>NW_026612650.1:4240080-4569947 GCF_029582105.1 Oenanthe melanoleuca | reverse complement strand
GGGGAAGCCAGGCTCTCTGCTGTGGGACACTGCTCTGCATCTCCTCTGCTCCAGCCTCCTACCACTGTGGAGGAACAGGTCGCCACTCACTGTTTGAATCCTGGTGGTCAGCTGTGGTCTCAGTGGTAGGAGGCTACCCCCTTATCTCTGCCTGAGAGTTCCTGATTCAAAAATTATAATAATTGGGAGGGAGAGGACTTACATTCTCTATTTCAAAGAGGAGCTTCTGCCTTTATTGGCAGACATCTGTCCTTCAAAGCAGGACAGATTTTGGCGAACCAGATGTGGGGCAGAGGGCATTGAGAGGAGGGTTAAGACAGGAATAACAGCTCTTGAGTTACCTAAGATTTCGTGTGCTAAGTGGCAACATGTTGCCCAGTTTAATCTGGCTTGGGTTCCATGTGATCACAGATATCTCTCTCCCATTTGCATGACCTTATTTGTATATGGGCTCCCTCACCAAAATTACTGTAGCTATTATCTGATTCATTTGGTGGGTTGATTATGTCAGGAATTAATGGTTTTTTAATTTTTTCAGGAAGTGGCCACATGGATCCAGAGCTATCGTAATCTGTGTGTTTCTGGGGTTACTTCAATAATGATACCTACTGTGAGGAAGTGAATTCAGAGGAATTCTTCTCCCAACACATCACCCAGTTGTTTGAGGCTACTCCACCAGTTTTCAAGGAGTTCAGATCCACTTTAAATGCTAATGATATCATACAGTGGCTAGTGTTGCTGATATGCCTGTTTTATTTGGCATTTAGAGATATGGGAATATTGGCCTGGATAACAACCCTGATACCTATCCCAGGGAATAGAGGTGCTGCCTCAGAGCCTGACCTTACCCCAGGGACTAGGGATGCTTCCCCAAAGCCTGATCCTGCCACAGAGCCCATCACATAAAGGAACCACTGAGAGTGGGTGGGGGTTGTCGTGTAGGAGATAGGCCAGATGTTGAAGGAGCACTTTTCCCCAGCTGGTGAGAAACCCTCCCACTGCCCTAAACAGGGAGAGTCAGATGGTGCTGCAGTGGAACACACGAATGTTACATCTGTCCAGGTACCAGCTGGATCACAGGAGCAGCCACAGCCAGCAGCAGTTGCCCCTGTGGAAACTAGAAAGTCTAAGATTAAAACAAGGCACCTAGATAATGAGGATCAGACAGGAGGGTCCTCAAAACCACCAAGAGAGCCAGAGGTTGAGATTCTCACAGAGTCCCTCTCATACGACAGTCTCCATAATCTGCGTAAAGACATTGCATGGCGGGGCCGTGAGGCTTTTACAACCTGGTTACTTTGGATCTGGGACCTTATGGGAACAAGTGTACAACTAGATGGTACTGAGGCCAGGAATTTGGGATCCTTGACTCAGGACTCAGGTGTGGACCATATATACTTAAAGAAGCAAGGCATCATTTCCGTCAGGATGGCTTTTAATGAGTGTAAGAGAGAAGTTTGTCAATAAACAGAGAATGCAGGAGCACCACCATAGAATGTGATGGAAGACTCTTGAGGAAGGGATCCAGCAGCTGAGAGAAGTGGCAGTATTGGAGGTACTCTTTGGGAGGGATGGACAGCATGACAATGACCCTGACAATCTCAGGTGCATAACAGCAGATGTTGTGGATTTCGGCAACCCTGGGGCATCTCAATATACCAACTTCATTGCAATGATTAATGCTGATAACCACCGAGAGACAATGGGTCCTGTTGCCAACAAGCTCAGAAATTTTGGGAGTATGGTGAATGGCCCAATGCAGGCCAATGTCTCTGCTGTGGCCAAGGACGACGAAGAGGAGGTGAAGGGAATGAGAGGGTTGAGAGGCAAGGTGAGGGAGATGAGAGAAAAGATGAAGAAATCAGTGCAGCACCAGTGCGAGTCACAGGCCCCAAATCTAGAGCCCTACACCCCCCAGCTAGGGAGAGAGGGTACACCCCACGAGCTAACCTGTGGTTCTTCCTGTGAGACCATGGGGAAGACATGGAAAAATGGGATGGGAAACCTACTTCTGTCCTGGCAGCACAGGTGCATCAACTCAGGGAGGGAAATGCTAACCGAGGGAGCCACACTAAAGTGAAGGTAGCCTCAACCTCCCATGATCAAGGTGCAGGGTATTACAGAAGGGAGGATGATCTGTTGGATCCCCAGGAAGGGACCTCGACTATGTATGCACAGGAAAGGAATAATAACCAGGGCTAGAGGGGCCCTGCCTCTTGCAAGGGAGAGACATGGGATAACAGAGTCTATTGGATAGTGTGGGTGCGATGGCACATGAGAGCCACAGAAACATAGAGTGTTAGTTGATACTGGTTCACAATGCATCCTGATACCATCAGAACATGTGGGGAAAGAACCTGTTTCCATTGTTGGGGTGACAGGGGGATCACAGGAACTGACTTTGCTGGAAGCTGAGGTGAGCCTGACAGGGAAGGGGTGGCGGAAACATCCTATTGTAACTGGCCCAGTGGCACCACGCATTATAGGCATAGATTTCCTCCATAATGGCTATTACGAAGACCCAAAGGGGTTCAGGTGGGCTTTTGGAATAGTTGCTGTAGAGAGCATTAAGCAGTTGAACACCTTGCCTGGACTGTCAGAAAATCCATCTGCAGTAGGACTCCTGAAAGTGACAGAGCAACAGGTACCAATTGCCACCTTGACAGTGCACCACTGGTAGTACCGGACAAATTGAGATGCTGTGATCCCCATCCACATGATGATCCGTGAGTTGGAGAGCCAAGGGGTGATCAGTAAAACCCACTCACCCTTCAACAGTCCATCTGGCCTGTGTGCAAATCTGATGGAGAATGGAAATTGACTGTACACTATCGTGCATTGAATGAAGTGATTCCACCACTGAGCACTGCCGTGCCAGACATGCTGAAACTCCAGTACGAGCTGGAGTCCAAGGCAGCAAAGTGGTGTGCCACCATTGACATTGCCCATGCATTTTTCTCCATTCTTTTGGCAGCAGAGTGCAGGCCTCAGTTTGCTTTCACCTGGAGGGGCGTGCAGTACACCTGGAACCGACTGCCCCAGGGGTGGAAACACAGCCCCACCATCTGCCATGGACTGATCCAGGCTGCACTGGAAAAGTGAGAGGCTCCAGAATATTTCAGTACATCGATCACATCATTGTGTGTGGGAAAATGGCAATGGAGGTATTTGAGAAAGGAAAGAAGATCATCCAGATTTTGCTGGGAGCCGGCTTCGTCATTAAAAAAGAGAAAAGTCTAAGGACCTACCTGAGAGATCCAGTTCCTGGGAGTGAAGTGGCAAGATGGACAGCACCAGATCCCCACTGAGGTCATCAATAAGATCATGGCAATGTCTCCACCAACAAGCATAAAGGAAACATAAGCTTTCCTAGGTGCCATAGGCTTTTGGAGAATGCACATCCCTGAGTACAGCCAGACTGTAAGCCCTCTCTACCTGGTCACCCACAAGTCGAACGATTTCCACTGGGGCCCTGAACAACAGCAAGCCTTCACCTAGGTCAAACAGGACATTGCTCATGCGGTAGCCCTTGGCCCAGTCAGGACGGGACAAGAGGAAAGGAATGTGCTTTACTCTGCAGCTGGGAACCATGGTCTGTCCTGGAGCCTTCGGCAGAAGGTGCCTGGTGAGACTTGAGGCCAACCTCCAGGATCCTGGAGCAGAAATTACAAAGGGTCTGAAGCCAATTACACTGCCCCAGAGAAGGAAATCTTGGCTGCCTATGAAGGAGTTCAAGCTGCCTCAGAGGTGATTGGCATGGAAGCACAGCTTCTCCTGGCACCCCGACTGCTAGTGCTGGGGTGGATGTTCAAAGGAAAGGTTCCCTCTGCCCACCACGCTACCAATGCCACATGGAGCAAGTGGATTGCACTCATTACGCAGCACGCCCATATTGGCAACCCAAATCGCCCTGGGATTTTGGAGATAATTACAAACTGGCCAGAAGGTGAAGATTTTGGTCTCGCTGACGAAGAGGAGCAAGAAGAAGTGACCCGGGCCGAAGAAGCTCCACCATACAACCAATTGCCAACAGATGAAACACGCTATGCTCTTTTCACCAACGGTTCCTGACGCATCGTAGGGATGAACTGGAAGTAGAAAGCAGCTGTATGGAGCCCCACATGACAGGTTGCACAGCCTACCAAAGGAGTAGGTGGATCAAGCCAATTTGCTTAGCTCAAAGCTGTTCAGCTGGCTTTGGACATTGCTGAGAGAGAGAAATGGCCAAAGCTCTACCTTTACACTGATTCATGGATGGTAGCCAATACTCTGTGGGGTTGGCTGGAAAGGTGGACAAAGGCTAACTGGAAATGTATAGGAAAAGCAATCTGGGCTGCTGATGAGTGGAAAGACATTGCCACTCAGGTAGAGAAGCTACCTGTGAAAGTCCATCATGTGGATGCCCATGTTCCCAAGAGTTCGGCTACTGGAGAACACCAACACAACGAGCAGGTAGATCAGGCTGCACAGATAGAGGCGTATTGGGGGTTGAGTGTTTTCCTATTACTGTGTCAATTTGGGTAATTTTTCCCATTGTCATGCCAATGGAGCTGGCCGGTCGCACCGCGGATCTTTGACGGCTCTGGACGGGAGGGGTGGGTGGGATCGGCTTGGAGGGGGGTGCTCGTGCTTCTGGAGGGGACTCATGTTTCCGGCGAGCTGGGAGGAGGAGACCCCTGGTCTTGGAGCCACGTGGCCGAAGGCAGGAGAGCCAGACCCTCTGCGATCACCTGCCCTGCATCTGCCCTGCCGCAGCCTCCAGCCTCTGCGGACACAGCAAATCACCCGGACACCAACAGTGAGCGAGTAGCTGCCCGCTCCAGCCCGCTCCCCACTGAGACCGGCCCAGCCGCTGCCGCCTCTTCCCGCCTCCGCTCCCGCCGAGAGAGAGCGTGCTCACAGCTAAAGAAAGGACTGGAACTGAGTAATCTGTTCTGTTTTGTTAGTAATTTTAACAACTGCTGTTGTTTCTGCTGGTACAGTTAGATATATTAGTAAAAGAGCTGTTATTCCTACTCCCTTATCTCTGCCTCAGAGTCCTTGATTCAAACGTTTATAATATTTGGGGGGGAGTGGAATTCGGGTCTCTGTTTCAAAGGAAAACTTCTGCCTTTACTGGCAGACACCTGTCCTTTAAACCAGGACAAGGTGTCAAAGAGAGACTTAGATTGGCAACATATCCTGGGTTGACGTTATGGGTCTTGTATGCCCTATTGTGTCTTCTGTTTATGCCTGATATTATGTTCTGTGCTTTCAGGACTGACTCTGAAAAGGAAGGTTTGTTTTGTCTGGTTATCAGCCAGCTCACCTCCCCCATGGTCTGTGCTTAGGAGAGTCTAGGCTGGCTTGCTTGCTTGCTTTTTGCTTTTGCTTATTAGCTAGTTTACCTAGGCAGTCCAATTTCTTTCCCTGGACTGTTTTTTTTTCTTTCTTTCTTTCCTATTCCTGAATACCATCTGAACCTCTTCCGGACCAGGACCTGGGAAACACCAAGGAACACCGTGAGTCTGCATTTTGTGATCTGCAGCAGTCATCCCCAGCACTGGAGACCAATAACTGGCCGACCACTCGCAGGAGAGACTTTCTGACTTTGTCATCCTCTCAGAGTGGTGAAAGAGATTTGTGTCATCTGGGGCTGTTCTTTTTTTTTTTTATTTATTTTTTTTTTTCTTGTGTTGGGGAGTGTTTTGTTTGTTAAATAAAAAGGTTTTTTCACTTTTTTCTGAGGAAATTCTTCCGGAACCCGGTCGTGGGGGTTTATTTTCTGGGGGCTCCTTCCGGAGGTTTTCCCCAAATTTACCCTAAACCAGAACAAATATCTTGGTGCCCAATGTGGGGCTCGAGAAGGTGGAAAAATCTTTTTTATTAATAATATTTTGTTTCCAATTACTGGCTATGTTGTTTGAACTCATAATGTCTCTTGGGGTGGAGGTCTGCATGTGTTTCTGGTCCCTAGGGTTTTTTGAGGTCTTAATACCTCTGTGGTCCCTAGGTTTATTTTCTTATCCAGAAATAGTTCTGGTATTGTCCCTTACACATAGTTTCTGTAGTAGAGTGGCACCAACCAAAATATCCATTGGGCTGGGTTTGGTTGTAATGGCTTGCAGGAGGTTTATAAAGATGCTGGAATCTGTTCCAGGAATTTATGGTTCATGGTTATGGTTGTGTACCCACTTTGTTAGAGGAGAAGCAGGGGATGAGGCTTTTCAGCCTTTGTTTTCCTTCTTCTCCTCTGAATTTGTTACATCCCTATTAGAGAATATTCAATTTCCCCTGAATGTTAGGGAAATCATCTTTCTGGTGTTTAATCTAGTAAGCTTTCTTGATACAGTCTGCAGTTTCTATAGAATGAGAGCTGAGATTTCTAGAGGGGCTGATGAGACTCCTGACTTAGGAATAGAGCCAATTGTGAAGAATCCTGAGCGGTGTGGGAAATGGGAGGATATGGGCCAAATCTTAAAGGAAATTTCTGACCCTATAGTCTGGGACTTTCCATGTGAACAAATTCAAAACCCAGCTGAGGTGGCAAAGTACCTGAAAGAGAAGTGCCATGATAACTCTAAGGAGAAAAAGATCATTGCAGTGAGCTGGGCCCTGGCATATGCTTATCGCACCCTGCTAGATACTGTAGGACCACAAACAGAGGAAAGGGAACAGGGAGATAAATTAGCTACTATCCCAGTCACTCAGGCTGCAGCCAACACCCCAGGCTCGAGGCCAGCAGCTAAACCAGACAGTAAGCCTCAATCAATGGCTGTTGCTACTAGCATGGAAAGTGGAAAGTGCACAGAAATGACCGACTGACCAGTGGATGCCAATGATGATGATGATGCAGGAGAAGGACCCTCAACGCCTCCTGACATAAAACCAGGAGTCAAAGCAACTGGTACAAGATTAGAGGCCAATACTGAGTCCTTTTCCCTAAAGGACCTTCGGGTCTAAGAAAGGATTACACTCGACGACCTGATGAGTCTATAATTAATTGGTTGGTCTGTCTTTGGGATGCTGCAGGTGAACTTACAATTCTGGAGGGCACTGAAGCGAGGCATTTGGGGTCCCTGTCACATGATCCTGTCATTGACCAAGGAATGATGAGGGGGGCTAACCCTCACGGCCTCTGGGCACAGGTCCTGGACAGTGTAGCACAAAGATACCTGTGTGCAGATGATCTTTGTATGCAGCAGACACACTGGAAGGCTATAGAACAAGGGATCCAATGCCTGAGAGAAATGTCAGTGGCAGAGATTATCCTCTCAGATGACATAACAACTAGGAATCGGGACTTGGTACCATGTACATCTGTGATGTGGCGAAAACTTGTGCAACTTGGGCCACATGAATACGCTTCTGCTTTAGCAATAATGAAGCAGGATGATATATGAGACTGTGCTCAATATGGCAAAGAAGCTCCAAGCATATGCAGATGCTCTACATGGCCCAAGACATGCCAGAATTGCAGCTGTGGAAACACGTCTGCAGAAATTAGAAGACAAGATAGAAGGGAATCATAAGAGACTCAGGGAGGAGATTAAAGAGGACCTCCTCCAAATCTCGGCTGTACAAATTACAGGCCCTGGTATCCAACGCAGACGTTTCCCTGATGGGGAGAGAAGGTACACCCAACGAGCTGAGCTGTAGTTCTTCCTGCATGATCGTGGAGAAAACATGAGGAGATGGGATGGAAAATCTACTGCTGCTCTGGCACAACGGGTGCATGAATTGAAAGAAGGCAAGACTCAAAGAGGAAGTTCCACCAAAAGGAGAGCAGCTCCTGTTGCCTGTAGCCAAAGTGCCAAGTATGATGACGACTAAGACGTGCAATCCCCTTGAAGGAACCTCTAAGACATATGCCCAAGTAAAGAAGGATAAACAGGCTTAGAGAGGCCCAGCCTCTAGCCAGGGAGAGGCGAGAGAAAATCGTGTTTTCTGGACTGTGTGGATTCATTGGCCTGGCATATCGGAACCACAAAAGTATAAAGCTTTGGTTGATACTGGTGCACAATGTACATTAGTCCCATTAAGATATGTGAAGGCAGAATCTGTCTCTATCGCTGGCGTGACAGGTGGATCACAGGACTTTACCTTGGTGGAAGCTGATGTGAGTCTGACTGGAAAGGAATGGGAAAAACACCCTATTGTGACTGGCCCAGAGGCCTCATGCATTTTGGGCATAGATTACCTCCAAATGGGATATTTTAAAGATCCAAAAGGACTCAGGTGGGCATTTGGGATAGCAGCTGTGGTGACAGAGGGCATCCAGCAATTGAACACCTCGCCTGGACTGTCCGAGAATCCAACTAGAGTAGGACTTCTGAAGGGAGAAGAGCAAAAGGTACCAATTGCCACTTCAACAGTGCATCATCGACAATATAGAACAACTCGAGATGCGGTAGTTCCCATCCATAAGATGATCCGAGAGCTGAAGAGCCAAGGGGTGGTCAGCAAAACTCACTCACCCTTCAACAGCCCCATCTGGCCTGTGCGTAAATCTGAAGGAGAATGGAGATTAACAGTGGACTACCGTGCATTGAATGAAGTGACTCCACCACTTAGTGCTGCTGTGCCAGACATGCTGGAACTGCAGTATGAGCTGGAGTCCAAGGCAGCAAAGTGGTACACCACTATTGATATCGCCAATGCATTTTTCTCCATTCCTCTGGCAGCGGAATGCAGGCCTCTGTTTGCCTTTACATGGAGGGGTGTGCAGTATACCTGGAACTGACTGCCCCAGGGGTGGAAACACAGTCCTACCATTTGCCATGGACTGATCCAGACTACACTAGAAAAGGGTGAGGCTCCAGAACATTTACAATATATTGATGATATTATTGTTTGGGGGAACACAGCAGCAGAAGTGTTTGAGAAAGGAGAGAAAATCATCCAAATCCTCCTGGAAAACTGCTTCGCCATCAAGAAGAGTAAAGTTAAGGGACCTGCTCGGGAGATCCAGTTCCTGGGAGTGGAGTGGCAAGATGGACGGCATTTGATTCCTATTGATGTCATCAACAAAATCGCAGATATGTCCTCACCAACCAACAAGAAGGAGATACAAGCTTTCTTAGGTGCCATAGGTTTTTGGAGGATGCACATTCCTGAGTACAGTCAGATTGTGAGCCCTCTTTACCTGGTCAGCTGCAAGAAGAACAATTTCCATTGGGGCCCTGAG
The DNA here is from genome assembly GCF_029582105.1 of Oenanthe melanoleuca. Classification (NCBI taxonomy): domain Eukaryota; kingdom Metazoa; phylum Chordata; class Aves; order Passeriformes; family Muscicapidae; genus Oenanthe; species Oenanthe melanoleuca. The sequence goes on along the minus strand of NW_026612650.1, from coordinate 4,560,781 downwards.
CAGTGACAAGGTTTTGCCCAGATAAAGCAGGAAATTGCTCATGACGTAGCCCTTGGCCCAGTCAGGACAGGACCAGATGTGAAGAACCTGCTCTACTCTGCAGCTGGGAACCATGGTTCGTCCTGGAGCCTTTGGCAGAAGGTGCCTGATGAGACTCGAGGCCGACCCCTGGGATTCTGGAGTCGGAGCTACAGAGGGTCTGAAGGTAACTACACCCCAAGACAGAACAAAATCTTGGCCTCCTACAAAGGAGTCCAAGCCTCCTCAGAGGTGATTGGTACAGAAGCACAACTCCTCCTGGCACCCTGACTACCAGTGCTAGGGTGGATGTTCAGAGGAAAGGTTCCCTCCACCCACCATGCCACCAGTGTTACATGGAGCAAGTGGATTGCCCTCACTATACAGCGCGCCCGGATTGGAAAACTGAATTGCTTTGGGATTTTGGAAGTAATTACAAATTGGCCTGAAGGTGAAAGTTTTGGTGTCACAGATAAGGAACAAGAACCAATGACATGGGCTGAAGAAGCTCCACCATACAACCAACTGCCAGCAGAGGAAACATGTTATGCTCTATTCACCGACGATTCCTGTTGCATCGTAGGGATGAATCGGAGGTGGAAAGCAGCTGTATGGAGCCCCACACAATGGGTCGTAGAGGCCACTGAAGGAGAGGGTGGATCAAGTCAATTTGCTGAGTTCAAGCCATTCAGCTGACCCTATACATTGCAGAAAGAGAGAAGTGGCCAAAGCTCTATTTGTACACTGATTCCTGGATGATAGCCAATGCTCTGTGGGGATGGATGGAGAGATGGAAAGAGGCAAACTGGCAGCGTAGAGGAAAACCAATTTGGGCTGCTGAAGAATGGGAAGATATTGTTACCGGCTTAGAGAAACTACCTGTGAAGGCTCGCCATGTAGATGCCCATGTCCCCAGAAGTAGAGATAATGAAGAGCAGCAAAATAATCAGCAAGTAGATCAGGCTGCAAAGATAGGGGTGTTGAAGATAGACCTTGATTGGGAACACAAGGGAGAGTTATTCCTAGCACAATGGGCCCATGATGATGCCTTAAGATCCGAGTTTTCTGTTCTGCTTGGGTATGATTTCCGTTGTGCTTTAGGGTGATAAAGGTGAAATAGTCTGATACCAGCTATGGACTCAAGAACAGGTTCTTCAGATTCCAGGCCCAAAGTATAAACAACGTGAGAAGAGGAGGGCAGGCCAGCCAGGAGAAGAGGAGGAGGACACCTTACAATTTGAGACTATTAATTGGATGGTTGACTCCTGTATGTAAATGGACTGAAGTTTATAAAAATGTGAAATCATATGACCAAGCCCTCTTTTGCATCCACCTTGGAGCCACTGGGGCAGGGCAGGGGCCACGCTGTGGCACTGTTGCTGCCAGGGTGTGGCCTTTGAAGGCTTTTCAATAAATACCTATTTATTTCCCCTAACTCTGTGTGATCTCTGTTCCAGGTCCTAAAGGCAAAAGTTTTTGGTGAGCCAGGCAGGAGAGGAGGCATCTGGAAAAATCCCTGGACTGAGGCCAGCAGCTCTGGAAAGGCCCAGCAGAGGTCCAGAGATATCAGAGCCAAGAATCCTGGGAACAGAGATGTGTGAGTGACGGAATAAAAGGTATTCTGTTAGTTTAGCATCTGGGTTAGGTGCTTATAGGATTTGTAATTTGTAATTTTGTAAAGTGTGTATTTGTTCTGGAGAACCTCAGAACAACAATCCTGCTCCTTATCTGTAAGAAGGACTGCCTTCATAAAGAGCAGGTTTTAATTGCAGTGGTCTTGGCTTGAAGCCAAAGAGTGGTACAGTTAATTAGTGTCTGTGCTGTGGCTTAGAGGGTCGTGGTTTCAAATCCTGACTGTTTGTTTTGTGCTTTGCTGTATATTTCAGGATATCAGAATGGGTTGCACATCCTCTTCTGAATCTGATAATAATAGTATTCCAAGAGATAGCCCTTTGGGGCAAATATTGAAAAGCTGGGCAAATCTGATTGGAGTCCGAGCTTTCAAAACCTAAACTTATTAGACTCTCGGAAAAAATTTGGCCCGTGTATGAATTAGATAATGGATAATAAGATAATAGATAAATAAGTTTGGAAGTTTAAATCGCAAATTAATATTAATTTTAATATCCCAACTACGTACAGATAAATTTTTTTAAGAGCTAAAATATGCCCGGCTTTTCCTGATATTGGCATGTGAGCTGGACTGGGAAATGGAGAAAGAGCATATATTAGTGTTAAAGGGTAAAAAGAAGGAGCCAACTTTCAGTAGTTTACGTAAAAATCCAGAGGAAGCAGAGAAAGCAGATTTGGACCTGGTTGCGCCTGCCATGAAAGCAGAATCGGTCCCAGCTGTGCTGGCCATGGGCTCGGGCCGGGGCACGGCCCCTCCCCCTGCAGGTCCGCAAAGGGGGAAAGGGGGGGCGCGGCTCAGGCAGGGCCCCAGTCAGTGAAAGAGGAGGAAAGCAAGCCCTGGCAGCCATGCACACTGCCCTCGCTGCCGTCTGCAGCAACTCCTCCTGCAGCCCCGCAGAGCGGGATACGGCTCAGGCAGGGCCCCGGTCAGTGAAGCAGGAGGAAGGTGGGCCCTGGCAGCCATGCACACTGCCCGAGCTGCCGTCCCCGGCACCGCCCACGGGGCGTTGGGAAAGAGGGAAGAGATAACCAGTGTGTGCAGCCCTCGGTGCCGCCCTGAGGGACAAGGCCTTTTACGAAGAAGACGGAGAGGGAACCGCCCATAGGAGAGGTGGCAGCTCCTCTGCTCTTAGGCTTGATAGCTACGTGGCAACCCCAAAGGCCAGGGCACGGCCCCTCCTCCCGCAGCCCCGCAAAGGGGAAAAAGGAGGGGGAGCATGGGAAACAGGGTGACAAGAGGGAGTGAAATGGAAGCGGCTGCAGCCGAAGAAGAAATTCGTCTTTTGAGTCCCCAAGAAAGAAGCGGCCCCGAGCGGTGCCCCACGCCCCGCCGAGCTCGCCACGCCCAGCCCTGGCCTCGGCAAGGGCGAATTGGGTGGGCCGCCGTTGTGCAGGTTAAGTGGTGCTCAAGACAGAGAGCTAAAGCTGCTGCAGCGGGGCGTGCTGCTGTCGGAGCTGCGTGGCTGCCGGGTGCGGCTCCGCAGCAACCCCAACACGCTGCAGGTGCGCGACTGCCACGGATACCCAGCGCTCTGCGGGCCCGTGTCCACCTCCGTGCGGGTGGACGGCTGCAGCGACTGCCCGTGCGCGCTGACCGGTTAGCAGCTCCCCACCCACCGCACCCACCGCACTACCCACTGCTGGGTCTGTGTGCAAGTCACCAGCCGGGCCATCATCGAAGCCTGTCCCAAGGTCTCCTTCGCGCCCTACTTCCAGAGTTACCCTGGTATTGAGTTGTCTGGGCTCAGCAGAAACAAAACAGTAACAACTGGAACCTGGTGGGGGACATTGACTGGCTAACTCATCCACAAACTCTGGGACTTAATCCCCAATATGTAATTAAATAATTCTACTTTATATTTAAATTTAGAACTATAATATATGGCTAGATTTTTTGGTTAAAGAATACCTGTCAAATATTGTTTACTGGTCTTGCACAAGTTGCTGCCCTGCCATAATCTGTAGGTATCACTCTGAAATTTGCCAATTTCTGAAAGACTTTATTGTGAGTTCTAACTTATTGAAGTGAAGCAAAGGCCACTGGTACACGAACGACAGTAAGCCTCTGTTAGAGCTGTTGTGCTGCTTTCACTCACCCAGGCAGACTAAATTAGTTACAGTGAAGCTGCCCTGTGCTATGGGCTGTTGATCGGCCTCCCCTCCTCTCCTGGGAGCAATCTGGAAAGAGGGGTACGAAAAGGGTCAGAGCCAGAGCTCAGAGCCAGCACTGAAACAAAATGAGCCTAAGAGGGAGTGCACAGAGACTCAGGGTTTGTGGGGTACTGTCAGTTCTCCCCCGATCTGTCAAATAGAGCAACACTGCAGACTCAGGCAGGAGGTATTTATGCGCAGCAACTTTATGAGAGTAAACATAGTGGACGTGTCTCATCTCATCAGATAAACATTAGATCCTGCAGTTTGTAAGATGTTTCTGTGCTGTAGATATGGATGTATGTTTGAGGTGAGCACCTAAATCTGCTGGTGTTTGCAGTAGCTCTGGATCCCATCTGAGGTGCTATCTGGTGGAAGCTCTCTGTCTCACAAGCGGGTCCCAGGGGAGACACCTCAGCTGCAGTTGCAGCTTGTGGCAAGTAGAGCATTGGATATTTATTAGAACATACTTTCTGCATCTCAATCACCCATTGGGAATCATTCATTTCAGGTGATTCCTTTTATGTACCTGGAATGAAAAGATTAAATATCTAATTTTCTAACAGTTTGTAGTTGCCTGGTGCAGCAGACTGGGATGCAGAAGTCTAAAAGAAAAAATATTTTTATAAACATCTAATGCTCTCCTGATATATTAATTACTTCAGAATTAAGAAAGGCTTTGTTCCTGAACAATTTTTGACAACAAAGACAAATGCAAATGATGGTGTATTTTGAGTGGTTCCTTGTCTATGTTTCTATTCTATGTTTAATTGCTGTTCTTCTTTATATAATATTTGATTATGTAAAATATTGTTCTTGTTAAGTTGTTTACTATTATTACGTTTATGTTTTTTAGTCTGAATTTGTTATTAGATATTTGTCTATTATTAGATATTTATATTATTATTGTTAGACATTGATTAGTTATTAAGTTTCTGTTGTTGTTGAAGTTTAGAATAGAGACTTGACAAGGTAGTAGAGGCCTTGTCAAGCCTCTAAAGGGGGGAAATGATGCCTTAAGATCCGAGTTTTCTGTTCTGCTTTGGTATGTTTTTCCGTTGTGCTTTAGGGTGATAAAGGCGAAATAGTCCGATACCAGCTATGGACTCAAGGACAGTTTCTTCCGATTCCAGGCCCAAAGTATAAACAACATGAGAAGAGGAGGGCAGGCCAGCCAGGAGAAGAGGAGGATAACACCTTACAATTTGAGGCTATTAATTGGATGGTTGACTCCTGTATGTAAATGGACTGAAGTTTATAAAAATGTGAAATCATGTGACCAAGCCCTCTTTTGCATCCTGTTGCTGCCAGGGTGTGGCCTTTGAAGGCTTTTCAATAAATACCCATTTATTTCCCCTAACTCTGTGTGATCTCTGTTCCAGCTCCTAAAGGCAACAGTATCTGCTGGATCTGGGATCTGCTGGGTCTGGGATCTGCTGGGATGGGATCTGCTGGGATGGGATCCACTGGATTGGGAATGTGCTGGATCAGGGATCTTCTGGGTAGGATCCACTGGATCTGCAGTCTGCTGTGGCGGGATGCACCGGGTCTGGGACCTGTGTTTGGGTTTTCTGCATGTGGGATCCACTGGATTGGGGATCTGCCAGGTCTAGGACCTGGTGGATCTGCCATGTGCACACTGGGATCTACAAGGCTGGGAGAGGAGGCACCAACAACTGCTGAATCTGGGATTAGCTGGATCTGGGATCGGCTGGATATGGGATGTAAAGTCTTTGGGACAAACAAGCCTGGGATCTCTTGGGTCTGGGATCTACTAGATCAGAAACCACTTGGATTGGGGATATCCTGGTTTGGACCTACTGGATTCACTGATGCTGAGTGATTTGGGGCTGGGATCTATTCCAGTTGGGATCCAGCGGGCCCAGAAACCCCATGGCCCATCAGATGCAGGGCTGGGATCCACCAGGTCCGGAGTGGTGGCTGAGGGATCCACTGGGAGCTGGGAAATGCCACCGTGAGATCTGCTGGATCTGGGATCTGCCTGGGCTGGAACCTTCCGGGTCTGATACTGACTGTCACAATCCCCTCAACCTGAGTGGGAGTCATGATGGTTCGTTCAACCCCAGGGTGCACAAGACAAAAGGCAAGAGACTCAGGTTTGTTTAGCAGAAAGCAGCAATGCAGTTTATTGCGAGTAACAATTCAGTTTTGCGACAGAAAAGAGAGGGAGAGAAAGAGAAGATGGGGATATAGCTACCAACAGATGGGACATGTCCTCGAGTCATCCGACGATGGACGCATCTTCAATCCGTTGGGGAGAAAGAGATCTCAAAGTCTCTTTAGGAATGTCACTTTTTATAGTCCGTTTCCAAAGCGAGTGGCCTCTGGCCAAAAGGTGGGAAGGTTTATGGACTATTGTATGTGGAGATCATTGCTCCATGACGCAGGTGCAGGGACAGGACGCTACAGCCAGTACCCTGTTCCAGCACGGCGTACCATGGCAAGCACCAAGCACACCTACAAACAGTCCTTGGCAAGCTTCCACCTCGGCCAGGCCAGAACTCAGGCGAGTGATGGGGTCCCGGGGTCTCAGTGTCTGATGATGGTCATGAGGCAGATCAGGGAAACTTTGGATGCACCCACACATGCCCCTTTGTGGACACAACAAAGAACAGCATCCCCACCCACCCCCCACCCCGAGAAGTCCTGCCCCTTTGTGGACACAGCATGGTACTACAGCCCCCCACCCCCGCCATTCCAAGTAGTGCTGCCCTCTGGTGGACACAACTCAATACTGCAGCTCTCGGTCCAAGCAGTGCTGTTTCCTTGAGGACACAGCATGGTACTGCAGCCCCCGTCCCCCCACCATTCCAAGCAGTGCTGCCCCGTTGTGGGCACAACCCATTACTGCAACCCCTACCCTGCCTGAGGAGTCGTCCATCCCTGTGAAGAAAACTCAGTACTGCAGCCCCCCTTTTCCACAAGCAGTGCTGCCTTCTTGTGGACACAGCCCGGCATTTCACCCCCCTCAAACACCGAGAAATGCTGCCCCCTTCTGGACCCAACCAGTACTGTAGCTCCCCACATGGAGCTGTGCTGCCTTCTTGTGGACACAGCTCTGTACTGCAGACCCCCATACCAGCTATGCTGTCCCCTTTTGGACACAACCAAATACTGAAGTACCTCACTCCTTTAAGCAGTGCTGCCCCCTTGTGGACAGAATCCCGTACTGCAGTCCCCACCCCACCAGTGCTGCACCTTTGTGGTCACAGACTCCTCCTCCCTGAGCAGTGCTCCCCCCTTGTGGACCGTGCACAGTACTGCAGCCCACGCTTTCCCCAAGGAGTGCTGCCCCCTTGTGGACAGAAAATGGTCCTGCAGCCCCTCCCCTCCTAGTAATGCTGCCTCCTTGTGGACACAACACAGTTCTGCACCACAACACTTCCTGATTGGTGCTGTCCCTTTGTGGACACAGCATGGTACTGCAGCCCCTGCATTCCCTGAGCAGTCCTGCCCCCTTGTGGACACAGCTGAGTACTGCAGGCCCCCCCTATGACCAGTGCTGTTTCCTTGTGGACTCAACCCAGTACTGCAGCCCTCACTCCCCCGAACAGTGCAGCCCCCTTGATGATAGAGCCAGGTACTGCAGACCCCCTACTCCCAGCAATGCTGACCCCTTCAGGACAGAAATGAATTCTGCAGCCCCCCCTCTCTCTAAGGTGTGTTGCCCCATTTTGGACACAAGCAACACTGCAGTAGCACCCCCTGAGCAGTGCTGCCTTCTTGTGGACAGATCATGGAACTGCAGCCCCCTCAAACACCGAGAAGTGCTGCCCTCTTCTGGACCCAACCGGTACCGCAGCTCTCCACATGGAGCTGTGCTGCCTTCTTGTGGACACAACCCTGTACTGCAGACCCCCATATCCAGCTATTCTGCCTTGTTTTGGACACAACCAAATACTGAAGTACCTCACTCCTTTAAGCAGTGCTGCCCCATTGTGGACAGAACCCAGTACTGCAGCCCCCACCCCACCAGTGCTGCCCCTTTGTGGACACAATATAGAACTGCAGCCCCATCCCCCCCGGGTAGTGCTACCCCTTGTGGACACAGCATAGAACTGCAACCCTGCCCTCTCTGAGCAGTGCTGTCCTCTTGTGGACACAACCCAGTACTGCTGCTCCTACCCCCTCAGAGCAGTGCTGCCCCTTTGTGGGTACAACCCAGTACTGCAGCCCCTCTCATCCCGAGCAGTGCTGCTCCCTGCTGGACACAACCTGGTACTGCAGCTCCCCCTCCCGAGAAGTGCTGCCCCGTTTTGGACACAATTTTTTACTTCAGCCCCATCCTGAGCAGAGCTGCCCCCTTGAGGACACAGAATGGTACTTCTGCGCAGTGTTGCCCTCTTGTGGGAGGAACTAGATACTGCAGCCCCCTCCATACCTGAGCAATGCTTCCCTGTTGTGGACATAGCTGGGTACTGAAACCCGCCACCTTCTGAGTATTTCTGCCTCTTTATGGACACAGCGTTTTGGCACAGTCCTTTTTCCCCCACCAAAAAAAAAATGCTGTCCTCCTGTGGACACAGCAAGGTACTGCAGCTCCACCCTCCAAGCAGCACAACCCCCTTGTGGACACAACCTCGTACCACAGTCCCCCCACTCCCAGCAATGCAGTCGCCTGTAGGACAGAACCAAATACTGCAGCACCCCTTTCTCCCTAAGCTTTGATGCCCCACTCTGGACACAACAAATATTGCAATTCCCCCCCAAGCAGTGCTTCCCCCTTGTGGACACTGCACGGTACTGCAACCCCCGCTTTCCCTGAAGAGTGTTGTCCCCCTGTGAACCGAACATGGTACTGCAGCCTCTCCCTTCCTAGTAATCTGCCTCCTTCTGGACACAACATGGTGCTACAGTCACAAAACATCGCAATTGGTGCTGCCCCTTTGTGGACACAGCATGGTACTGCAGGCCCCTCCCTTCCGAGCAGTTCTTCCCCCTTGTGGACACAGCTAGATACTGCAGGTCCTCCGCCGAGCAGTGCTGCAGTCTTGTGGACACAGGATAGAACTGCAATCCTGTGCCCTGAGCAGTGCTACCTCCTTGTGGATGCTACCTGGTACTGCAGCCCCCCCCTCCCACTCCCCACCCCACTCCAAACAGTGCTGCACTATTGTGTACACAAGCCGGTGCAGCAGCCCCCTCATTCTTAGCAGTGCAGCCCCTTTGTGGACATAGCATCGTACTCACCCGCGGCCCCACCCACTCTGAGCCGTGCTGCCCCTTGTGTACACTGACTGGTAGTGCTGCATCCCCCTCCTCCAAGAAGGGCTGTCCCCTTGTGGACACAGCATCTTATTGAAGCCCACTCACCTCCAAGCAGTGCTGCCCAGTTCTGGACACAACCCATTACTGCAGCCCCTAACCTCCCAGAGGAGTCATCCCCGCTATAGATAAAACTCAGCACTGCAGCCCCCCTTTTCCACAAGCAGTGCTGCCCCCTTGTGGACACAACCTCGTACAGCAGAACTCCCACTCTCAGCAATGCAGTCACCTGTAGGACAGAACCAAATACTGCAGCACGCCTTTCTCCCTAAGCTGTGATGCCCCATTGTGGACACAGCAAATACCGCAGTTCTGCCCTGAGCAGTGCTCCCCCCGGTGGACACTGCATGGTCCTGCATCCCCCGCTTTTCCTAAGGAGTGTTGCCCCCTTGTGGACAAAACATGGTACTGCAGCCACAACACCTCCAGATTGGTGCTGCCCCCTTATGGGCACTGCATGGTACTGCAGCTCTCCTCCCCGAGCAGTGCTTCCTGCTTGTGGACATAACTCAGTACTGCAGACCCCTCATTCTGAGCAATGCTGCCCCCTTGTGAAAACAGCCCGGTACCACAGCTCCCCCCATCGAGCTGAGCTGCCTTCTTGTGGACACAACCCTGTACTGCAGAGCCCCCACTCCAAGCTATGCTACCTCCTTTTGGACAAAATCAGATACTGAAGTATCTCACCCTTTAAGCAGTGATGCCCCCCTGTAGAAACAACACAGTACTGCAGCCCACATCCCACCAGTGCTGCACCCTTGTGGACACAGCACAGAACTGCAGTCGCCCACTCCCTGAGTAGTTCACCCTGCTTGTGGACACAGACCAGTACTGGAGTCCCTCCCCTTGAGCAGTGCTGCCCCAATGTGGACACTGCATGGTACTGCAGCCCCCGCCTTCCCTGAGGACTGCTGCCCTCTTGTGGACACAACCCTGTACTGTAGACTCCCCACACCCAGCTATGCTGACCCCTTTAGGACAGAACCAAATACTGCAGCCCCCCTTCTCCTTAAGTTGTGCTGCCCCATTTTGGACACAACCAGTACTGCCATCGTGCCCCCCGGGGCAGTGCTGCCTTCTTGTTGACACAGCCTGGTATTTCAGCCCCCTCAAACACTGAGAAGTGTTGCCTTCCTCTGGACCCAATCCAGTACCGCAGTTCCCCCCATGGAGCTGTGCTGTCTTCTTGTGGACACAACCCAGTACTGCAGACCCCCATACCCAGGTAGGCTGCCCCTTTTTAGACACAACCAAATACTGAAGCACACCACCAATTTAGAGCTGTGCTGCCCCTTGTGGAGACACCATGGTACTGCAGCCCCCCCTCCCTGGGCAGTGTTGCCTCTTGTGGACAAAACCTGGTACTGCAGCACCCCCCCCCACCCCAACGTGAGCAGTGGTGCTCCCTGCTGGACACAACCTGGTACTGCACCTCCCTCTCCCGAGAAGTGCTGCCAGTTTTGAACACAATCTGTTACTGCAGCCCCACCCTGAGCAGTGCTGCCCTCTTGAGGACACAGAATGGTACTGCAACCTGCCACCTTCTGAGCATTGCTGCCCCTTTATGGAAACAGCATGGTAGGGCAGCCCTTTTCCCCCCCCCCAAAATGCTGCTCCATTTGGACGCCACCAGGTACTGCAGCTCCACTCTCGAGCAGGGCTGCCCCCTTGTGGACACAACCTCATACTGCAGATCCCCCACTCCTAGCAATGCAGTTGCCTGTAGGACAGAACCAAATGCGGCAGCATCCCTTTCTCCTTAAGCTGTGATGCCCCATTTTGGACACAACAAATACTGCAGGCCCCCCCATGAGCAGTGCTCCTCCCTTGTGGACACTGCATGGTACTGCAGCCACAACACCTTCCGATCAGTGCAGTCCCATTGTGGAAACAGCATGGTACTGCAGTCCCCGCCCTCCCTGGGCAGTTCTGCCCACTTATGGACACATCTCGGTAATGCAGCCCCTCCGCCGAGCAGTGCTGCAGCCTTGTGGATGCAGCATAGTACTGCAACCCCACGCCCTGAGCAGTGCTACTTCCTTGTGGATGCCACCTAGTAGTGCAGCCCCCCCCACCCCAAGCAGTGCTCCCCCATTTTGTACACAAGCCGATACAGCAGCCCCTTATTCTTAGCAGTGTGGCCCCCTTGTAAACATAGCATCATATAAATCCCGCCCTCCTCCACCCCCCCCCTCCCCCACTCCGAGCAGTGCTGCTCCTTGTGTACACAGATTGGTACTGTAGCATCCCCCTCCTTCGAGCAGTGCTTCCCCTCTGTGGACACAGCCCAGTACTGCTGCCTCCCATCAAAGCAATGCTGTCCCCCTGTGGGCACAGCCTGGTACTGCAGAACCTCCTTCTTCCTAGATGTGCTGCCTCCTTGTGAACACACCATGGTACTGCAGCTCCCCCCTCTGCTGAGCAGTGCTGCTCTCTTTATGGAAAAAAACCGCTACTACAGTCCCTCTCCCGAGTAGTTCTGCCATTTTGCAGACACAGCATGATACTCCAGCACCCCCCTGCCCCTTGAATAGTGCTGCCCCCTTGTAAACACACCCATGGAGTTTTCTCTCTTGAGGTTTCAGAGGGTGCAGAGTCCTTTTATCCTAAACTCCTCTCTGCCTGTTGCCCTCTACCTTTCCCCATTGGCTGAGGTACTAGGAAGGTACAGCCTTCCAAAACTGCCTGCTCCATATCCCTTCTTGAACCTGGCATTTTCCCCAGAAGTTCAGAAGTTCAGCCTTATGCAGACCCTTCTCTATTTCAGGAGCCAAGCTGTCTGGTCCTAGTAAAAAATCTGCTGCCCAAAGTCAGTAGAAATGTTACAACCTGTTTCACAGACCTTAACAGCCATCCCTTCACCCATCAAATGATTTGTAAAGACATTAGCATGCATCTTTCCTCGCACATTGATGTTTCCTGTGCTGGTAAAAGTCTTTTAAGCCCAGCCTTCAGCCTGACTTCTCTGCTGTTGTAGTTCCATGGACAGAGGTTGTTGTCTCTTCCCCCTTCTATGGGCAGGCCAGTGTTCAGCCATCTCCAGGGCCCCACCCAATGTCACTGTGCCCTGGGAAGACAAAAACCATCACTCCAAATGTCTCCATTCCTTCTTCTTCCCAGGCATTTGTGTCTGTCAGTAGGGTTTGCTGCTAATTACCACAGGAAAAAGGAAACCCCTGTGACACTCTGGGGCCCCATGGAAACAAACATCCATTGTGACAGAACCTCACAGAACCAAGAGTCCATGGTGACACAACAAGGCCTTGTGGAACCAAGGAGTCCAAAGGTCTAAAACAAATCTTGCATGGCTCTCCCTTGGGAATGTAAATCTCCGTGGGGGCATCTTGACACACACTTGAGGAGGGTGTCTGTTTGTAATGGAGAAACTCAGGAATTTTCAATTGTTTAAAAAAAAATTAAAGGAAGAAAACCCCTGTTTGCCTGACTGCAGCCAGATCTCCAAGTAAAGCAGGTCCCAGGTGAGAAAGGATAGAAAGGATGGAGCTGGGAAATGTGGAGCAAGGTTGTCCACACTAGGTTAGACCACAAGGCACAGCTTCTCTGAGCAGGCCAGACTTCCTGAGGAGAGACCTTGGATCAATATCAACAACAGAATGCTGCAATCACCTCTGCTCTAAAGAGAAACAGTAATGAAATACACCCTTTAAAACAGGAATACATATTTCTTAGAAGCTCTTTGAAATATTTCTCCATAAGTGCAGCAGCAAACCTTCCTAATGAACAGCACCAGACAAGAGGGACATCAAGGCAGAGCCATGGTTTGTCAGAACTTGCTTGATCCCAAAGAACCCTGTGGTGCATTTGGTGCTGAGCCCTGGAACCTCAGGGCCTCAGAGGAGATTGGACAAACCTTTCTAGGAGTGCAAGTCAGAAGAAAAACTCAAAGTGTCTCAAAGCATTAATGGGTCCCACTGAGGTCCATCCCCAACACAGGCTCATCTTGGACTCCTTGGTGGAGAAAATTGGAGGCCATGATTGCCCCAAAACTTTTGAGACTCGTAGAGGAAAGGAAAAAGGAAAAACCTGAAGTACTTTGAAGCATTAATAAGCCCCACAGAGTGTTGCTACTGAGAAAGGCTCCCAATGGGCTAATTAAAGCAGATAATTGGAGGCCATGATTGCACAAAGCTCTCAGAGACTCAAAGGCAAAATCAAAACCCAAAGTCCTTGGAAAAACCTGGGAGCATGAAGGAGCCCCCCAGGGCCATTCCTGACCAAGGCTCCCCAGGGACTGGTCCCAGCAGATCCCTGAGGCCACTAGGATGTGGGGGGGAGATACTGAGGGCAGGACAAGGGGTGACAGTGGCCAGCCTTGCTGTGGCTGTGCCAGGAGGCCCCAGTGGTTCAGGACAAGGTGTCTCCTCGCAGCCCTTGGTGGCACAAACCCTGCTGTGCCCCAGGACACCAAGACTTGGTTTCTCTTTGTTGCCACCTGTCATCTCTGCCTCCAGTTTCCTGGTCTAACTGGAACCTGGGGGACACTTTTTCAGTTGTGTCCCTCAGTGGGACCCATTAAAACTTCAAGAAACTTTGGAGTTTGATTCTGATTTGGAATTCTTGAGAGGTTTCTTCAGCTCCCTCTCAGGGACTGATGTTCAGGGCCTCAGCACAAACCCCAAGAGGGTCATTAAAGTCCTTGTGATGTGTCTGTGCGCCTGAGCTGGGCTGGGCTCCTGTTCAGAGTGAGATCCTGGCAACCAAGAAGAGCTTCAAAAACACATTGGTCTTTCTGAGCAACTCTTCTCAGAGCCCAGCAGGGCTGGGGCACTTCCTTCAGCCACCCCAGGCACAGCACAGAGGCACAGAGAGCTTCAATCAGTCAGGGCTGTGAAGATGCTTAGAAGTGACTGGGGCAGAATCACTCCCAGCCCTTGACACAGGAAGCCTCTGGCTGCAGGACAAGGCACCTGCAGCTCCTGGAGCTATCTCCTAAAGCTGGAACATCCCAATGCCTACAGACTCTGTGAGTACATTCTCTGATTCTCTCTTGTGTAGAGCAGCCAGGGGTGCCCAGGGCTGTCCTGCAGAGCAGGGTCCTGTAGCCCAGAGCGCTGTGCTGGGGCAGGGACTCTGCTGCCTGCCAGTGACAGCTCTCAGCCAGCCCTGGGAGCTGCTCACAGCACTGGGGACAAGGTCTGAGTGGAAGGAAAGAGCTAGTATGGCTTGGTAGTGTTCTCCTTGTGTGGTGAGGATGCTTCATTGTTCAGGGCTGCTCCCAGCATGACATTTAACTCCAGAACATTTCCAAGAAGTTTATACAGGGAGCACAGCAAGAGAGGGGCTGCGTAAAAGTGAAAATCCAGATTTTTTAATCTACTGCTCTGGGTTGCTGGGATGAGAAAATGAACACTGATTTCATCTCTCAGTTCAGATTGAGATGAATAAAAAAGTTCTCTCTCTGATCTCAATAAACCAGGCAGTGACAGAAATCAGGGCCCCTTACAGGCAGCGTCAGCGTTGCATTTCCAGCTTCCTCAGGGTTGCTCTGATGTTGCCATCAGAACCTGTAGGGGCAGAGCTGGCAGTTCCCTGTGCTGGGAGGGGTCTTCAGGGCAGAGCTGAGCCCCCAGGGCTGGGCTGGGCTCTGGCAGCACTGGCAGGGCCCAGCCCTGGGCACAGGGAGCAGCTGCTGGCAGAAACAGCTCCAGGCAGCTGAGTCCTGGGCAGGCAGTGGGGGAAAAGTGCCCCCAAGCTGAGCTGGGATATTTAAGGTCCTCTCCAAACCAAAATATTCCATTATTACTTTTTTCACAGATCCTCATGCCAAGACACTGCTAATGTCCAACAGCAGCTCCGTCAGACACTTCCTCCTGCTGCCATTTGCAGACACATGGCAGCTGCAGCTCCTGCACTTCTGCCTCTTCCTGGGCATCTTCCTGGCTGCCCTCCTGGGCAACGGCCTCATCATCAGCGCCGTAGCCTGCGGCCACCACCTGTACACCCCCATGTTCTTCTTCCTGCTCAACCTTGCCCTCACGGACCTGGGCTGCATCTGCACCACTGTCCCCAAAGCCATGCACAATTCCCTCTGGGACACCAGGACCATCTCCTATGCAGGATGTGCTGCACAGGTGTTTCTTTTTATGTTCTTCATGTCTTCAGAGTTTTCCCTCCTGACCATCATGTGCTACGACCACTACGTGTCCATCTGCAACCCCTGCACTACGGGACCCTCCTGGGCAGCAGAGCTTGTGCCCACATGGCAGCAGCTGCCTGGGCCAGTGGCTTTCTCTATTCACTGCTGCACACAGTCAATACATTTTCCCTGCCCTTTTGCCAGGGCAATGCATTGCGCAGGTTCTTCTGTGAAATCCCCCAGATCCTCAAGCTCTCCTGCTCCAAATCCTATCTCAGGGAAGTTGGGCTCATTGCTGTTAGTGCCTGTTTGTTAATTGGTTGTTTTGTGTTCATTGTTTTCTCCTATGTGCAGATCTTCAGGGCTGTGCTGAGGATCCCCTCTGAGCAGGGACGGCACAAAGCCTTTTCCACCTGCCTCCCTCACCTGGTTTTGGTCTCACTGTTTATCAGCACAGGCTTTTTAGCCTACCTGAAGCCCCCCTCCATCTCCTCTCCATCCCTGGATCTGTCCCTGTCAGTTCTCTACTCGGTGATGCCTCCAACCCTGAACCCCCTCATCTACAGCCTGAGGAACCAAGAGCTCAAGGATGCTCTGTGGAGACTGATGACTGGACAGTTTCGGAAACATTAAGCTGCTGGCTGATTACTGTTAAATACTTGTAATAAAAGTCAACTTTGATACTTCCTGTTGGTTTGGTTCTTAGTTTGTTCCTTTCTTTCCTTTTCTTTTCTTTTTTTTTTTTTTTTTTTTTTTTTCACTATTGCCCACAAAGAAATGCCACTGTTTGTGCCAGATCTCATTTTCTTTGTCTCCACCTTTACTGTGACGCACAGACTGTGTCAGTAAGGAGCTGTGCTCTTGATGGCTTTAAATGAACTAAAGGATCTCCCAGCAAAATTATCTGCAGAGATGCCTTTTTTGTTCCCTTCCCTGGAGCTGCAGCAGCAATGTGCAGAGCTGGGGCAGATCAGTGCTGGCACAGCAGCTATGCCCAGCAGCAGCAGCAGCACTTGGTGTTGCCAGTGCTGCTCCCGTGCCACTGCCCCGCTGCCCTCCTGCCCCTCGTGTTGCTGCAGGGCCCAAGTACTCTCGGGGCCGGGCACAGCCCTGGGGATGGCAGTGCTGGGGCTGCAGCAGGGACAGGCCATGGGCCCTGCTGGGGCAGCGCTGACGCCTCAGGGCAGGGCCTGGGGGCTCCAGGCTCCTTGCCCAGGCTCTCTCCACAACACTTGGCCAGGCCAATGCTGAGCAGAGAAAACCCCCATGAGTAGCCCCAGTCTAGCCGTGGGCAGGCTGGGGGCAAACAGCATGGCTGGTGCTCTGCAAGGGCCCTGCAAGGGGGAGACCCTGGCAAGGAGCAGCAGAGCAGGGGCTGATCCATCCCCACTGCACTGGACACCCCAGGGCAGCGTCCCAGAGCGTCCTCATGCACCTGCCAACAACATCCCCCCTCTGCAGCCCTGGCCCCTCCCCCAGCTCACACAGGCGCTGCATCCTTGCAGGCACAGACACGGCAGCACTGGCTCAGGAGCCCGTTTGCACTGCACAGAGCAGGCGTCAGCACCCCCATGGTGCTGCTGTGGGGAGATGGAGCTGAGTGAGCAAAAATGCCATCAGCCCCTGGGGCCAGCAAGGGCTGGGGATGGGAGGGAAACCACTCAGGTTTGTCATGGCCTCTGCAGTCAGCCAGAAAGTTTGTTCCCGTGAGCTGTGAGTTTCCTGTCCCACTGCAGATGTTGTTGCTCAGAGCAGGGCTGCCTGGCAGCCACACCCAAACTGCCCTGAGCATTTTCCTTGTGTTCACCTTTGCTTTCTTTACTTTCCCTGGTCCAAATTTCTTCCTATTTCCCATCTCCATTCCGTCCTCTTCAAACAGCCCATCCATGGTTGCCTTTTCCTCTCTAGCCCCTCTCCCCATTTCATTTCCTGAACTGGTACCATGAGAATGTCCCTTAGGGAGCAGGATCATCCTACAAGTGCTTCAGGAATTGTCTGCAGGGTCCTGCCTCGTGCTTCTCCCATGCCAGAGGCACCACAGGCCAAGGGGACACATCTGGGCTGGTGTGTCTGCATGTGGGGCTCCCTGTTCTGGGCAATGAGGAGGGGCTGGAGAGGCTCTGCAAGACTGACAGGATGGGCTTTGGGGCCTGTGAGGAGAAGCTGAGGGACCTGGGCTGCTGTATATTCTGAAGAGGAGGCCCAGGGCTCATCGTGCAACTGCTCCAAGGGTGGTTTCAGAGAATCACAGAACCACCCAGGCTGGAAAAGACCTTGGAGATCATCAAATCCAACCTGTGCCCTGACACCACCTTGTCTCCCCTGCTTCTCCTCCATGATAAACATCCCCAGCTCCCTCAGCCACTCCTCACAGGATTCATGTTCCCGGCCCCTCAACAGCCTTTTTACCCTTTTCTGGACACACTCCAGCACCTCCATGTCTGTCTTAAATTGGGGTGGTCCAGAACACAGTTAGGACTCAAGGTTGAGCCTCAGCTCTGCTGCACACGGGAAGAATCACTGCCCTGGCCCTGCTGGCCACACCATTTATAATCCAGGCCATTGAATGCCAATGGCATCCAGTTCCATTGGCCTTCTTGCCTACCTGGGCACACTGCTGGCTCATGTCCGGCCTGCTGTCCATCAGTGCCCCCAGGTCCCTTTCTGCCTGGCCGCTCTCCAGGCACTCTGTCCCCCATCCTGTAGTGCTGCAGGCATTTGTGTGGCACTTGGTCTTGTTAAACCTCAGCTTGTTGGATTGGGCCCAGCCTGTCCAGATCCATGTGCAGAGCCCTTCTACCCTCCAGCAGATCCACACTTGCAACCAGCTTGATGTCACCACGGTTCCATGAGGCCTCCCAGTGTCACAAAATCTTTTTGGCTCCCTGGGGCCCCTTGGTGTTACAAAGTCCTTTGGATCCTTAGGCCTTACAGTGTCACAATGGCACTTTGATCCCCCAAGGCCCTGCAGTGTCACAGTGGATCCTTGGTTCCATGAAGTCTTGCAGTGCAGCAATGCTCTTTGTGGTTCCACAGGGTCACAATGGTCTCTTGCTCCCAAGGGGCACCACAGTGTCAAACATGTTTCCAGCATTCCAGGAGTCCCTGAGGAGCAACACTGGCCCCTTGGTTCCACGGGCCCTGCAGTGTCACAGTGGCCCCATCATTACACAAGGTCCTGCTCTGTTACAATGCTCTGCATGGTCCCACAAGGCCCTGCAGTGTCACTGTGGCCTCTTGGTTCCATGAGGGCTCCGAGTGCCACCATGAATTCCTTGGTGCTGCAGTGTCACATTGGAGCCCTGGTTCCACAAGATCCTGCAGTGTCACAAGGGACCCTTGGTTCCATGGGGCACCACAGTGTCACCATTGTTCCCTTAGTTCCAAGAGTCCTTGCAGTGGAACACTGGCCCCTTGATTCCATTGGCCCCAGGCTCTCACAAGGCTCTCCTTGGTTCCACAGTGTCACAGTGGCCTCTGTGGTTCCACAAGGACCCAGAGTGTCACCATGGACTCCTTGCTTCCATGTAGCCCCACACTGTCACAGTGGCCCCTTGGCTCTGTGGTGCCATATCGTACACAGTGTCACCATGGTCCTCTCAGTTCCACGAGGCCCTGCAGTGTCACAATGGCCCCTTGCTTCCCCAAGGCCCTGCAGTGTCACAATCATCACAGAATCACCCAGGCTGGAAAAGACCTTTAAGAGCATCAAGTCCAACATTGTCACCCAACACCAGCTTGTCACCAAAACCATGGAATGAAACACTTCCAAGGATGGTGGCTCACCTACATCTCCTGGGTACCCTATGACAACACCCAATCACCCTTTTTTGAAGAATATTTCCTAATGTCCAGCCTAAACCTCCCCATGTAGCTTAGGGCTGTGTCCTCTTGTCCTATCACTGTTCCCTGCTGCACCCTCCTGTCAGGGATTTGTAGATAGTGATGAGATCTCCCCTGAGCCTCCTCTTCTCCAGGATAAACATCCCCAGCTCCCTCAGCCACTCCTCACAGCACTTGTGTTCCAGACCCCTCACCAGCCTTGTTGCCTTCTCTGGACATGCTCCAGTTCCTCCATGTCCTTCCTAAAGTAGGGGCCCTGAACTGGACACAACACTCGAAGTGCGGCCTCACCAGTGCTGAGCACAGGGGAAGAATCACTGTCCTGGTCCTGCTGGCCACACCATTCCTGATCCATAGGAGTCCCACGGCTTGGATGAGGGAAATAGTGGGAATGGGATGGGGTCAAAGTGTTATTGATTCCCAGCTGTGAAGGGTCTTGATTTTCATATCCATTCAGATTGCATTAGAAATTGCTGGGGGTCAATATTATTTGCTTATATCTTTCTATAAACGGGAAAAGACGACAATAAAAATGTTCTCTCTGCATTGTTTCCAATAAAGTATATTCACTTGGAATACACTTCTGAAATCCATCTTATTAACCACAGAAGAAATGAAAACTTAAATTATTCCCAGAGGTGTTTCTTGTTGGGGTGTTTTGAAGAAATATTTATGAGTCTTTGCCACTGAATTCTTTTACTGAAGAGCTCAAGAAAGAAGAGGCCCCTGGAACAGTAAAATTCATCAGCAATCTCCTAGTTCCTGAGGATCCATCCTCATCAGAGCAGGAATGAACAGAAATGGGCACAGCTTTGTGGCTGCCCCAGCTCTGGGATGGGCCCTGGGCCTGGAGCAGGAGCAGCTCTGCAGGGCCCCAAGGCTGGGGCTGTTGTGCTGGCCTGGGCAGATGGGATGGCAGCAGGGGCTGCAGAGCTCTCAGGAGCTCAGGGAGAGGTGAGCAGGGCACACAGGGAGCCTCCTTTTGCCTTGGCCAAGCACCTTCCCAATGACCACCCCCACTTACCAGAACCACTGACCAGACCACTGACCATACCCAATGAACACACCCATTGCCATTGCCCGTACCCCAATTGATCACACCCCATTAATTTTCCCACTGACCACACCGTATGAGCACTTTGCACTGCTCACATCCACTGACCACACCCACCAGACCTGCTGACTTCACCCACTGACCACACCCCATTGACCATTTCAGTGATCACACCCATCGTCCACACATGCTGCCCACACCCACTGACCAAACCCCTGGCCACCCAAGTGACCACCCCCACCTGACTACCCAACTGACCACAGCCACTTACCACACACAGTGACCATAACCTGACTGACCACATGCCACTGACAACACTCCCTGAACCCCAACAAATTACCACCCCGTCCCTGACCACAGCCACTGACCACATCCACTGACCCCCCAATGACCACCCCCACTAACTGCACCCATTGACCACACCGACTGACCAAACACCACTGACCACCCCCAGTACCCGCACCAACTAGCCATTCCCCCTCTGACCACAACCACTGACCACAAACACCAACCAGCCACACTGACCACACCCACTCAGCACAGGTAGTGACCACATCCACTGGCCACACCCACTGACTGCACCCACTGACCACAACCAGTAACCACAACCAGTGACCACACCCCACTGACCACATCCACTGTGAAGACACAAATGCCCACACTCCATTCACATCAACCTCTAACCACCCAACTGACCACCCCTCACTTACCACCCCCATGGACCACACCCCACTGTCCACACCCACTAAGAGATACCAATGCCCACACCCCTCTGAACACAACTGACCACCCCACCACTGACCACAACCACTGACCACAAACCACTGACCATCCAAACTGACCAAACCCACAGACTACCCCTAATGACCACACCCACTGACCACACCTATTACCTTAATTGGAGTTGTGGTTGGAGGCAGAGATGACACAGCGATCCATATAACAAAAGCTTTCTGTATTGTTCGGGACTCATCTTAAATGGAGGCTTTGAATGTCCTGGATATACACGTGATTGTTTGGGGTCTTAACACACCCATTTCCCTGGCCAATGATGCATCTGCACTTGGGGTTCAATGAATTGTCTGCAATCCTTTGTATGTGCTCAAAGCCATCCAATCATCACTCAGCCAGGGACACGGTTACTTCTAGGCTGGTGTGATGGTTTGTAAAGATTCCCTAAAATTTTTCTATGCCAGGACCTGGGCAGCTGCTTTTGGATCGGACAAGGCCCCATCGGTGTCTGATTTTTAATACTGACACATTGGTACACCAATGAGAAAGTTTATTCGTCTTTGTGAAACACATATGTAAAGATGAAAAACCCCAGAAAAGTTCTCTTTCTGTTCCAGCCTCAGTACAGGTAACACCGACCTGGGCCCCTCCGTGCAGCCCGCAGGCCTGGCCGGGCCCAGGTCACGGCCGGGCTCTGACTCTGGCCCCCGTTTTTGGCTGGGGTCCTCATAGAAATGGGGAAGGGAGGCCCACATGGCTGCTAAGATCTAAGTTTCCCCTCCCCCAGCACAGCCAGGGAGCCTGTGGCTCAGCAGCTCAGCAGAACATGGAGCTGACATTCAAACCCTGCCCTGCCGCCGGTCCGTGGGGCCTCCACCCTCGGGAGAGTGGCTCCGGGTGGCCGGGCCATCCTGGGCAGCGCGGCCTGGGGCAGAGAGAGCCGGGCCCGCTCCGGCAAGGGGCCACCCTTTGCCTGCTGGGCAGGGGGAGGGAAACCCATCAGCACACAGCTGGAATTGAATGTAGCAAATGCCATAAAACAGCCATGCAGCCAGAACAACCACCACTGTTTTCTGGCTGGGCCCTTACGATCCTAGCCCAGCCTCAGCACGGTCTGAAATGCTCCACCAAAATTTCTCCAGCCGCTGCCCAGGCAAGGTAGTAACTCTTTCATTGCCCAAAATGAGACTTGCAGACACTTTATTATCTCTCCTGAGTGAAAGAAAAGAATCAAGATGAAGATACGCACACAAATGGTGTGAAAACATTCAGGTCAGACAAAGGCAAGAGTCAGGTCCCAGATGAGGGAAGGAAGAGAGTCGTGGACTGAAATTTCTCTGTTTTAAGCTATGAAGAAGAGATTCTTTTTTCCCTATAACACATAAAAATATTACAGAGTAAATGTAACTGTTCTAACTGTAAATATGAACAAAGACATTAGTGTTAGATTAAGTAGATGTTGAAATAGCTGTGATCCCTTAAGTTTGAATACTAAGAAGATGAAGACCTGTGCTGCTCCCAGAGGAAGAAGAAAAAGAAGAAAAACCTGTTTTTTAAAAATAAAGCAAACTTTTGTTTAAACTGTTATAATCCTTAAAGTGTGCCCTATGGTTGATAGGTCCTCAATAATAGTTCTAGAAAAACTGTAAGTTAAAGAAAGGATTTTTGCATAGTGATCAAAATTCCATTATCCCAGATGCCCAATCACTGGAACATCAAGGCTACGAGAAAACAGTTTCTTGTGGAGAAATCTCCATAGACTGAAGAGGGAAGTCTCCTCTCCCAATGAATTGGTAAAAGACTATTTTAGCGATGGTAAATTGACTTAGTTGTTTTCTAAATGCTTTCAGTGTGAAAGAAAGGAAGTGTAGCGGGAGAAAGAGTAGTCTAAACTTTCATTCTGAGGTTTTTCCTTTTTCTTCTAGTTTCCAGTAATAAAATTTCTATTTGTACTGTTTAAAGTTCAGCTTATTTTGCCTTCCTCCTAATCTTATCTCACAACAAGAAAATTTCAAATTGGCGAACCAAAACCACTACACGCTGGACGACCAAAGCTGTTTGGGATCATGGTCTAAAATTGAAATTCACTCATAAACCAGTGTCTTTTTCATTGATAATACTGTCATTACCTTTGATGTTATCATCCATGTAACACTAATAGGAACCACAGGTAATTATACAGGACTCATGGGTTGCTGGCTTTGCAGAGAGGTGCAACAATGGAACTTCCCTTAATAGGGAACCATCAAGCAATTGGTCAGATTGGAACCCGTATAGCTCACACAACACTAGTGCTCAATGCAGACAGGCAGGATCTTCCTCGGGAAAGCCCCTTTTCCAATTACCACCTATCAGTGAGTCAGTCACACACATAGGACTGAACAACTCTGGAGCAAATCTTGGCCACTTTTCCAGTAACACAGCTGGGTGGGTCAATGTCACTCAGCCAATGTGGGAAAACTGTCTTTGTGATAGATATAGCAGAAACAAGTCCGTGAGTATTAACTCCAGCTGTCATCTTCCAGATGCATCTTGGTGGCTTTGTGGGAATGGAATAGCATTAAACAATTACCAGGTAACTGCACTGGCCAATGTACCAAGAGATACCTTCTCCCTCAGTTACAGGTTACAAACCAAACTAATGAAATGACAGGTAATATTCAAGGACTATGGAAGAACAGACTCAATAAGACAACAACCAATAACCCACTGGTATGATACAGCACCACGTTTCACAGTTTCCTTAGGGCATTGCCTCCAGATTTAGTAATTGCACAACTGCAAAAGGCCATTTCATGCATCTCAGCCAAAATAGAATTGATTGCTAATTAAACAGCAGATGCTTGAAGAAGACAACAAACTGAAATAAACTCACTGAAAGAAGTAGTCTTTCAAAACCGCATGATAGATAAGGTAACAGCCAAACAGGAGGATTTTGTATTCTAATTAATATCAATTCTTGCAGGTCTATCGATCAGTCATGGCAAATAGCAGAGGATATCCACACCATTTGGCAAAGTGCAAAAGTAGTCCCTGAAGTGACCAAAGACATTACATCTTGGAGTAAACATTTGTGGGAAACTCAGCTATTGGCTATTTTGGCTCTTTGACCTGAACTGGCTAACACAACTTTTTGTAGGAATTTTAGGAACTGGAATACCAATCCTAGGAACCTCCATGAAGAGCCAGTGTATTGTATGGTATTGTAGACAAACTACCACCATGTATCAAAAATGGGAGCAAAATAAAACGAGATACAGGATTGAGACAGGTAAGTATTTTGAGACCACAACAAGGCTAGTTGCAAAAGAAATTGCAAAGGATATAAGAAAGGGCTGGCTTGATGCCTGGGCAACGAGATAATTGAGCTACACAAAATGCTGTAGCTGTGCAGGAAGAAGAAGTTACGTTGTAACAGGGTATGTGAATGAAGCACTTTTTAAAAATCAGCAAATTTAGCAGAACAAGCTATCTGCAAAAGCTAACCACTGGCTATTTGAGCAGACAATACTACAGAGCATGCCCAGGAAGCAGGGGTGGAAAGTTCAGCCCTAGGAAGACTCATGAGCCTTCATCCAAAACAACCAGCAGGAGGCTGATGACCACCTCCTGCAGAAATCACACCACATGTGCTACAATGGCTCACATAATCATGTCATTACAAAATATATTGCAATATGAAGGTTAGGAAAGAATAATGTGTGCATTAAGCAAAAAACATATACAAGCCTGTACTGTGCAAGGAATGGACAGGTGGGTTTGTGGTGGAGCAATGCCCCTCACTCCGGCCTCAAATAAACAAATACCTGTCCCATAGGCCTTATACTATGGAGCTGATACTGATTTCTTGCCTAGTTTTCAGGCACTAGAATGCAGTGGATTTCAGCATCATCCTGCCCAGGAAAGACTTTGGTCCAAGCCTGCATCCCTATTTCAGATTGTACAGGAACACTGAGGACTTCTTCCCACTCTTCCTTGAACTGTGCAGCAGTGCAGAAGTTCAGCTATTACAGCCCTGCATGGGAGAGACTTTAATTCATCTAGGAAGTGTTTACAAAAGCCTTGTATGCAATCTTTGCTTGGTTTCCTTGGAATGTTTGGATTAATTTGGCTTTTCATGCATGTGTTTGCTGATGTTTGCATTTGGAAATAGACAAGAGATTGTTTGAAGCTTTATATATTGCTGTGGTTGAACTCCCCTGTTTGTGGCTCTCCACTGCCATGCTCAGCAAGCACCCCCATTGTGTTTGGACATGAGCGACCACTGCCAGACATGCAGCAACTGGAGCATTGAACAGAGATTGGGCTAATGTTTTTATTGGAACACAAGGAAACATGACAGTGTGTGGGAATTGAGGGCACAGAAAGCTCTCATTGCCTTGTGCATACAGGCTCAGTGATAGAGATGGATACAAGGTTTGACCTAAGGCCTTGGAGAGAGCTTGGAGAATTAGGACAGTGAAAATAAGGCAGATATAAAACAAGAATATAAGTTCATATTTTAGGCAGAAATATGTTTTATGCACACGGAGATATACATTATGTAAGCAAAGCAATATGTCAAGTAAGAGAGTAAAAGATTTTAAAGTTTAGGAATAAAATCTATTATAAAGTTAGTTAGAAGTTTAAGATGCATCAATGTAGGTTTATGAAGTGTTATATAATTGGCTAAAAATGACACACTGTGGCAAAGCCACAAAAAGTAAAACAATTGCTAATTAGTGTAAAAAGATGTTACCAAGTTTTGTAAAAGTATGTGATCGGCTAAAAACCTAACATAAGGCAGTAATTCCCCTAACAGGGAATTAGATGGCTTCTGATATTATGGCATTAATAAATGTAACATCTTTAGTGTCTCACCCTTCTGTGAGACTGATGCCATGAGGCAATAACTCATCTTTAAAATGTCTCTCAGTTGCCCTGTCTCTTGTAATTTTGATCTCCCGATAGCAGTGCGTCTGTACAATCTTATTGTCCTGTGAAACTCGGCAGCTGGTGGTGGTCCTACTGGTGCTACTGCCAATCCCTTCCATGAAATAAAATCATTTCAGGACCAAGAGCTTCTGCCTCCTGAGAGAAACCAAGAGTTGCCAGCACTTGCTGCAGATGCTCCTGCCAACAGCCCCTGTAGGAAGGAGCACAGCCCCCAGTGCACGTGGGCTTTGGCTCCCTCTGGCAGAGAAGCCCCCAGGGCACAGGTCTCTGGGGCAGGAGCCGAGCACCAGCACTGCCGGGGCTCAGGGGTGGCAGGTCTGCTTGGGCTGGGACTCTGCCACTCCTGCTGATTTCAGTGCTCACTGGGCCCCAGGGGTCAGAGCAGCACTCATGCTCTGGCCTACACGTTCCTTGTCTGTGCTCTTGTGTTTAGGATGGCCACTAGCTGGGATGTGTCCCAAGGAGGCTGAGCCAGCTTCTGTGCAAGGCCCCGTGCCCTTCCCGCTGTGGCTGTGTCAGCAGCCTTGGGGGCTCCTTCCTCTGCCCTGAGCCCACAGAGCAGGGCAGCATCTGCTGATGGTTTGAGATGTTCCTAAGGATCCTGTTGGGCTGCCTTAGACACTTGGGGTGAGGGATTCCTTCCAACCTGGGCCAATTTGGGTGGGCTGGGGCAGCCCCAGGGCAGGTGGCAGCGTGTGCAAGGGCCCTTTGTGACACGGTGCAGCATGGTCACCATGGTGGCATGGAACGGAACAGGGTGTCACAGGACCCTTTGTGACGTGTAGGGACATAGGAGCTGATGGTGACACAGACACACCACAGTGCTTGGAGCATGCGACGGGACAGGACGGGACAGAGCGCTGCCGTGAGAAGCCCCCGCACAGCGCCCTCGTTTGCGTCTGACCCGGAGCTTTTCCGAGGCGTTATTCCTGCAGGTGACCTCGAGGCCAGACCACAGGGCTTGGTGACCTTCTTGGTGACCTTAGTCACCTGTGGCCTTCCTGAGTCTTCTCTTCTGCAAGTGCCCTCAAGGGACTGTGGGACCTGGTGCCCTGCAGCTTTTCCGAGGCATCGCCCATCCCTGCAGCAGGTGCCATCGAGACCAGACTGAGGGATTTGCTGATCACAATCCTTGACAAGTCTCCTGTCCTTGTAGCAGGAGCCCTCAAGACCAGAGAGCAGGACCTGCTGTCCTGTAGCCTTCCGA
This sequence comes from Oenanthe melanoleuca, assembly GCF_029582105.1. NCBI lineage: Eukaryota > Metazoa > Chordata > Aves > Passeriformes > Muscicapidae > Oenanthe > Oenanthe melanoleuca. Next base: position 4,533,826 of record NW_026612650.1, on the reverse strand, counting down.
GGACTGGTGCCTTCCTGACATGGCTGCAGGACTTCCTGACTCAGTGTTTTCCAAGGCATTTCTCCTGAAAGGAGCCATCAATCCAGTCACTGACATGGAGCAGAGACCCCCAAGAGTGCCCAAGCTGGCCTGGGTGATGGAGGAGGAAAAGAGCCCTGGAGCTGCCCCAGCACAGGAGACTGAAGAGGTGGTGCCATTCCAGCCAGCACAGGAGAGTGAGTGGCAGAGCTGAGCCTCAGGGCTGGTGCCTGCATCCAGCTTGGCCCCATCCCATCCCATCCCATCCCATCCCATCCCATCCCGTCCCGTCCCGTCCCGTCCCGTCCCGTCCCGTCCCGTACCATCCCATCCCATGGACATACCCATGGACAGGATGGAAGAGGGGCTGGGCAGACACACCTCAGTGGCTGTGCTCCATCCCCTGGGGCATCCTGGTGCTGTTCCTGCCTGGGGAGTGCAGGGCTGGGCTCTGTTCTCTGGCCTCTCCTGCAGCCCCTCAGCTCTGGCTGTGCTCACTCTTTGCCAGGTGCAGCCATGGACCGGACACAAGAGCAGGACCCTGCCCGTGGCCGCTTCTGCAGAACACTGAAGGTACCTGCAGCCATCCCCACCTGGGCTGGGCCTGCTGTCACTGCTCAGCCCAGCACAGTGCTTGGAGCACTCCATGGAACAGCCCTGGCCTCTTGCCCTTCATTCTCCTGCCAGACGTGCAAATTCACTGAGTGCATTTTGCAGAAAGAGAACAGCGTCATGGGCCTTGGGACCATGAAACGGTGACGTGTACACCACTGACACCAGTGCTGCCCCGCTGGATTTGCTTGTGGAGAAGAGTGTTTCCATTCCAGAGCAGGTAAGCAGCCTGTGGCCAGGGTTTAATTCCCCCATGAGTCAAGTGGCCTCCCAAACCACTTGGGCCTGCTGGTCACCGTAAGCCTTTGAGGCCATTGCAGTGTGGTGGGAAGGGAAGCACTTCTCTGGGGAAGCTGGGGACATTACTCCCTCTGGCAGCTTTCCAAGTCTCCCCGTGCCTTCTTCAGGTGCCTGCCATGGTGAGGTACATCCACCAGTGGCTCATGGCCAATGAGTCTGCTGAGCACAGGCTGGACAGGACCCTGCTGGATCTCACTGAGGCACAGCCCGCAGATGTGGTGATGACTCTCCTGCGTGTGGCCCCATCATGTGACAGGTATGGGGCCACCTGCCCAGAGGGATCAGGGCTCACCAGCCCATTACCCTGTGCAGCCTGTTCCAGGTGTCTGACCAACAGACAGTTCCAGGGCCCTCTGGCTGCTCCCTTTCCCAGTCCTGGCATGTCAACCCCTGAGTCTGCAGCCATGCTCCCTCCCTGCCCCTCAGGGGCCTGTCCCCGCAGGGCTGGGCTGCCTGGATGCTGCCAGTGAGGGGCAGTGGGCAGAGGCAGAGCTGGCAGCCAGCTCAGGTCCCTACTGCTGGCCAGGCCACGGTGCTGTGTCTGAGACCAACCTGAGTCAGAGCTCTGTCACCACAGAGCTGCTATGACCATGTGGAAGACAATCATATCCTCGAGCAGGACTGTGGAGGCAGTGCTGCAGCTACTCCTGGATGTGCTGGGCAACTGGCCAGAGCACAGCACATGCACCTCCGATGGGGATAGAACAGGTGTCTTTGCCCTGGCTGTGAGTTTCTTGAACCCTCCTTCCCCCACTGCATCTCCCAGCCTCAGGTGTTGAGCTGAATCCTGGCCTAGGGACAGGTTCAGGGGCACCTAGCCTTGTGCTACCTCTGCGTCTCCCTGGCCGCTCCCTGCCACGCTCAGGCCCTGCCGCACAGACACCTTGGCACTGAGCACTGTCTCAAGGTGCTTTGTCCTTTGCAGGCAACTGTTGTAATGTGGAAGATCCTCCAGGTGCCCTGCTGGCCACATATAGTGGTGATGTATTTCCCCCGCCTGTTTCTGCCTCTGCTCTTCCAAGTGTTCTTCAGCACTCTGGATACGCCAGAGGAGGTCAAGATCTTGTGGAAGGGATGCCAAGAAGAACACGGCCTAGCCACCAGCCCCAACAGGTTCTCCATCCCAATCCTTCTGTCCCTGCCATGTCCTCAGGGAAGGAGCTGTCACTGTCTGAGGGTCTCCTTGTGCCCAAGACCACTCAGATGGACATAGGATGGTGGTTCAAGGCGCAGGGTATTCTTGAAGCTGCCGAAGAAAGGCTGCAGGAGACAATCGTCCGGTTTCAAGGTCTGTTTTTTATTTCTTATCGATACAGTGTTCATGCTTGCGAGTAGCAGTCTGATCAGCACCGTGTCCAGGACGAAAGTCTGCCCACGAAAGGCAGGACTTATCTTTTATACCTTAAACTACGTATTCTATGTTTACACTATCTTTCTAATACTACAATATCTTATTACTATGTCTAGTTTTGTCCCCAACGAATCTGTGATTCCCAGCATCCCTCACCAACATGGAGAACAAGAAGAAGAAGAAGAAAGAAGACACCACACCCCAAATTCTCCATCTTGGCCTTGTGGCTGCTAATATAAACAATTCCAAAAACTACCTTTTCTACATGCTAACTATATAATTTACACTCTAGATTCACTTAACGGTTGCATTTCTTCTCTGAGAGAAGGCAGATGTTCCCATGGTGCAGGACCCAGCTCTCTGACCCCCCTGGCTCTATTCAGGGGTCTTTTAGGGGTCTGACAGGGGGGTTTTCGCACCCACAGAGGGTTCAGAGGGACTCCCTGGACCCCCACATCTCCCCCCTCTGTTTGCACCAAAAACACATCTTTTATAGTTGTGTCTAAAGCCTTCTGAATACAGTGAAAAATGCAAGGTAAGACAATTAAGAATAGAATAAAGAAAATAGCAATTCCCACTAATATGTAAAACCCTACTTTAAGAATTTCCCTCCAGAAGGAAGAAAGATTAAAAAAGTCAAACAGACCATCCATCCAAGATCTAGTAGATTGTCTAATTTTCGCCACTTCTTGCTTTAACTGTTTAATATCTTCATGAATTGATTTAGAATGGTCCAAGAGGTTCATGCAGCACATTTCTTCAAACTCGAGACACCCATGCCCGTGAGTTAGCAACAGATAATCAATTGCTGCCCTGTTCTGAAGGGTTGCTCTTCTCACACTGCTGACATTTGTTAACATGTCACTCAGTGCGTCAGAGATAGCTTTGGTGTTTTTGCTCAAGCAGCAACCCAAACGATCCAACTGAGTCAAGGCCATTCTCGATGCCACTTGGGGAGAGAATATAGCTGCAGAAATTCTCTGTGGCTTGTTCAATGTATAAAAGCTGTCATCGCAGTTTGGATCGTATTGTTTGATGTTTCTTTTTTCTCTATTTCTCAGTTTTGTCAACATTTTCTTATTAGGTGATAACAACGAAAGTGTCTCAATGCTGCATGGACTTCCAGTGATGTTTGCAGGGATAGCAGGCCAAATTCTGTCCCCACAAATGAAAAAGATTTCCCGTGGCAATTTTGCATGAACTTGGAAGGATGGTTTGCTTGAAACCACCGTGTGATTACACCAAAAAGAACCATTTTTGTAAACCTCATGATTCGGAGTAACATCTAGAGCTTTGTTCTTTGTCACTCTTGGAAAACTGAATTCAATACAAAAATCCATTCTTGTTGAACCTAGAATCTACAATTCTTCTGGTTCAACTGAAGTCACATGGAGAAATTTGACCTACACGTGCTATCCGTCCACAGGAGTTGTCATAGCTTGCAACACCTTTGGAGGGATGTTTTTCGGAATTGGCCATTCTCTCATGGGCAGTCCGACCAAACATGTTGAAAATGGTTTCCCTGGTTTGGAATGTGTCAGACAGATTGTGTCTAACCCTGCTGCGTGAGCCAAATTTTCCCACACGTTCGCTCTTGGTTGCATCATTGGTAATTTTGTTTCGATACCTAACATAACTGACAAAAAGATAGAATACAAAGTTACATAGAAAAACATGGTGAATTTTAAATCTTTAAGTTCTTGTCGTATTGTCTGAAGATGAATTCGCATCGCCTGCTTGTGACTCGGTCTGTGCGTTTCGTTCTTTACTCCCGAGATCAGTCTCTGCTTGCGTTGTTGTTGGGGCCCGATATGGTTTGACACACTTTGCAGGCACCCACTTCAATCCTCCATCTGTGGAGACACAAGCGAAACCCTTTCCCCAAGTGATTAATTTGAACGGTCCCTCGATCTTTTCCGATTCTTAATTTTTTGTCATCACTAAAGGATTTTCCTTTAGCTTAGCTCTTTTATTATTTATAAAATGTCTTATGATCGGCGGAGTCGGTTCTGAGAATAAGCCATTTAGAAAGTTCAACACATACAACGCTTTGTTCAATCGCATGTGAGGCGTAGCCTCTGGCTCCCCCTTTTTTTGTTTTTTAAGGAGCTTTTTAAAGTGTGATGTGTTCTCTCTATAATTGCTTGTTCTGTTGATGAATGAGGAATGCTAAAAGTATGTTTGACACCCCACCTTTTTAGAAACTTGTCCAAAATCTTACCTATGTAAGTTGGACCATTGTCTGTTTTGATTTCTTGAGGCACGCCTAAAGATGCAAATGCCTGTAGAAAATGTTTGCATGCATGCTGTGCCGTCTCTCCTGTATGTAAGGAGGCAAAGATTGCACCTGAAAAGGTGTCAACTGAAACATGAATGTTTTTCAGTTTTCCAAAAGGTGGGTACTTTGTGACATTCGCCTGCCATAATTGAAGGTTTTCCAATCCCCGTGGGTTAACTGCTCCTATGGAGATTGGTGGCTGCACCATCTGACAATTAGGGCACATTTGTACAATTTCTTTAGCTTGTGTTTTGGAGAGTTGGAAGGATTTCATCAATGCTTGTGCATTTTGATGGAAAAATGCATGACTGATCTTTGCTTGTTGGAAAATGTCTGGTAAAGTTTGCAAGACAGTTATGGTTAGCTTATCTGCTCGTGCATTTCCTTTTGCTAGAAATTCTGGAAGTGAGGAATGCACTCTGATATGTGTAATAAAATATTTTTCTGTTTTGCTTTCCAACAATGTTTTTATGCATGATAAATATGAATATAGAATATCGTTGTTTGTCTCTCTCAAAAGTGATTCTTCCAATCTCTTGACTACATTAGCTACATATTGTGAATCTGTAATCAAATTTAAGGGTTGTTGAAATAATTTAAAAACTCTGACCACTGCAGCCAATTCAACAATTTGCGGTGATCCTTGCACTATTTGTACATCTGATTCCCAATTTCCTCTAACTGAATTTTGCCACGTGATTGCTGACTTTCCTGTCTTTCCTGAACCATCAGTGAATACCGTGATCCTCTCCAATGGTTTTTTACTCGCCCTTGGTTTCTCTCTAATTTTTAACTTTACTTTCAACAATTTGTGACTCGGATAATGAATTGAACATTTACCTGTGTAATTTAACAATGCTATTGCCAAATCTTGTGACTTTTGAAATGCCCAATCAAAATAATTTTTTTTCAAAGGTACATAAATTATTGAAAAGTCTCTGCCCGTCATTGTCATTAACCTCGCTCTTGCCTTCATGATTATCTGTGTTGTCATCTCTAAGGTTGTAAGAATTGTTCTTGGAGGCCTGTAAGGTAGAAAAACCCATTCTATAATCAACAGAGGGTCCTTCTTGTTTTCATCCCATTGAAAAATTAAACCATACAGCTGTGTTTCTTCTCCCAACACTGCCAAATGGAATGATAAAGAGTCCACATATTGGTGTGCTTGTCTTTCCTGTATAATTTTCGCAATCTTCTGTAAATCTTTTTGTGCTTTTGGTGTAAGAGTTTTGGGTGATCTGATGTCACTGTCTCCTCTCAGGAGATCAAACAAGGACGAAAGTTTCTCATTGGTGATTCTCAAAATTGGTCTCATCCAGTCAATTTCTCCAATGAGTCGCTGTAGATCTTGTAAATTGCAAACTCTAGAGCTGACTTCTAGTTTCTGTGGTTTGATCATCTGTTCTGTGATTTTCCATCCAAGGTATTTTTAAGGCGCAATTTCCTGAATCTTTGAAACACTGATTTCAAGTCCTGCTTTTTCTACTTCTTTTGTCACACAAGCACAGACCTTTTGCAGTTCTTCTTTTGTTGATGCTGCAATGAGTAAATCATCCATGTAATGGATTATTTTTGCTTCAGGATATTTTTTTCTTGCTGGAGCTAAAGCTTGTGCTACATACCACTGACAAATTGTTGGTGAGTTCTTCAGTCCTTGTGGTAAAACAGTTTAATGATGCCTTCAAACTTGGAACAGAGAATACCATTCGACAGGCATCATCTTCATGGAGTGGTATTGTGAAGAAACAATCCTTGAGATTGATGATCACAAGAGGCCACTCTCTGGGAATCATCGTGAGTGATGGAAGTCCTTGCTGCAGAGGTCCCATTTCTTCCAGAATTTCATTCAGCCTTCTGAGATCATGAAGCAATCTCCACGATCCAGAAGTTTTCTTCTGAATGACAAACACTGGAAAATTCCATGGGCTGTTGGTTGGCTTGATGTGTCCTTTCTGCAATTGCTCTTTTACCAAGGTTTTTAAAGCACTCAATTTCCTTTTTTTCCAAGGCCCACTGATCCACCCAAAGAGGTGTGTCAGTCTTCCATGTCATTTTTGGAGTGGTGAGTGCCGCAGTGAGCCCCACTAAAAATTCACTTGAATAGTCATGTTCCACTGAGAAAGGAGGTCCCTTCCCTAGACTGTAAATGGCTTCTGCACTATGAATGGATGAGTGAGAGCTATCTTTCCTCCGGGTCTTTTAAAGGTGACCACATCTTTACTTTGCAGGCATACCGAACTTCCTCTGATGCCTGTGATCCTGCCCAGAGGTACTATTAAATTCCAGTCTCTCGGCTAGAAGATGTATGAAATGAGTGTGACATCTGCTCCCGTGTCCAACATGCCTGAAATTATTATCTTTCTGTCTCAGTGTGATAATTCACAAGTGATAATCGGCTTTTTTTTAGTTATATGTTTCAACCATAGGGCATGCACCTGTACATGATCATCAAAACATGGATGATCTTTACTCATTGCTGGCATGACTTGATGTTCTAGTGGATGAGATGGCAAAGCTATTGCTTTGGCCAGCTGGGTATTTTGGGGAATCATCAGCGGTGGTCGAAGAGCTTTTGCTAAAATTGTCAGCTCCTCGAAACAGTTTGCAGAAACAACAGTTGGAAATATTATCAAACTGAAGATGATGCATCGGTCTCTTCCTATAATTAGGAAATCTTGTCTCTTCTGACAAGGTGCTTTGAACCCTGTTGGTATGGAAGCTGATTCTTCATTTAAAAAACAAGTTATTTTTGAAGCCGCTAAAATAAATTGTGTTCCCGGTGTTAATAGCTCTCTGTCACAAGGAATGTTCCCTAGTGCCCTGCTGAGGGAGTTAGATTGACGCTCCCCGACAACTGTAGTGCTTGAGTCGGTGTTGTTCCCTGTGTCACCGCCATCACTTTTGTCGCTGCGCGATGGGGTGTTGCCGCGCTCCGCTTGGGGTTTTTTGGAACTGGAAGTGGTTTTCCATCAACATCTGTTTGAGAATAACATTTACTTGCCAGATGTCTTCTTCTTCGACATCTTGGGCAAAGCCCTGATGACTTGTTAGTATTTTTTGGATGAGGACAGTCTCTTTTAAAATGCTCAGTTCCTCCACAATTATAACATTGTCCTTCAGATGACTTATCTTTCTTTTTAAAATTTGCAAAAACCCTCTCAAGATTTTCATTCTGTGCTTGAAGGGCTTTAGCCACCCGTTCTTTGACTAGTGATGCTATGTGTTGTGAAGACCCAATCTTGCTGCATGCTTTAACCATTTTTGTCAGTGTTGGCTGACCAGGAAGAGCACTGATGATCCTCTTGCATTCTGAATTCACATTTGCAAATGCAAGGCTTTGCAGCAAGAATGGTTTGACTGTTTTTTGCATGACTTGTCTGTCCACTGCCTGTGTGAGTTCATCTACAAATGCTGGAAAAGGTTCAGACACTCCTTGCTTTATTTCTGGAAAAACAACATCTTGTGTTTCTGCTGGGGCTACTTGCAGAATTGCTCTACGTGCTGCATCCTTGATGTCTGCCAGTACATTTCTTGGAAGTCTGGTGGCTTGCTGTCTTGGATTGTCATTTGGAGGATTCCCGGCTAGTTTTGCTATTGTGAGGTTTGCATTTGCTCCTCCTTGATATCTGTTTCGCAGCTCTTGCAAAGCTCTTCTCCACCTGTTGTTTCAGATGAGCACTTGTGTGTCTGTGAGGATCAGTGACACGAGTGATCTCACATTGTGTGGGGTTAAGTCATATTCTGTAAAAACTCCTTTTAAAAGTTGTTTGAAATATGAAGATCCTAAACCATAATCTTTGATTGCTTTGATTAAATCTTTCACTATTTGGTGACTTAGCTTTTGCCATCTCGGATTCTGTCCCTGTGGGTCATAATTGACTGGCATTGCAATGTTACCTGTGCCAATTGCAGAATATTCTCTGCTTTTGGATAATTGCATTCTAATATTTGACCAATAGACTTCAGTTTCTTGTCCTTTAGCAAATTGCATTCTTGTGGGACTTTGCTTGTCATAAGAAACCATTTGTTGGGATGAAGACAGGGATGCTGCTTCATCCATTTTCTGATCCATGGGTGCTGGCTGAGGCATGGGCTGTTGCTTGTCAGGAGTTTTCTGAGAAGCTTGTGGAACTTCTGTTTCCTTCAAATGCTGAATAAAAGCATCCACAAGATTTCTGGGGATCAAAACTATAGGACTTTCACTATTTCCCGGATCTGTTGTGTATGTTGGAATGCTTTTTGAAGCTGTAATACATATTGTATCTTCTTTTTGCTGTGGTGGTTGAGGTGGTGGAACTTTTTTTCCTGTATGAGTTTGTTTCTTATATCTGACTGGGAAATAGTCTTGCAATGTTGCTTCTCTGCCGCTAGGTGGCGCTGTAGCTCTATTTCGAGACGTCTTGGTTTGTTGTTGTGGTTGCTGTGGAGACGGCCTGGGTTCTGGTGTCTGGGTACGCCCTCCAGAGGCGCGGTCACTCCTTCCCTGGCCACGCCCCTGACTGACGCGACCGGACTTTGCTTTGCTTTTTGCACTTCCCTCTCTTTTAGGATCGCTGTCATCCCCGCTCAGTCCCTGTCCCTCCGGACCAGAGCTTTCTTTCTCTGAACTAATTTTGTGTCTCACAGCCTGCCTAGCTGACTTTTTTGGTGTGTCTCCCTTCTGCTCTTCTTACACTTCTGGGTTTGCGGCTGTCTGCGTGCCACATGACACTGCCTGGGCATGCTCCCTGCGTTTTGGCCGCACCACGCATGCGTCGTCAGACACTTCTGGGTCTGACCGGCTTGGCTGGCCCCGTCCCAGGTCCCTCTTATCTTTCCCGGGTTGGTGAGCCGACGCAGCACCGACTGCCCCCGTGCCCGCCGCTTTTGCCGCCTGCCCCGACGCGAGTGATGGAGCCGCCGACGCCGACGCTGCCGCTGCAGTTTCAGAAGCCCCAGGCGCCACGCTGGCGCCGCGGATGGGTAAAACTGTCTCCGCCCCCTCCCGAGGGGTGGCCCCCCCCTCTCCTGGGTTTCTGGCCACCGGCACGGCTGCGCTGTATTTTGAAACTGTCCCGCGCACTAAGATTTTGACTGGGGTTCCTATTTCTCTTCCCCCCTCCCCCGTGACCGCGGAGCGCATTCCCGAAGCCAGAGATGATGTCACAGGCACCAGCTCGGTTATCTCACACTCTGAGAGCATGGAAAACAGCCTCCCCTTGCTAATTGCACCCTTAATTGGGGTTATTGTTTGTTTTGCCATCCCAGAAGTATATGGTAAAGTGTGACCTGTCTCATTCTGTCTGAAATTCAGATCATCAAAATTCTTTGGAAAAATTTCTGCCTTAACTTTTTTTGATGTTGGTGTTGATGTAGGTAGATTTAAATATTTTGGTAAATCAGATGAATCTGTATTATCTGAAGCTGAACTGCTTTGCTTTACTATTGATTGTTGATTGGAAGCTTCTTTTTTAGTTTTTGACAACCCCTCTATAGCTTTCAGAGGACTGGATTTTTGAAATGTTCCTGAAGATAAAACTTCAAACATTATTCTAGCTGCGGTCAAAAGATCTTTGGCCTTCAGGTCTTTTTTTGTGGCTGCAATATACATATCTCTATTTACTTGTTTCTAGAATTCTGGCATATATATTTTACTTGTTTCTGCATGAGGGTATTTAAGTCTCACCCATACTAATAAATTTCTGAGCTCACTCTCCGATAAAGTAATCGGATGTGTAGAAGCTATATATTTCATTGTGGACAATATTTTTGCTTGTTCGTGGCTGAATGCACCACCCATTTTGCTATGTGTATGTTCCTATGTGCGTCTGAGATCTTAACCAGTCTTACCAAAAACTGAGATGCCGGGACTAAGCTGGATTTCTCCTGGGCTTCCGACTAGCAGATGCACAGGGAGAGGGATTCCGTGGTTCCTCCCGTCCGAGATGAGCCTGGCAGCTGGTTTCTGGCCGCTGTTCAAGGTCTCTTCTCTGCAGTTCTCTTTCTTCAGGTAGCTTCTTTCTTCAGGGAGTTTTTTGGATCGGAGCTCTTCTGTATCTACCTTTGTAGATCACAGCAGGAGCTTGGACGTCCGGGGCCGACGCCCACCCAGGGACGCCAGATGTCACTGTCTGAGGGTCTCCTTGTGCCCAAGACCACTCAGATGGACATAGGATGGTGGTTCAAGGCGCAGGGTATTCTTGAAACTGCCAAAGAAAGGCTGCAGGAGACAATCGTCCGGTTTCAAGGTCTGTTTTTTATTTCTTATCGATACAGTGTTCACGCTCGCGAGCAGCAGTCTGATCAGCACCGTGTCCAGGACGAAAGTCTGCCCACGAAAGGCAGGACTTATCTTTTATACCTTAAACTACGTATTCTATGTTTACACTATCTTTCTAATACTACAATATCTTATTACTATGTCTAGTTTTGTCCCCAATGAATCTGTGATTCCCAGCATCCCTCACCAACATGGAGAACAAGAAGAAGAAGAAGAAAGAAGACACCACACCCCAAATTCTCCATCTTGGCCTCGTGGCTGCTAATATAAACAATTCCAAAAACTACCTTTTCTACATGCTAACTATATAATTTACACTCTAGATTCACTTAACGGTTGCATTTCTTCTCTGAGAGAAGGCAGATGTTCCCATGGTGCAGGACCCAGCTCTCTGACCCCCCTGGCTCTATTCAGGGGTCTTTTAGGGGTCTGACAGGGGGGTTCTCGCACCCACAGAGGGTTCAGAGGGACTCCCTGGACCCTCACAGGAGCCAGTGCTCCCAGTGTGACCTGAGCTTTGCTCTGCACACAGGTTTGCAGTGCGGACCCTGAAGTCCCTGCTCTGCTTTCTCCAGTGTGGGGATGTGGTGATGGCCATGGAACACAAGTGTGGCTGGGACACGCTGCTCTGTGCTGACACCCAGCACTATGCCGTGGGTCTGCTGGCCAGGTGAGATCTCCTGCTCTTCACTGCACCTGCCATTTGTGCTCTGTGTCTGGGTGCCCCACACAGTGCCTGTGGTCATGGGCCAGAGGGCCTTGTCACCGAGGGACGGCCAAGCAGACTGGAAAAGGCTGGGAGAGGAGGGTACTCAGGAGCAGCCACCTCCCAATGGGCCCAGGTCCCCTTGCATTATGGTGGGGAAAGACCAGAGCTCTGTGAGCCTATCCTGGGAGAGATTTGCCCCCCACCTCAGGATCCTGGTTCCTTTTTTGGCCTGCTAGGGAGATGCGCTGTGCTTCTACAAGGCTGTGTTCCAGTATTGCACTCCACCTACTCCAGGTGCTCAGCACACAGGAGCTATGCTGGGACCTTCCTGCCATGGCATTTCTTGTGGAGGTGAGCCTGATGGCCAGTGCTGCCTCGCTGAGCTGCCTCCCAGCTCTATGCCCTCTTGTAGCTACAGCTGCCTGGGACAGTGCCCGTGCCCTGTGCTGCTGTCTGGGCCCAGCCCTGTGCGGTTCCAAGCTCCTGCGGGCCAGGTCCTCTGTCATTGCCTTGTGCCTTTCAGGTCCTCAGGTGCCTGGACCCATGGGAATATGGTGGCAGAGTTGTCAAGGTCTCATCAAGGTCCCTGCAAAGCGAGTGCAGGGAGAGGCGTTGCCTGGCGCTCAGGGCCCTTCTTGAGCTCATCAAGGTCTCACCTTGATGGTGAGAAGGGGGCAGTGCCTGAAGCTGCGCTGGGGAAAGCAGCCCCTTGGGGTTCGGGTGCTGGGACAGCTGCTCCCAGCTCTTCTGCCTCCCGGTTCAGCTGCCCGAGTGCTTTGGCACAGGCCTTTGGCCTCCAGGGCCTGAGGCAGCAGGGTGGCGTTTCACAGACTTGTGTTCCACACAGGCTGAAAACATGTGGAGCCTGACTGAAAGCCTCATGGACCTACTGTGGGACAAGGATGCAGAGATAGTTGGGATGGCGCTCATCACACTCAACTTTATATTCTTGCACAAATACATCCTGATACCAAACCCCATTGCACTGCAGCTCGCTGAAGCACTCTTGCCTTTCTTTGACACCGTAAGGCTCTGTGCCCCAGGCCATGGCCCCTGGGTGCTTCTCGGAAACTTGGTGCCCTATGAATTTCAAGGAGGGTGCTGAAGTGGGCCTGGATCAGCCAATGTTGAAGTCTTTTTTCCTTCCTGTCATACAGGATGATCCCCAGGTGCAGTTGCTCTCTATAAGGCTCTTCCAAGATATGATGGAATATTCCATGGAAGAGAGAGAAAAGCTTTTGGAGAATCCAGTGTACCAGAGCCTCCTCCCACTGTTCTTCCTCTGCCATGATGAGAATCTGCATGTGGCAGAGGTGAGGACTCGTGGGCTGCTGGTGTCCCCCTGGGAAGGAGCTTGGCTGCCTCCTGCTCTGGTGCCTGGCGGCTGCAGCCTCCTCCAGGCCTTGGCACAGGGACGTGGGTCCTGTGGCCTGGGCTGTGGGCATCTCCGCATCTCTGATGCTCTCCAGGCTTCTTGGGAAACGCTGCTTTGTGCGGCCAAATTCCTGAACAAGAGGGATCTCAAAAAGCTGGTGAAGGAGGAGAAGCTCTGGAAGTTTGCCGAGTGCCTGGTAAGGACGGCTGCAAGGCCCAGCCTCAGCCTGGAGCAGCCCCCTGAGCACGGCGCTCACTGTGTGCGGCTGGCAGCTGTGGCCCTGCCCAGAGCTGCACCCAGGGGCCGCACGGGCTCTTCTCCAGGTTCCTCCGGCCCCGAGCCGGGTGCCCACGGAGCCCCGGCCCAGCGGGGCTGCGGGGCGGGCCGGCACCACGGCTCCCCGGGCACAGCTGGCCCTGTGCCCCTGCAGAGCCCGGCCCAGCGGCTGCTGGCCGCGCCTCAGGGCCGTGCGGGCAGGGGAGGCCGGGGCCGGGCGCGGACAGCGCCGGGCAAAGGGGCAGAGCCCGCCCCGACCCTTCCTTACCGTCACTCTCCGCAGCTGGCAGAGGACAAGAGCCGAGCGGCCGAGCACGTGCGCCAGGCGCTGCCGTACCTGCAGAGCCCACAGGAGCCCCTGCGAGAGGCGGCCGTCAGGTTCACGGGTGAGCCCGGGCTCCCTCCCCGCCCCGCCGCAGCTCGGCCCCAGCCCCGCCTACTGCCCCGGCAGCTTCTGCCATCCGGGCCCGGCGCCGCGGAGCCCCGGCTGCCCTCGGGGCTGCTGCCGCCCTCCCGCAGCCGTGCCCTGGGGCGGCAGCGTGCGGCAAGGGCCGGGCTGAGCCCTGCCGGGCCACGAGGGCGAGTGGCCGCAGGGCTGGCAGCGCCGAGGACAGGGAGCTGTGCCACTGGGCAGAGCCGTGACAGGCCCTGTGCTCCCAGGGCTGGCCGGCCGGAGCTTGAGGAGACAGCAGGAAGAGCTGCAGCTGACCTACAGAGGTGAGTGAGGGCAGCGGGCTGGCAGCAGGGCTGGCAGGATGAGCTGCAGCTGATCTACAGAGGTGAGTGAGGGCAGCGGGGCTGACAGCGGGGCTGGCAGGAGGAGCTGCAGGCCCTGCCCCGGCTGTGGGGGCTCTGCGCCCTGTGTGGACGAGGGGCGGTGTGGGCAGAGCACACAGAGATTTCAGGGGCACGTGGGGGATTCGTGGCCAGCAGCTTTGGGCTGATCCCACTGGTCCCTGATCCCTCCTGGCCCTGGCTAGAGCAGGCTGGGATGGCCCTGGCATGGGGACATTCTTGGATACCTACAGATCTGGGATCTGACCATGGCTCCGTTCCTCTCTCTGCCAGCCCTTGAAGACATGGCAGATGACGCCAGTCTTGCTGTCGGAAACCTGGCAATTCAAACTTTGTATGTTCTCAGAGCCGTAGAGCGGCCTCCGGTCTCCATCTTCCAGAGGCTGCGACATCAGCTCCACCAGGCATGGAAGACACGGCCCTGTCTCTCAGGCCTCGGTTGGCTGTGCTGCTGGAGCTCTGCAGAGAGCTGATCTGGGAGACTCTGTCTCCTGGGGCCACCTGAGCCAGCAGGGATTTTCTCTTTCTTCAAGACTCTTATTTTCTTCTTTGTCTTTTACTTTAGTGTAGAAATATAAGATGTGTTAGAATGCTTTCTTTTGCTGCCCAGGGTCTGCAGGGTATCAGGGAAGAAGGGGAAAAGGGTGATTGTGCTCAACAAGCTGCCCAGGCATGCAGACGGGAAAAGAAGATGGCCAGAAGCCCCTCGACTTTTGGTGGTTCTGCTGAAGCCTTTGTGCTGGTGACTGAGTGGACAGGGGCCAGAAATGTGGAGATCCCTGTGAGATCAGTGCCTGGAGATGGTGCCGCCAATGCATGTGGGCTTTGGCTTCCTATGGCACTGAAGCCTCCGGGGCACAGGTCTCTGGGGCAGGAGCCAGGCATCAGCACTGCTGGGGCTCAGGGGGTGGCAGGTCTGCTTGGGCTGGGACTCTGCCACTCCTGCTGATTGTAGTGCTTGCTGGGCCCCAGGGGTCAGAGCAGCACTCATGCTCTGGCCCACACGTTCCTTGTCTGTGCCCTTGGGTTTAGGATGGCCATCAGATGGGACGTATTCCCTGTAGAATTGCCCCAACCAGGCCAAGAGAAAGTTGAGAGACAAAGTCCAAGAAGTGGGTGTTTGCTTTATTCACTGCTGCAAGTGCACAGGGATCATTTCTCCTAACAGTGCACACCCAGGCACACCGAAACTAAAATACGTGGTTATACTTAATGCACATTCATAGTTTTCCTTAGAAAAGGTATGGTTATGCAAATTATTTCTTAAAACTCACTATTTTCATTAGCATTCACGAAGCGCAGGCACAGTGCTCTGGTGGTGGCACTGAGGAAGGCTCATCAGTGTCCTGTGATGAAGGCTGGACATCTTCATCGTCATGTCCTTTTCACATTTCTCCTCTCGGCACGTGCAGTCTCTCATTAACTGTTTCACAAGGACCTGCTGTCCTGAGCCTTCCTGAGACTTCTCTGTTGCAGGTGCCCTCCAGGCAAGACTGCAGGACTTCCTGACTGGGAGCTTTTCCTGCAAGGAGCCATCAATCCAGTCACTGACATGGAGCAGAGACCCCCAAGAGTGCCCAAGCTGGCCTGGGTGACGGAGAAGGAAGAGAGCCCTGGAGCTGCCCCAGCACAGGAGACTGAAGAGGTGGTGCTGTTCCAGGCAGCACAGGAGGGTGAGTGGCAGAGCTGGGCCTCAGGGCTGGTGCCTGCATCCAGCTTGGCCCCATCCCATCCTGTCCCGTCCCGTCCTGTCCCATCCCATCCCATCCCATCCCATCCCATCCCATCCCATCCCATCCCATCCCATCCCATCCCATCCCATCCCATCCCATCCCATCCCATCCCATCCCATCCCATCCCATCCCATCCCAACCCATCCGGGGTGGTTAAAGGCTGAATTTGATAATTCAGGTTGGAGTTGAAGTCCAAGGTTGGATTTCCTGATCAGAGGTTGTATTTGAAGGTGAAAAGTTGCATTTGAAGGTCCAGGGTTGGATTTGGTGGGCATCGCTGGGAAGCCATGGAATTACGGCATTCTGGGCACTGAGAGTTTAGAAACCTCCCTCTTCCCTCCCATATTCCCACCGAAACTATGGATTTACAGCATTCCCGGATTGAGAATTCAGAATCCTCCAGCTCTCCTCCCAGATTCCCACCAAATCCATTGAATTACAGCATTCTGGGCATTGAGAATTTTGAATGCTCAGTTCCCCACCCAAATTTCCGTGGAATAATGGCATTCCTGGTGTAGGGAATTTAGAATCCCCCATACACACTCACAAATTCCTACCAGATTCCCATGGAATAAAAACATTCCAGATGTCAGAAATCAGGAATCCTCCAATTCCCCTCCCAAATTCCCATGGAAAACCAGTATTCTGGGTGTTGGGATTTTGAGCACTGCAGTTCCCCTCAATAATTCCCATGGAATTACAGCATTCCAGGCATTGAGAATTTAGCATCCTCCTGCTTCCCTCCCAGATTCCCACTAAAACTATGGAATTACAGCATTACTGGCATTGGAAATTCAGAATCCTCCAGCACTCGTCCCAGATTCTCACTTGTCCTGGTTTGAAGGAAAGGTGTCTGCCAATAAAGGCAGAAGTTTTCCTTTGGAATAGAGACTTTAATTCCACTCCCCCCAAGTATTATAAATGTTTGAATCAAGGACTTTGAGGCAGAGATAAGGGAGTAGGAATAACAGCTCTTTTACTAATATATCTAAACGTACAAGCAGAAACAACAGCATTTGTTAAAATTACCACCAAAACAGAACAGATTACTCGGTTCCAGTCCTTTCTTTAGCTGTGGGCACACTCTCTCTTTCTCGGTGGGAGCGGAGGTGGGAAGGGGCGGCCGCGGCTGCGCCAGTCTCAGGTGGGAGCGGCTGGAGAGGGCAGCTCCTCTCTCACCGTTTGTGTCCAGGTGATTCGCTGTGTCCGCAGAGGCAGGAGGCTGGAACGAGGCAGATGCAGGGCAGGTGATCGCAGAGGGTCTGGCTCTCCTGCATTCGGCCACATGACTGGAGATGGGGGATCCTCCTTGGAGCTCGCCGGAAACACGAGTCCCCTCCAGAAGCATGAGTAGCCCCTCCTGCAGCCCAGCTCCCACCTACCCCTTTTGTCCAGAGTCGTCAAAGGTCCTGGGTGCAACCCGGCCAGCTCCATTGGCACGATAATGGGAAAAATTATTTAAATTGACACAGTAATAGAAAAACGCTCAACCCCCAACACTATCTATTAGCAAAGGGTTCAAACAAATACATATTCATAATAACAGCTCGTCCCATTCTCTGCTTCCTATGGTAATTAGCTTGAATAGCTCTTAAGTATGCGTGATTGACTTCTTAAATTAAGTCTGGGGTCATTTTCATGAGGAGGGGTCTTAAAAAGAGGAAGTAAGGCGCGTCTTCCTCACCCTAAACTCTTGACATTTTCTATTAATGACAATACAGATGATTTTTGGGGATAGTCCAATTTTCCAAAGAATGGGTTTCTGGTTGCATTGTCTATGTTCCTTTGGATCTGCTCACTAGTTTTTGTCTTTTGCCATTGTAAGCACAGCTGAGCAAACATGAAATGACAATCAATTATTTAAGTTTCAGATAACTACTCCTTTCTAACTTCTAACTTTTAATTATTTTCAGCAAGGTAAATAAAATCCTAATTTTCTAAGATTAGTATTTCATCTGCTGTTCACAAACAGAGAAGGACTGGTGGGAGATGTGGTGGTCAGAGGTTGTTTGGGGTACAGTGACCGTGAAATAACTGAGTTTTTAAATATTCTGTGAAAGAAAGAGAGGCAGCAAGAAAACTTCTACACTGAACTTAGAGAGATGACTTTGGCCTATTCAGATTGCAGATGTGAGGATAAATAAATAATGATTTTTTTTAACGGGAACAGGCTTCAAAAACAAAGGTTTCTAGGAAGGATGGAGACACTTCAAAAAATAAACCTTGAAGGTGCAGAAGCAGACTGTCTTTCTCCACCAAAAGTGAGCTAGCAAGGAAAATAACAGGTCTGGCTGAACATGGTGCTTTTCCAGGAACTCAGGGAGAAAAGAAGGTGCATCACCTATGGACAGGCAACTTAGGAGGTGTTTACAGATGTTGTTAGGTCATGAAGAAAAATTAGAGGCAAAAGCTGAATTAGGATATAACCTGGCTGCTTCTGTGAAGGATAAAAAAAATTATTTTATAAACACATTAAGGGGAAGCAGGGACATGGAGAACCTCCATTCCTTATTGGAGGGATATATGGTTACCAATGATGAGGAAAAGGCTGAGGCACATAACCCCTTTTTTGCCTTAGTTTTCAAGTATAAGACATTTTGTTCTCAGGACAAGTGTTCTCCTGAGCTGGTAGATGGGGACAGGGAGCAGAACAGACCCCTGAAATCCAGGAGGAAGCAGCTGGGGACCTGCTGAGCCACACAGATGCTCACAGGTGTCTCTGGGACCAGGTGGGATCCATCCTAGGGGCAAGAGGGAGTTGCTGAAAGAGCTCCCCAAGCTGTTTTCCATCATCTACCATCAGTCCTGGCTCACCAGGGAGGTCCCAGAGGACTGGAGGTGCCAGTGTGAGCCCATCCCCAAGAAGGGCTGGAAGGAGGATCTGGGGAACTCCAGGCCTGTCAGCCTGACCTCGGTGCCCTGCAAGGTGATGGAACAGATCACCTTGAGTGCCATCACAGGGCACCTACAGGATGGCTGAGGGATCAGAGCCAGCCAGTGTGGATTTCAGTATCTGCACTGATGATATGGATGGGGGCACTGAGTGCACCATCAGTAAATTTGCAGATGACACCAAGCTGTGTGTGAGTGTGGATCTGCTGGAGGGTAGGAGGGCTCTGCAGAGGGACCTGCACAGGCTGGATCCAGGGCCTAAATTCAACAAGGTGAGGTTTAACAAGTCGAACTGCTGATGTACAGAAGGCTGGACATGAGCCAGCAGTGTGCTCAGGTGGCCAAGAAGGCCAATGGTACCTGGCCTGGATCAGGAATGGTGTGGCCAGAAGGAGCAGGACAGTAATTCTTACCCTGTATTCAGAATTGTGTGGTAGCACCTCTAGTGCTGTGTCCAGTTCTTTATCCCCAGTTTCGGAATGACATGGAGAGGCTGGAGTGTGTCCTGAGATGGGCAACAAGGCTGGTGAGGGGTTTGAAACACAAGTGCTGTGAGGAGTGACTGAGGGAGCTGGGGTTGTTTATCCTGGAGAAAAGTAGATTCTGGAGTGACCTTATCACTTTCTACAAATCCTGAAAGGTGGCTCTAGTCAGGTGGGGGTTGGTCTCTTTTACCAGGCAGCAACTGACAGAATGAGAGGACACAGTCTTAAGCTGCACCAAGGGAAATACAGATTGGATATTAGGAAAAACTTTTTTCAGAATGGATGATAAAGTACTGGAATGATCTGCCCAGGGGTTGATGGGGACACCATCCCTGGATGTGTTTAAAAAAAGACTGGGTATGTGTAGAGAGATAGGGATATTGCGCACGGAAGATTTTTGGGATGTACGGGCAGCCAGGGACCCCCTTCCCCTCCCCCTTGTGGTCTGACCTCAGCTCGGTACCTGGCCACCGCTTGCCAGATGTGAGCTAGAGGAAATAACCCAAGGACACCTGTCCTTAAAACCCCCTGTAACCCCTCAATAAACGCCCTTTGCTGTCCACCACATTGGTGTCCTGGAGCCGATGGACCGAGTGACCCTGGGTAAGGGCCACCGTGCTGGACTTGAACCAGGTCGCCACACAACAGGTATGGCAGTCGGTGCCATATGAAAATGTTAGGCAGTGGTTTGACTTGATGATCTTGATCTTCCAACCTTGTGATTCTGTGATTCTGTGAATTCTCGGAGCCTTTCAGCTGAATTCTCTGTCCCTGTCCTTTCCCTGTATATCTGTTGCAGATGGAAGCTGCTGGTGCCATTCTCACCTTTAACCCCTAATTTGAATTCAGACAGATGTTTCCAGGTGTGTAAAGCAGGTGTTGCTCAGTGTTTATGTGGAATTTTTTGTATCCTCATGGCACCAAGAAGACTCTTGTGGCACTATGGAAACTCATGGAACCATGGGCATTGTGACAGAGCAGGGCCTTGTGGAACCAAGGAGTGAGTTGTTATTCTTCCAAACCTCATGGAACCAAGGAGCTATTGTGACACAGTGGGGGTCTCATGGAATTATAGAGACCTTTTTGACACTGCAGGGATTCATGGAATGAAGGGAAGCTGTGACACTGTGGGGCCTCATGGAACAAACAAGCAAGTGTGACACTGCAGGGCTTTGTGGAACCCAGGTGCTGATGTGACACTTGCTTGGCCTCATGGAACCAAAGAGAGCATTGTGACACTGAACCTAATGGAATTGTTGCCAATGATACAACTTTTAGGATTTTTTAATGTAACTTCAGTCAGGGGTTTGTTCGCCTTTGCCCAGGAGAAGAGGAATTGAAGTTTCTGTTCTAAAGACTCTGTTTGCCATGTTAGGCAAAACCTGATGAGTTCAACATCTACAGACTGAGAGTAACCAAAAGATACACAGTGGATAAATGAACAATTATAAACATCACTCCCACTGTGGTTGGAGACACTTGGTGTGAGAAAAGACTGGTAAAACAATCAAAGAATGAGACATAATTCACATCAAAAGCAAAGGGATCAGTAACCAACAGGAGATCAAATACTAAGAATTGTGCAATTTAGATAAATTAATTTCTTCGATGAAACATGAATTTCTTTGTGTTTTGTCTGTGTAAACATGTGAAAAGCCGAGTAAAGAGCAATCTGTGATGGCAGGATTTTCACTGCGCAAACCAGACATGTGTGGGTGGAATGAATTCCATTGCACATGCTGGCCACAATAACATTCTGGCCAGAACAAAGTAATGACTAAATTCTCCAGCCCTGAGACGATGTTCTGTTTTTTATGCAGTTTCAGTGTCAGTCCCACTGAGGTCCATCACCAACACAGGCTCCTCCTGGACTCCTTGGAGGAGAAAATGAGAGGCCCTGATTGCACAAAGCTCTCAGAGACTCCAATGCAAAAGCAAAACCGAAAGTCCTCTGAAAAACCTGCAGTCCCTGGGAGCATGAAGGAGCCCCTCAGGGCCATTCCTGACCAAGGGCTCCCCAGGGACTGGTCCCAGCAGATCCCTGAGGCCACTGGGATGTGGGGGGGGAGATGCTGAGGGCAGGACAAGGGGTGACAGTGCCCAGCCTTGCTGGGGCTGTGCCAGGAGGCCTCAGTGGCTCAGGACAAGGTGTCTCCTTGGAGCCCTTGGTGGCACAGACCCTGCTGTGCCCCAGGGCACCAAGACTTGGCTTCTCCTGGGCACTGCCAGCCCTGCCAGGGCCCTTGGCCATGTCCAGCACAGCTTGTCCTGCGCTGTCCCACAGCTGCTGCTGTGTCCCTGCAGGCTGCACACTCCCATCTCAGTGCCCCTGGCTCTGCCCTGCCATTGCCAGCCCTGCCCTGACCTCTGCCCACCCTCACCCTCTGTGCCTTGGGACACACACATATGCACTGGGCTCATCCTCCTCCTCCTCCTGGGTGCTTCTCCTGCTGCAGCACTGCCCTGGGAAGGTTCATTTCTCACAGGAGTTGCTCTCTTTGTCCTGGTGCATTTTATAGCTCTGCTTCTGCCTGTCTGTCAATTCTGTCTTCAAAGAGCTCTCCAAGGAAAAGTTTCCTTGAATTGTGGAATAACAGAGGTGGAAAGAGCCCCCTGAGCCCCCTTGGCCTGGGTGTGGCTGGGCTGGAGTTCCCTTTGCCCAGAGCAGCCCCTGCCCTGTTGTGCCAGCTCTTGTGGCGGAAGTGTGTTTGGTCCCAGCCCAAGGCTTTGGCTGCTCCTGAGCAGTGATGGCCCCACATAAGGTATCATCTCTGCAACCCCCAAACCAATGGCCTGCGGGTGGGCAAGTCTTCCTGGGGACACAGGGATGGGACAGCTGGGCTGGAGTGACCCAAGGGATCTTCCATTCCATGGGATGTCCTGATCAGCAGGGAAATGAGGGAGAAAAGAGGGTCTCTGGATTTTCTGTAGTAAAACATTTGGCTTCCAAAGCAACCAATACATGTGCTGAATTCTTGTGCTGAATTCTTGTCTCCCCATGATTTTCCTTGCTTTCGCATTTGAACTTTGATTTTTGCTTACCCACCCCAACCATTAATCCCTTTTTTTGGTGACCCATAATCTCTTCACCTTATTTTCTCCTGTTTTCTGAGTAAGGAAGGACAGTGACAGAGACACTCTGTTGTCACTTGATGCCCAGAGGGGTTTAACCACAGTTACCTTGCCAAACTCTGCTCTTATGGGCACCCTCAGAAATGTCAGGGCTCTGTCAGGTGCCCACCCCTGAGCTGGGCTCATGCCCTGCTCACAGCCCCAGGGGTGTCCAGGGGCACGAGTCCTTCCCTGGCACACACACAGACAGTTCATTGCAGCAGGGCCAGGGTCTCCCTGGGCTCTGCTGCCACTGCCAGAGCCTGGCAGGGACCTCAGCCCTGCAGGTGTCACCCTGCCCTGCCCCTGCCCGAGGTGACCCATGGCTGGCGGGATGGACACTGGAGCTCTGGGCACAGGAGCTCATCCCAGCCCTGCATCCAGGGGCTCCCAGGGGATGTTACTCTCTGGAAAGTCCAACAGCAGCTGAAGGTGTTTGTGCTCACTAGGTTTATGCCCCCTCATACACACACAGGATGTTCAGGGCTGTGGAATGTCCCTGCACTGTAAACACTGTAAACCTGGTCACTTGATGTTCCCCCAGGCAGGAAGGAGCAACCTCTGTGTCCTGGGGTGAGAGGGCACTGTTGGAAGCAGCTGGCTTTGCAAGGGCACTGCTGGGACAGGCCCACCCTGAGCACTGCTACTCTTTTGCTGGTCACTGTTGTTCTCCTCTCCAGAGCACTGTGTTGGGAGCATCCTTGAGAGCAAACTGGGAAGGAGATTGAAGCTTTCAGGCCCTGCACTGGGGAGATGCCCTTGCATGATGGAAATGCTGTTGCAGAGCCCAGCTCTGTCCCAGCAGTGCCCACATCCTGTCCCTGCCTGCAGTGCCTGGACAGTCACACAGCAGGACAGGGACTAAGCTGAGAGAGCCCTGAGGCCTGAAATCAACACAGGGGCTCTGCAGGGGAGTGTGGAAGTGAAGGAAGGGGAGGTTATGGAGAAGCCTTGGAGCTGCCTGTCAGTGAGGAGCACTGGGGTTCCCTTTTCACCCTAGATATTTCCAGAGGCACCGACCCGGCAGCTCCAGAGAAGTCAGGGAGGAAAACTGTCAGGGAAACATGGCACTACAGAGTTCTTTATTTTGTGTAAGCACAGATGTAATAAAACTCCTGGGTTACACAGTCTGTGGTTCACACTAGAAATGCCAATAATTAATTAAAAATAGTACAGACAAAGATTTTACTGTGAACAAATTTCCAAAAATATAATACCCGTGCTCGCAGAAAATACACAAGGAACAGAATTGGGCTTTAATGAGTAACATCAAAAGAGCTATAAAGAGGAAAGAGAGTTTATTGCTTCTGAAAAGCATTCATGACGATTTTCCTCAGGCCATCCTTGAGCTCCTGGTTCCTCAGGCTGTAGATGACAGGATTCAGTGCTGGAGGCACCACTGAGTACAGAACTGAAACTGCCAGATCCAGGGATGGCAAGGAGATGGAGGGGGGCTTCAGGTTGGCTAATGTGCCAGTACTGATGAAAAGGGAGACCACAGCCAGGTGAGAGAGGCAGGTGGAAAAGGCTTTGTGCCGTCCCTGCTCAGAGGGGATCCTCAGCACAGCCATGAAAATCTGCACATAGGAGGAAACAATGAACACAAAACAGCCAAATACAAAACAGGCACTAACAGAGAGAAGCCCAAGTTCCCGGAGAAAGGATCTGGAGCAGGAGAGTTTGAGGATGTGTGGTATTTCACAGAAGAACTGGCCCAAGGCATTGCCATGGCACAGGGGCAGAGAAAATGTATTGGCTGTGTGCAGCAGTGAATAGAGAAAGCCACTGGCCCAGGCAGCTGCTGCCATGTGGGCACAAGCTCTGCTGCCCAGGAGGGTCCCGTAGTGCAGGGGTTTGCAGATGGACACGTAGCGGTCGTAGCACATGATGGTCAGGAGGGAAAGCTCTGTTGAAATGAAGAAAAGAAGAAAGAAAACCTGTGCAGCACATCCTGCACAGGAGATGTTCCTGGTGTCCCAGAGGGAATTGTGCATGGCTTTGGGAACAGTGGTGAAGATGCAGCCCAGGTCAGTGAGGGCCAGGTTGAGCAGGAAGAAGAACATGGGGGTGTGCAGGTGGTGGCCGCAGGCTACAGCGCTGATGATGAGGCTGTTGCCCAGGAGGGCAGCCGGGGAGATGCCCAGGAAGAGGCAGAAGTGCAGGAGCTGCAGCTGCCTTGTGTCTGCCAATGGCAGCAGGAGGAAGTGGCTGATGGAGCTGCTGTTGGACATTTATTGTGGCTGGACCTGGGGACCTGTAAGAAAAGTAATCATAGAATAGCTCAGTTTGGAGAGGACTTTAAGTATCCCAGCCCAGCTTGGGGCACTTTCCCCCCACTGCCTGCCCAGGGCTCTACTGCTGCGAGCTGTCCCTGCCAGCAGCTGCTTCCCTGTGCCCCGGGCTAGGCCCTGCCAGTGTTGCCAGAGCCCAGTCCAGCCCTGGGGTCTCAGCTCTGCCCTGCAGAGTCCTCCCAGCACAGGCACTGCCCCGGGCCAGCGCTGCTTCTGCAGGCTCTCATGGCAATGTCACAGCAGCCCTGAGGAGGTGGGAAAAGTGGCACTGATTCTGCCTGTAATAGACTCTGTGATGATTCCTGACCTGTGCTGGTTTATTGAGATCTGAGATTTTTTTTTTTTTTTTTTTTCCCAGCCTGATCTGAGAGATTAATATCTATATGCAATTTCCCATCAAGGCAACCCACAGCAGCAGATAAAAAAGCAAGATTTTCCCTTTTATGCAGTCCCTGCCTCACTGCGCTCCCTGTATAATCTGCTTGGAAACCTTCTCGAGTTAAATGCCATGCTGGGAGCAGCCCTGAAAAATGCAGCATCCTCACCACACAAGAAGAGCACTTCAAGCCTTACCAGCTGTTTCCATCCACCCAGACCTTGTCCCCCAGTGCTGTGAGCAGCTCCCAGGGCTGGCTGAGAGCTGTCCCTGGCAGGCAGCAGAGTCCCTGCCCCAGCACAGCGCCCTGGTCTGCAGGACCCTGCTCTGCAGGACAGCCCTGGGCACCCCTGGCTGCTCTACACAAGAGAGAATCAGAGAATGTACTCACAGAGTCTGTAGGCATTGGGATGTTCCAGCTTTAGGAGATAGCTCCAGGAGCTGCAGGTGCCTTGTCCTGCAGCCAGAGGCTTCCTGTGTCAAGGGCTGGGAGTGATTCTGCCCCAGTCACTTCTAAGCATCTTCCCAGCCCTGACTGATTGAAGCTCTCTGTGCCTTTGTGCAGGCAGAGCCCCAGCCGTGCTGGGCTGTGAGAAGAGCTGCTCAGCAAAAGAAAAGTGCTTTTGAAGCTCTTCTTGGTTGCCAGGATGGCCCTCTGTGCCAGGAGCCCAGCCGAACTTAGCAGAACAGACACAGCACAAGGAATTTAATGACCCTCTTGGGGTTTGTGCTGAGGCCCTGAACATCAGTCCCTGAGAGTGAGTTGAAGAAACCTCTCAAGAATTTTAAGTCAGATTAAAACTCAAAAGTTTCTTCAATTTTTAGTGGGTCCCACTGTGTGACACAACTGAGAAAATATCCCCAGGCTCCAGTCAGAGTGGAGAACTGGAGGCAGAGCTGACAGGTGGGGACAAAGAGAAGCCAAGTCTTGGTGCCCTGGGTCATAGCAGGGTCTGTGCCACCAAGGGCTGTGAGGAGACACCTTGTCCTGAGCCACTGGGGCCTCCTGGCACAGCCCCAGCAAGGCTGGGCACTGTCACCCCTTGTCCTGCCCTCAGCATCTCCCCCCATATCCCAATGGCCTCAGGGATCTGCTGGGACCAGTCCCTGGGGAGCCTCGGTCAGGAATGGCCCTGGGGGATCCTTCATGCTCCCAGGGACTGCAGGTTTTTCAGAGGACTTTCGGTTTTGCTTTTGCATTGGAGTCTCTGAGAGCTTTGTGCAATCAGGGCCTCCAATTACTTGCTTTAATCAGTCTCTTGAGAGCTTTTCTCAGTAACAACACTCAGTTGGGCTCATTCCTGCATCAAGGCACTCAGGGTTAATTTACTTCTACTTTTTGGTACCGTGTCTGAGAGCTTTGTGCAGTGATGGCCTCCTTTTATCTGATTTAATTAGTCCCTTGAGAGGCTTTGTCTGTAATGATACTCAGTGGGGCTCATTAATACTTCATGGTATTCAGTTTTTTTAAGGTATTTGGAGTTTCGCTTTTGCACAAACTCTTTTAGTAATTTATGCAATCATGCCCCAATTATCTGCTTTAACGAGTCCCTTGAGTATTTCGTATTGATACTCAGGGGTGCTTATTATTACTTTGAGATACTCAAGGTTTCAAAGGTACTTTGGATTTTCCTTTCCTCTCTGAATCTCTTTGAGGTTTTGGGGCAGTCATGGCCTCCAGTTCTCTCCTCCAAGGAGTCCATGAGGAGCCTGTGTTGGGGATGGACCTCAGTGGGACCCATTAATGCTTTGAGACAATTTGGGTTTTTCTTCTGCCTTGGATTCCTGGAAAGGTTTGTGCAATCTCCTCTCAGGTCCTGAGGTTCAAGGACTCAGCGCCAAATGCAGCACAGGGCTCATTGGGATCAAGCAAGTCCAGACAAACCGTGGCTGTGCCTTGATTTCCCTCTGGTCTAGTGCAGTTCACTGGGGAGGTCTTCAACTCCAGTTATGGAAAAATAATTCAAAGAACTTCTAAGAAATGCACATTCCTATTTTCAAGGGTGAAATTTATTACTGTTCTCTTTAGTGTAGTAAGTGTTATCAACATTCTGTGATTGATATTGATCCAGGGTCTCTCCTCAGGAGGTCTGGCTTGCTCAGAGAAGCTGTGCCTTGGGGTCTGACCCGGTGTGGACAGCCTTGCTTCACATTCCCCAACCTCATCCTTTCTGTCCTCACTCGTTGTAGGGCCTGCTTTGCTTGGAGATCTGGCTGCATTCAGGAAAACAGTGGTTTTCTTCCTGTGGGGGTCCAGAGTATTCCTCTGGCTTCCCTGGAAGGTTTAAGACCCCCCTGGCGGGGTCCCCGAAGACCCTCGAATGAGACCCAGGTGTCTCAGGGGCTGGATTTAGCTCCTTGGAACAATTTACCCACATTGAGAGAAGAAATGCAAGCCACAAAAATAAATAGAGTGTAAATTAGACTGTTAGAATGTAGAATTAGCAGATTTCTAGAATGTTTGTGATAAGGGACACGTGGCCAACATGGAGAATTGGGAGTGTGGATACCTCTTCCTCCTTCTTCTCCGTGTCATCCATGCTGGGTGACACGCTGGCACTTTTAGATTGGATGAGAACAGAGTTGGACCATGTAACAAGATTGTATTGTATTGGGGGTCATTTGTAAATACCTAGTACGTAATTTAGACTATAAAAGATAAGTCCTGCCTCTGCCAGGCAGATTCTGCCCTGGACGTCTAGCAAGCAAACCGCTGTTCGCTGGACAAAGCATTCCTGAGATAAGGAAGAATAAACAACCATGAAAACCTCTAAGAACAGCCTCCTGCAGTTTCTCATCGACGGGCATTGGAAAGAGCTGGGTTCCAAACCACCTGCATGTCCACCTAAGGTGATCTCAGGTCTAAGGAGACAACTCGGGATGTGACATCTGGCGTCCCTGGGTGTGGCCGCAGCCCGCAAAGGTGGGTGTGGACCCCTGGACCCTGAAAACCCAGCTCGAGAAGATGCACACAGCTGGAGGAGACCCCCCCAGGCAGAGACATTTGACCACCTGGTTGGTCCTTGTAGCCTGCAAAGGCAGGTACAGACCTCCACAAGACCGAGCTTCAGAAGAGGCACGCTGTTGAAAAGGACTGCGGCAGAAATTTCTGGCCCTCTGCCAAGAAAAGCCGAGGTCCAGACGCGAGTCGGAGAGGAGGTGTCCCGGGAAGCCTCGCTCCTGTGCACTGCTGGTCCGTTTCAGGAACCTCCGAATCGATTTTGGACAAATTGCTTTTGGGTAAGACGGTTCAGATTCAGATACATCATAGGAACACTATAGGCAGAGCTCTCAGCAAGGAGCAGCTCACTTTACCATCCACTTTAAAAGTTTTAGCTTTTGTTCATCCTGTCTCTGTCACAGAGAAGGAATTCAGAGATTTACTTGTGTGGGTGAAGCTTCATTACCCACAGGCAGAAACAAATGTGCTATTTACAGCAGGATTCTGGCAAAAAGTTAATTGTGATGGATATCAGTCTGTAACTCTGAAAGATTAGGGAGTAAAGGACTCCCGAAAGTGTAGCTTTATCCAGTCTCTCCTTGGCAGAAAGCAATTAAAGTCCCTCAGAGACTGGGGAAGGATTCTCACCTAGCCATGAGCTGGGGGAGGGAAATTCATGGCTGCCATGCCAGCAGCAGCCGGTTCAGCAAAGGTCTTGCCAGCAGCAAGGTCGGGAAAAATTAAGTTAAAAATATTTCCAAGTGAGTTAAAGAACTCGGATTTTTTATTTCTTCACCCCTTCAGAAAACTTGACCCCAGGAGGTAGGATGGCGCTATAGACGACTCCCCGGGCCGTGGGGGACAGAGGGGAGGGGGACGGGACCGTGAAAAAAGCGGGGAAAAAGCGGGGGGGCTGTGACTCCGGTTTCGATTGTGGTAACGCAAGGCAGTGCGGCCGCGGCGACGGTGCCGGCACCCCGGGAGCGCGGAAAAAACCGCGCGGGGGATTCGCGGGAAGCGCGGAACCTGGAAATAGCGGGCTCGGTGCGTTGAGCCGCAGGGATGTCCAGGGAGAGACAATCTGCGGCGGCGGCCGGGTCGCAGAAATGCAGGACTGTGAGGGCGGCTCTCAGCCAAAAGGGGGGCGGAGCGGCAGCCTCATCACACGCGGCGGCGGCAGCAAAGGCTGTGCCAAACTTGATCCACAGGGCGCGGACGCGGTGCGGGGGGCGCGGTGCGGGCGGCACAGAGGCGGCAGCAGCAGCGGCCCCGGCCCAGCCCCGAGCAGGGAGCACGTGGGAAACACAAAACCCAGAAGTGTCAGCGATAGGGACACAGAGCCCCGATACAGGGAAAACGGTTTCAGGGAAAGACAGATTCAAAAGGGGAGAAATTCATGCTTTGTAAAGTCAAAGGAGAAAAATTTAACAACTTTTAAGTAATTACAGGCAGCTGCCCGGACGGTGCTGATTCAAAGAAAACCTAGGCACAGCAGCATGAAGTCACCAGCCCGGGGCTCACCAAGAGGAGGGGAAGCACCGCTGCCCCGCTCCCAAAAAAGGGCTCCGACAGCCCCCCCGCTGCTCTCCCCTGCCTTGCACGGGTCAAGTGCTGCTGAGGGGAGGGGGAATGGGGGATGGAGAGACACCAAGAGCTGTTTTTATCTATATTGTGGAGAACAAGCAGAACAAGGGAAATTGATAAGAGACTCAGTTTTATTTTCAGTTCTTGTATGTTAAACTAAGGTGTTTGTTTTTGTATTGTTGTTAAAAAGATGCTAAAATTTTAAGAGTGATGAAGGTATTTTAATAGTATTAGGTATTTTAATAATTAAAGGTATAATAAGGTATTTTGTATTTTATTTGAATACATATCATCTATATTTAGTGATTTGTTATTTCTCAGATATGAGTGGACGATTATTTAAATGTCAACATTGAGTTTTAATTTTCCTATAGTTAATTGTTTCAAAGAAACCAGTTTCTAAGTAGTTGTAGTACTGTCAATATAAATCAATAGATTTCGAATTTTTATAAGAAGCTTGCAGATTATGTTTTGCAGATTTATTATTAATATTTTAGTTTTCCCTTCAAATCAAATTGCAATGGATTTCTAGTCTACATTTTTAAAATTATCAATGAAATGTTGTGTGAACACAAATCAAGACCACTTCTAGGATCATCATTTGAATTGTAAAACTTAATTTGAATCAAAATTCTTTTCATATATCTTGGAAAAACAGTATTTATCTATCAGTTCAATTTTTAAGATTTAAATATAGTTTCTGTATTTAATTTAAAAAAAACACTGTAATAAGGTTGTATGAATTCTGTATCACAGAACGATTTTGTTTTCTGTTTCATCGTTTAATTTGAAGTCTTTCAGCATTTTAAGTAAGTTTTGGAAAGTCTCCAGATGTATTCTTGAATCAAATGTGTAATCAGTTAAGTTGTGAACTTAATGTTTCTTTGTCTTTCTTTTATTAATTCTCTCTTTTATTTTGGCAAGTCTTTTGTGACCTGGCCCTGTGCAAGTTTTGAATATTTTGCAGAATTCCAGAAAATTATTTGAGCTCCATTCTCAGAATGAATTTCTAGTGTTATGGTTTTCCTGAGTTGCTATCACAAAAGCATTGCAGCAGCTTGCCATGTTCAAAGCATCTTACCCTAAAGAAGAATTTTAGAGAAAATGAGTTGCTAAAGGAATTTGATTTCTTCTTCACCTTGAAATGTTTAATTGTAGTTTTGTTGTTAAGAGTTGTAGGGTTTTTTTTCTTTAATAAGAAGATGTCAGGGAGTTCTCTTCCAATTAGAGTTTAGGCTCTGGCCAAGCCTTGATTCTAACTGAAAGAGAAAAATGTGTAAACCCAGGTGTTTTCTGCATCAAAATAATATTCCGATCATTTGGATTGGCAATTTGACCTTATCAATATAACAGCTGAAGCTAACCTTGAAGTGAATTTGGTGTTCATTTTCTGGAGATGACCATCTGATTCCTCATTGAATCAAGGTTTGTCAGCTGTTTGCAGACCCTGAGGTGAAGACACAGTTTTTTAAGAGGTGATGACACAGTTTTTTAAAGATTGATGATTATCTAATCTTGTAAATGTATGTCTGATGTTTAAGGTATTTATAATTGCTGTATTGTGTTTTAACTTCAGAAGATGTAAAAACTTTGGATTTATTTTTTGTTAGAAAATAATTGAAGGAAAATTCTCCAGTTTTGATCAAAAATCTAGAAACAAAGAAAAATTGAAAAGCTTTCAAAATAAGCATTTGGGGGAAGGGTTCTGCTTGTGTCTCCACAGAGAGAGGACAGAGATGAATGCCAATGAGATATGTGAGGCACTGTCCAGCCAATACGTGGGCAGATGCCAGCCCTGGAAGTGAAAGGGCAAGCTCACAGATTGAATCAGAAACAAAGATGATGAACTTCTCTCCAGACAGCTGACTTGAAAAACTAATAAACCTCTTTAGATGGGTCAGTGGGCCTTGAAAAAGAAGAAATTGAGTGCTTTGAAGAATTTAGTCAAGATGGTGATTTGCTCATTGCGACATCCATGCAACAGAAGCTGAAAAAAGCTCATGACTGTCTGATCACAAAAGTGCAGAAGGCTGGATTGGAAATTAGCACTTCAAGATTTGTGAAATTGCACGCTGGAATTTTTTATGTTTGTTACTCTGAAAAAGACCCCTGGTTCATGAAGATTGCTTCATGATCTCAGAAAGCTGAATGAGATTGTAAAGTCTCAGAAAATAGAAATCAACTCAAAAATCAACAATTTGCAAGACCTACAACAATTTCTTGGAAAGATAAACTGGATGAAACCGATTTTGGAAATCACAAGAGAGGACCTTTCATTTTTGTTTAATTTTCTGAAAGGAACAACGATATCAAATTTCCTAGAACTCTCACATTAAAAGCACAAAGAGTTTTGGAAAAGGTTGCAGAAATTTTATAGCAGAAACAAGCACATCGTTATTTAGATTCATTGCCTTTTTGTTTAGTGGTGTTGGGAGAAGGAACACAGTCATATGGTTTAATTTTTCAATGGGATGAGTCTTAAAAAGACACACTTTTAATTATAGAGTGGATTTTTCTATCTTACCAATCCCCAAAGACAATTTTTACAGATTTAAAAATAATAGATCATAATAAAGAGAAAAACAAGGCTGATGACAATGACAGGCAGAGATTTTTTATAATGTATTTACCCTTGAAAAAGCAGTGTTTTGATTTGGCACACCAAAATCACAGGATTTGGCAGTTGTATTGTTAGATTATACAGGTATTTGTACAATTCACTATCCGAGTCACAGGTTGCTGAAAGTAAAGTTAGGATTCAAAGAAAAATCAAAAACGAGTGAGGAACCGTTGGACGGGATCATAGTGTTCACTGATGGTTCAGGGAAAACTCACAAATTAGTAATTATATGTCAGAATTAAATTACAGGAAAATAGGAATTAGATGTGGAAACAGTGCAAGATTCACCACAAATTGTGAAATTGGCAGCAATGGTCAAAGTTTTTGAATTGTTCTAGCAACCCTTGATTTAATCAAAGATTCGGCATATACGACAAATATAGTTAAAAGATTGGAAGGGTCACTTTTAAAGAAAACAAGCAATGACATTCTATATTCATATTTATCATATATGAAAACATTGCAGGAAAACAGGACACATAAATATTCTATTACACATATTAAAGCTCATCATTCCCAGAATTTTGGTAGAGGGAATGCACGGGCAGGCGGATTGACCATGTCTGTTTTGCAAACCTTGCCAGATATTTTTAAGCAGGCAAAATTAAGCCATGCATTTTTCATCAAAATTGAATTTTTTCACATTTCAAAAAAGCCAAGCAAAAGAAATTACTTAGTTCTGTAGGAATTGTTAAATGGTACAGCCGCCAGTTTTTATGGGAGCAGTCAACCCTAGGGGACTGCAAGGTCTTCAACTGTAGCAGACAGATGTGACAAAATACCCACTTTTTGGGAAAACTGAAAAATATTTATATTTTAGTTGACATCTTTTTAGGAGCAATTTTAGAAAAACAAAAAAAAAAAAAAGGGGGGAGGCAGAAGCTATGCGTCACATGTGGTTGAACAAAAGTTTTAAACTTCTTAAATGGTTCTTTTTTAGAGTGAACTCCACCAATTATAAGATATTTTACAAATGATACAAAGGCAAAGCTAAAAGAAAATCCTTTTGTTTTGATCAGAAATTTAGAAGCAGGTAAAACTGAAGGGCCTTTCAAACTAATTATGTAGGGAAAAGATTGTGCTTGTGTTTTCACAGATATAGGATTGAAATGGATTCCTGCAAAATACATGAAACCGTATTGGGCCCAAACGCAAGCAAAAGCCAGTCGTGGAAGTGAAAAAGAAAGCTCGCAGACACAATTAAAGACAAAGGATGTGAACTCCTCTTCAAACAAGACATAAAAGACTTAAGGACTGACAGTGAAACACGTTTGTTTATATGTTGTTGTATCTTATCTTTTTGTCAACTATGTTAGATAACAAAGCAGATTTATCAGTGATGCAGCCAAGGGAGAAGGTTTGGGAAAATTTAGCACAGACAGCGGGGTTGGGCACAATTTGTTTGTAACATTCCAAGCCAAAAAAGCCATTTTCGGTATGTCTGGTGGAATTGCCAGTGAAAGAATGGCCCATTCCGGAGGGCATCCCTTCATGGGCGATGCGAGTTGTGACAACTCCTGTGGACGGATGACATGTGTGGGTTCAATTTCTCCCTGTGGCCTCTTTCGAACCAGAAGAATTAGAAATGTTTTGCTTTGACAAGAATGGACTTCTGTATTGTATTTAAAGTTTCAGGAGTGACAAAGAACCAAACAATGAATGTTACTCTGAATCAGGATGTATATAATAATTGTACTATAGTCTCAAACAAACCATCCTTCCAAGTTTTAGCACAGTTACTGCTGGGAACATTTTTTGTTTGTAGGGACAGAATTTGGGCTGCTATCCCTGCCTGCATGAACTTGTCTGATCATTCAAAATCAACTCAGAAGAACATAAGACAGTTGCAGAAAGGTGTGGCAAAGCTTGAAAAAGTTACTAGATCAGGGATGGATGGTCTGTTTGACTTTTTGATCTTTTACCTTTGTAAAAAGAAATTTTGAAAGTAGGGTTTTATATATTAGTGGGGCTTGTAATTCTTCTTGTCATTTTGCCATGCATCATTCAGTGCATTTGGCATGCCATGGAGAAAGCTGTAAAAGAGGTGTTTTTGGTGCAAACAGAGGGGGGAGATGTGGGGGTCCAGAGTATTCCTCTGGCTTCCCTGGAAGGTTTAAGACCCCCCTGGCGGGGTCCCCGAAGACCCTCGAATGAGACCCAGGTGTCTCAGGGGCTGGATTTAGCTCCTTGGAACAATTTACCCACATTGAGAGAAGAAATGCAAGCCACAAAAATAAATAGAGTGTAAATTAGACTGTTAGAATGTAGAATTAGCAGATTTCTAGAATGTTTGTGATAAGGGACACGTGGCCAACATGGAGAATTGGGGGTGTGGATACCTCTTCCTCCTTCTTCTCCATGTCATCCATGCTGGGTGACACGCTGGCACTTTTAGATTGGATGAGAACAGAGTTGGACCATGTAACAAGATTGTATTGTATTGGGGGTCATTTGTAAATACCTAGTACGTAATTTAGACTATAAAAGATAAGTCCTGCCTCTACCAGGCAGATTCTGCCCTGGACGTCTAGCAAGCAAACCGCTGTTCGCTGGACAAAGCATTCCTGAGATAAGGAAGAATAAACAACCATGAAAACCTCTAAGAACAGCCTCCTGCAGTTTCTCATCGACGGGCATTGGAAAGAGCTGGGTTCCAAACCACCTGCATGTCCACCTAAGGTGATCTCAGGTCTAAGGAGACACCTCGGGATGTGACATCTTCCTTTTATTTTTTTAAAAGCAATCTAAAACTCCTGTTTCCCCATCAAAAACTGACATACTCCTCAGGTGTGTGCCAAGCCCAAGGTGCCACCAGGAATGTTTTCCTTTCCCAAGGCAGAACCCTGCAAGGAATGTTTGAGACCTTTGCACTCCTTGGTTCCCTGAGGCCTTGCAGTGTCACAAAGGACCCTTGCTTCCATGAGGTTCTGTGGTGTCACAATGGAGATTTGGGTCCATGGGGCCCTACAGTTTCACAATGCTATTTTTGGTTCCATAAGGCCTTGATCTGTCACAATGCACCCTTGGTTCCATGAGGTTCCTGCAGCAGGACTTCCCCTATGACACAGCAGAGCTCATCTGTTCTGTCCATCAGCTGAGGCCATAACTCAGGGCATCTTCCCCCTCTCAGGAATTGCTGAGATAACCCAGGCTGGACATCTGTCCTGTTCTGAGTTATCTCTGGTGCCAGGGAGGTGGAATTCCCAGCTGACCATGAACATCTTGCCTTGAGAGCAGACTGAAGGGAGATAAGCCTGAATTTCTGAGTGACACACACTTCACTTTAAAACTATAAAAGCTACACAGAACTTTCACAAAGCAGAACTCTTCTGCATAGTCCCTGCAAATGAGTGGGCTTCTCCCCCAAGTCTGGATGCATCTTCATGGTTACTTTTCTGGAAGCTGAGTGGAAGGGCTCCGTGTACACTCCCTCATCAATTCGGTGGTAAGTTACATTGACTCCTGATCTCTGCCATGTCTTCACCAGATGTAATATAGTTAACTTTATTGTGCACTGTGTTTGTATCTACCTGTTCTTCTTTTGTTTATCCTGTGCAGTAAGTAGTCAGTTTAAAGTCTCTTGCCTTTTATTCTTGAGTCCATTCAGTAAATAATTCATTTCATTTCACCTAATTGGCCATGCTAAAGAACTTATGAGCAAGAAAATTTTGGGGTGCAGGTCACCTGAAACAGAGCTACTGCCAGAAACCTGAGGATAAGGCAGGATTTGTCTAAGCTTTCAGTCCATTCAAAACAATAATGAATTTAATAACTAAAAGAGATATTTTTCCCCCATTATTCATTTCCTATTTATAATCTGATATCAGCAAACTCCAATTGACATTGATCCCAAGCACCTCCTAATGCAGTCTGAATAGATATAAAGATCAAGTCCCTTTATAGCTGACAATCAATCAAATTCTGTCCCTACCCACACCCTACCATTTCTCTCATCCAACCCT
The DNA here is from genome assembly GCF_029582105.1 of Oenanthe melanoleuca. NCBI lineage: Eukaryota > Metazoa > Chordata > Aves > Passeriformes > Muscicapidae > Oenanthe > Oenanthe melanoleuca. The sequence continues at coordinate 4,497,858 of NW_026612650.1, read as the reverse complement.
AGGGATTCAAGTCAGCCTTGTGCAAGTCTGAGCTTCCTCCATTCCAGGCTCTGAAACAAAATTCAAAGGTTTAACGGTGTAGCTGATGGATAGAAGCTGCACATATAATGATTAGAGCAGAAGCAATGTAGAAAGTGGCTGAGCCAGTAGAGCTAAGACAAAAAATCACTTGCTTGGCTGTGTTGTGTCAAGCTGGGCTGATGGGATATTATTAATTAAACTGTAATTGCACCTGGGCTCTGAAACCAGCCAGAACCAGGCTGGGAGCATGATCTACGGCCAAAGGGCATGAGAACCTAGCAACTAGACAAAGATGAAAAGTTGAATGGGAGGAAGACTCCCTGACTTCATCATTAGGAGACCACTGACCCATTTCAAACATCCACTGACCCATTTGAAGGAAGGAACTGTGCCAGCATAAACGGACTTTGAGCAAATTTTAATATGAAGAAGGGCTAGGTGGAGTTAGGTAATTCATATGTATAGGCATATTGAGTAATTATATGAATATGTAAGACTTTTGTGGATAAAAAAAGGCAAGAGCCCTGTGTACTTCGCTCATCCCTGTGGGAGATTTCTCCCTGGTGTGTCAAGCATCATAATAAACATGCCACTTTCTAACTTTAACTGGTTAGAGTCTTCGTTTCTGCCTCAATTTGTTGAGCACAGCAGGACACCTCTGTTTGGCTGGGAGAACAGTCCAGACTGTGGACATCTCTGGCACCACTGGGACCTTCCTGGAGGGGCCTCTGCTCCCCGGCTGCTCATTGCAGGGACGGACATGACCTCTTGTTGGACTGCAGACAAAACGGGATATTTAAATTTATATTGGGTAACCTGTAATAGGTACACGTGGCTAAAAGGCAGCTGATAAGTCTCTGAAAATGTTCTGCGCTCAGCACAAGCCTGTGCAGTTTTGCTTGCAGGCATCAGGAGGGTGCTGTGGCCACAGAAAGGGTTTGTTGTGTCAGGGGACGCATTAGAAGTTCTAGGGGTCAACTGGACAAACCCTTGTTTATTGCTGCTGCTACTTTAATAATTCTTATTTTGACTGTGTCCTGACTGTGTGAGTTACTGTGCATGTGATTGGTGAGATGTGTCTTTGGTATGACACAAGAGAGATGCCCGGATTCACGTTTCTGTTTTGGGGGACATAAACCGCTGGAGAAGGACAAAAGCGATTGGGATGACCATTTAAAATTGCTGCATGCTGTGTGCTGTGTTGACAAGAGGTGAATACTTTGTCTCTTGATAAACAGATACCCTTTGCTACAGTAATTTTTGACTTTGGGATTCGGGTTGTGCATGGGGAATTCCTATTTACTGGGGACGGCATTCCCTGTAACACTTGGTGTTCAGGGTTAACCGGTCCCTTGCCACTGCTGGTCATTTGGTGTTTTAGAGTAAGATTGCCATCTTGTGGCAAAAGTTATGATTGCAGCAAACCAGTAATTTTGCCCTGTGTTTCCTATGTTGTTACTCCTCCTGTGTTGTTGGCTGTGCTGTTGTAGTTTGCTGATAGAAGTGGCTGTTGAAGCTCGAGCCCAATGTGAAAGAGCCCTGACATCTAGGCAGGCTCTGTCTAGATGGTTTCAGCTTGAGACAGGAGAGTTTGTGAATACCGAAGGGGAGCTAGACTGCCATAGGGTGAAAGGACAGTGTAAAAAAATTCATGCAAGACAAATTAAATTAATTTCTCTCTGCAGTGGTATGTCCTTGACCCTTGGGAATTTAAGGGGGGTCGTATTTGTGGACTGTCAGATGTATAGTGTGGTGGTTTGAGCATATTTTAAATCTAGACTAGAAGAATAGCAGGGATCCCCCTCCCACAGTGATTATGACTGGATTCATGGGATTTCAGTGAACTATTGGATAGAAAGAGGAAGGAATATATAGAATTTCAGCAAGAAAGTTGGTAGCTTTGGATTGTGAACAGCCTGTGTGTCCTGGGTTGGTGTTGTGTCTGCTCCTCTCCCGCCCCCACACCTCTCTGTCTGCATGGAGCTGCCGCCGGTGCCTTTCCCCCGCCCCGGGGGGGGGGTGGGGCCCAGGGGGCTGTGCTGCTTGGCTTGCCCGGCTGCCCGGCTGCTGCTGCTGCTTGCTGCCTGCTTGCTAGCTACCCCAGCCGCTGCCCCGCTGCTGCTGTGGCTGCTGTTGCCCCGGCTGCTGCCTTCCCCTCCCCCTTCTCCCCTTCAGCTCGAAGATCTGTACCGGCTCCGGACAGGACCTGGACATCAGAGACTGCCTCCGGAGCCTGCCCAAGAAGCTTCTCGCCCTTCCCAGCAGCGACCGTCTCTTACTTTGGTGAAAACGTTTTTTTGTCATCTGAGATTGTACTTTCTTGTTGCTGGGAAGTGTTTTTCTTGTGTTTGTTAATAAATAGGTTTTTTCCACTTTTCCCCCCGAGTAAAATTCTTTCTGAGCCCAGTGGGGGGGAGGAATTGTAAGGGGGGCTTATTCTCTGGGGGGCTTCATTGGAGGTTTCCCCCCAGGTTTGTCCTAAACTTGGACAAATAATTTGGTGGCCCGTACAGGGAGACCAGAGAAAGTGGAAAAAACTGTGTAACTGTATATAATGATGTTTGGGATGGATTTTGGTATGTGGCTCTGGATATTGGGGTTTTTTGAGGTTTTAATGCCTCTTTGGTCTCTGGGGTTATTTTCCTGCCCGGAAATAGCTCCAGTACTGTCCCTTATTTGTAGTTTTTATACCAAAATATTGATTGGACTGAGCTTGGTTGCAATGGCTTGTAAGAGGTTTATAAAGATGCTGGAATCAGTTCCAGGGATATCTTCTGGATCCTGGTTATGGATATACATTCAGTTTGTTAGAGGAGAAGCAGGGGAGGAGGCTTTTCAGCCTTTGTTTCCTTTTGTCTCCTCTGAATTTTTTACATCATTATTAGGAAATGTGCAGTTCTCCTTGAGTATTAAAGAGATCATCTTTCTGATGTTTAATTTTGTAAGCTTCCTTTATACGGTTTACAGTTTATATAAAATCAGGGCTGAGATTTCTAGAGGTGCTGGTGCGACTCCTGATTTAGCAGCAGAGCAAAGTGTGAGGAGTCCTGAGTGGTGTGGGAAATGGCAGGACCTGGGCCAAATGTTAAAGGAATTTTCTGATCCTATGGTTTGGGACTTTTCACACGAGCAAATTCAGAACCCAGCTGAGGTGGTAAAATATTTGAAAGAGAAATGCCACAATAGCTCTAGGGAAAAAAAGATTACTGCAGTGAGCCAGGCTCTGGCGTATGCTTATCCTACCCTGTTAGATAGTGTAGAACAACAAACAAAGGAAAGGGAACAGGGAGATAACGTAGCTACTATGCCAGCTACTCAGGCTGTAGTTAACACGCCAGACTCGAGGACAGGGACGAAATTAGAAAGTAAGCTTCAACCAATGGCTGTGGCTACTAGTACAAGGAGTGGAAAGTGCACCAAGAAGACCGATCGACCAGTGGAGGATGATGATGAGGATGCAGGAGAAGGACCTTCAACGCCTCCTGATATAAAATCAAGAGTTAAAACAACTAGTGTGAGATCAGAGACTACTAATGAGTCCCTGTCCCTAAAAGATCTTCGTGGTTTAAGAAGGGATTATACAAAACGGCCTGATGAATCCATAATTAGTTGGCTGGTCCGGCTTTGGGATGCAGCAGGCGAGGCTACCATCCTAGATGGCACTGAAGTGAGACATTTGGGATCCCTGTCTCATGATCCAGTCATTGATCAAGGAATGATGAGGGAGGGTAACCCTCAAAGCCTCTGGGCACGTGTTTTAGACAGTGTGGCACAAAGATATCTGTGTGCTGATGACCTGTATATGCAGCACACCCAGTGGAAAACCATAGAGCAAGGGATCCAACATCTGAGGGAGATGGTGGTAGCAGAGGAATGAGGAAATTTGTAGCTGTCATAAGTGAGAGGGAGAGAGAAAGATGCAGACAGGGACCACCTAGACAAGGCCTGTCCCGAATGGGCAGAGACCAGTGTGTGTAAGAAATATGGTCACTGGAAAAATCAATGCCCAGAATGAAGACTGGATGGCCATCAGGAAAAGGGAGACCAGGAAAAGGGAAAAGTGATTGCACATGTGAAAGAAAACTGAGGAGAACTGGTAGATCTCACCCCAGGAGATCCACTGGTTATAAAATTGAAACTGGGGGAAAAGGGAAATAAGTGGAATTTCTGGTTGACACGGGGGCCACGTATTCGGCTTTAAATAAGACTCTGCTACCTGTGGGGAAGGATTATGTTACAGTAATTGGAGCAACTGGCCAACCTGAGAAAGCGTATTTTTGCAAGCCATTAAAGTATAGACTTGGAAAGGAATGGGGCATTCATAAATTTCTATGCCTGCCCAGTTCCCCAAGACACCTTTTTGGGGAGGGACTTGTTAGAACAATTACAAGTAACCATTAAATTTAAAAATTGAGAGGTTATTCTGGAGGTAAATGATGAACAGTACATAGAGACATTAAGTTTAATGTTAACAGCCTTTCAAATGGAGGAAGAAATTAGTGAAGAAATAATAAATTAAGTGTTTCCTGGAGTGTGGGCTTCCAATGTACCAGGGAAAGTGAAAAATGCACCTCCTATAGTATTCAAATTGAAGGAAGGAGAACAACCAGTTAGAATTAAACAGTACTCCTTGAAAAAAGAAGATAGGGAAGGAATTAGTCCAATACTTGAAAACTTTTTCCAATTAAGGTTATTAAAAGAGTGCCCATCTGAGTTCAATACTCCCATCTTACCAGTCCAAAAATCTGATCGGTCAGCACAAAATCTTAAAGCTGTTAACAAAATAACTGAAGATCACTATCCCGTGGTAGCAAACTCACACATTTTGCTGATGTGCCTAACACCGGAGCTAATTTGATTTACCTTTTTAACTTCAAAGATGCCTTCTTTTGTCTCCTTCTCCATGAAGACAGCCAAAAAATTTTTTCATTTGAGTGGAAAAACCCTAAAAGTGGGCACGAATCTGAGATCACATGGACAATGCTGCCTCAGGGATTTAAAAACTTTCCTACCCTGTTGGGGGAACAACTTGCCAAAGATCTGGAATCCTGGGAGGCTCCCCCAGAAGAGGGAAAGCTATTGCAGTACATGGACTATCTCCTTATATCCACCCAGATGAAAGAGGCATAGCCTGGTGTAGCCTGGACGGTAACCCTCCTAAACTTCTAGTACTTCAGGGATACAGGACATCAAAGAAAAAGGCCCAGGTAGTGAAGTAAAAGGTAATTTATCTGGGCTATGAAATTAGTGTGGGACAACAGAATCTATGGCAAAATTGCAAGGAAGTGATATGCCAAACCCCAAAACCTCAGACAGTAAAAGAATTGTGGACATTCCTAGGAATGACAGGGTTGTGCCAATTATGGATTCATAACTACGTCATACTTGTAAAACCTCTGTATGCGCTCATTACAAATGGGAACAGACAACTCCAGTGGACAAAAGAGGCCACAAGGGCTTTTCAACAGCTGAAGAATGCTTTCTGTTTTCCCATGAGAAGCAGGGAATTCCACTGGCCCAGGACCTGGGTCTGTACCAGAAAGCAGTTGCTTTCTTCTCCACGCAACTGGATGCAACAGCCAAGGGATGGCTGGGATGCCTCAGAGCATTCAGCAGTGGTGCTGAATATTGAAGAGGCACACAAATTCACACTGGGCCAGAAAATTACTGTATTGGTGTCTCAGAGTGTCTGTAGTCCTGGAAGTAAAGGGTAGGCACTGGCTCTCTCCACAAAGGTTCCTGAAATATCAAGCCATCATGGTGGAACAAGACGATGTAGAGATAATTTTGACTAACATTATCAACCTGGCTTCTTTTCTTAGTGGAAATCAAGGGGAGCTGGTAACCATGACTACCTGGAGACTATCGAAGCCTCCTACTCCAGCTGCCCAGATAGGAAGGACACGCCTTTGGATGACTGTCCTATGTTGCAATGTAAATATGTCCCCAAAAGTGTGTTTTCTATCACCATCTGCTGAAAACAGGTGGGGCAGTGATCCTTATTTCCGTGGGAGATGTCCTCTGCTAATGGGTCATCTGTTAAACCAGGTGAGGCAGTGTTCTTTATCTTTCCCATGACCCATCATTCCTCCAGGAACATGTCTTCTGTTAATGGGACATTGAGTCCCACTGCATGACTGACAAAGCTACATCATCCCATTGGAAGATGCTCCAGCCAGGGGGAGGAGCCAAACATTTCCTACCTAGAGAGAAACTGAGATTTGGAACACCAAGGCAGCCCCTACTCACTGGTTTCCAGAGGACAAGAGCTGCCAGGACTTCTACAGGATCACTGCTTCAAGAAGACCACTTCATCCAGACTGCTGCCACCACCCTAACTAGCAGGGTGTCAGGTTGTATTCTGACTCTGGCAGAGGTTTTTATTTTCTAATATTGCATGTATTTTATTTTCCTCATTTTTCCTATTAAATTGTATTTCTAACTCGTAGTCTCTCACTGGCTTTGCTTTCAAAATTATTTCAATGACACAGAAAACTGGTTCACTGATGGAAGCAGGTACGTTGTCAGTGGAAATCAACATGCCAGGTATGCAGTTAGCACCTGCAAAGAGGTAACAGAATCTGGACCCTTGCCAATAGATATCTCTGCATAAAAAGCTGAGATAATTGCTCTAACCCTCATTGAAGAGATTGCGAAGGGAAGGATAATAAACTTTTATACAGACTGAAGATATGTATTTGGGATTGTACACACACAGGGAGACATCTGGAAAGAAAGCAGACTGTTAAACTCACAAGAGAAAAACATCAAACATGCACAGGAAATATTGCGGCTACTGGAAACAATTCAGCTACCTGAGCTGTTAGCAATCATGCACATTAAGGAACACCAGAAGGCGAGCTAAGAATTGGCGGAAGGAAATGAACTGGCAGACAGAGGGGCAAAAGAAGCAGCAAAAGGTGAGATGATGATTGAGGGAGCTTTAAATCCAGATGGACAGGTCTCCCTTGCAGGTAAGCCAGTATGTTTGTTATGCTTTAAAACAATGCAACTGATAATGGTCTCACTGCTTAAAAAGGCCTGGTCTTACAATAAAGCGTCTCTCCTTTGCACCTGCCTGGGGACTCTGTGTTACTATGGACCCTCACCCACATCAGCCCATGGCTCTACTTTGACCAAGTGGAGCCTCATGGCACACATGTACCACTGGGACATTGCCAGGCACAGTGGAAACACGGCCCTTTATTGCACAGCAAGGCCTCCTGGGACCCAAGAGAGCACTGTGACACAATGGGATCTCATGGAAGCAAGTGTCCATTGTAACACAGCAGGGCCTCATGGCGCCCAGGAGAGCACTGTGATGCAAGACAGACTGGGGAAACCAAGTGGCAGCTACAAACACAGTGGGGCATTATGGAAGCCAGGTGCCACTTGGATAGTGCCAAGGCACGTGGAACTCAGTGTCCACTGTGACACAGCACAGCCTTATGGAGCTCAGCAGACCATTGAGACAACCTGGAATTTCACAGATCCAAGGCTCTACTTTGACCAAGTGGGGCCTCACAGGACACAGGTGCCTCTGGGACACTGTCCACTCCTGTGGAATCCAATGTCCATTGTGACACAGCACAGCCTTATGGAAACAAGGGGACCATTGTGATGCAATGGAATCTCATGGAAGCAAGTGTCAGTTGTGAACACAGCACGGCCTCATGGAACCCAGGGGAAAGTGGGACCGTGTCATGGCTCGTGGAAGCAAGGGACAATTGTGACACAGTGGGGCCTCTTGGAACCCAGGAGAACATTGTGGGGCAGTGGAATCTGATGGAGCCAAGTGTCAATTGTCAAAACAGCAAGGCCTCATGGAACCCAAGTGACCATTGTGACTCCATGGAATCTCATGGAACAAACTGTCAGGTGTAACACAGCAGGGTGTCATGAAACACAGGTGCCACTTGGACATTGCTACTGCTCATGGAAACAAGTGCCCATTGTGACAGAGACAGGCCTAATGGAACACAGGAGATTATTGTGACACAAGGGAATCTCAAGAAACCAAGACTGCATTGTGACACAGAGGGGCCTCATGGGACCAAGGATACCATTGTGAGGCAAGGGAATGTCCTGGAACAACAGGTGAATTTTCAAAACAGTGGAGCCTGATGGAACACAGAGCCAATGGGACATTTCCAAGGCTCATGCAAACAAGTGCCCATTGTGACAGAGACAGGCATAATGGAATGCAGGAGAACAATTTTACCCAGGGGAATCCCATGGAACCAAGTGTCCACTGTTTCATGGTACAGCCTTATAGAGTGATGGAGGCCATTGTGTTGCAATAGAATATCCTGAGACTGTTGTGACAAACTTGGGCTTTATGAAACCAAGGAGAGCACTGTGTTGCAATTGTTAAAAATGGATATTTGGATATGTCCAATTAATTAAACAACAAAGTGAAATTTAGTAGCAATTTATTAATAGTAGCAGTTATATATAAATGAATACAATCAAAATATATTAGTTTCATAAATTTGAGTAAATACAAAATTTGCCAGTAATTTAGTATATAACTGAGGTTTGAGGTTCGAATAAAGTAAAAGCAAAACTGACCAGGGGATACCCCGACCGGGGGTACAGGCAGGGCCATTCCTCTCACACTGTACCAAATCAGTCAAGCTAAAAATCTCACTTATATACTGTTTGCTGATACATAGTAATACAGAAGTTTCTAGAAAGCTCCTCCTCATTTCTATTCCTAAAATCTATGTCACTATGCTGTGTTATGCATGCTTCACCAGTGGTCGGGGGTCTCTCCTCCTTTCGGGGCTCTTGTTTCCCATGAAGGCTCTGGGTCTTCCTCAGTGTTCGCTGTGTGACCTTGCAGGTAGCAAAGGCACACTAAGCTTAAAGTTATATAATTAAATATATGTTCCCACAACAGGCCTTTTTCCATGTCTAGTGCCTGGAATCATCCCAATTTGGCCCAATTCAAGGTCGAAAGTTTGATTTCTAGATGCTGTTCTTAAACATATACCCTTACTATCCTCCCTCCCACCGAACATCTGGAGGATCATTCCATCTGCTTGGTTTCACCATTTCCTTTATCCTTTTTGCTTCATAACAATTAAATACAATTTTTCTATTGATTATAAAGCAACAATTTTGCTAATATAGTTACAATTTAATTAGCATGAATCACATATATAAGATGGGGGACGGTATTCCCTGTAACACTCGGTGTTCGGGCTTAGCCAGTCACGTGCTGCCGCTGGTCATTTTGTATTTTAGAGTAAGATTACCACCTTGTGAGAAAAGTTATAATTGCAGCAAACTGGTAATTTTGCCCTGTGGTGCCTGTGTAGTTGTTCTGGCTGTGTTGTTGGCTGTGCTGTTGCAGTTCGCTGATAGAAGCGGCTGTTGAAGCTCGAGCCCAAGCTGGAGGAGCCCGGCTGTCTAGGCAGGCTCTGTCTAGATGGTTTCAGCTTGAGCCAGGAGAGTTTGTGAATACAGAGGGGGACTGGACCGCTGTAAGATGAGAGAACAGAATAATAGATAGGGTATTTTTTGGGAGGAGTATACTCGAGCCCAGCTAGTTCTTATCTGGCTTTTGACTAGGAACTACTCCCAGCTGAGAGAGGACATAGAAATTCATTGAGGTGGGGACGAGCAGGAGTAATTCCTTGTTTTGTGTGTGGGCTGACAATCTTCCACTGGGAACTGGATTCACATTCAGCTTGTGTTCTTCTCCAGTGTAAGAAGTGCAAGAAAAATGGTATTGTGAATCTTACAGGCGGAGATTTGCGTGCCCTGAGTGTGTACTGGAGCTGCTGTGGTATCATAAATGGGAGGCAGCACATGCTAAATGTGAGGTAGTAAATTTAGCCTGTGGAAAAGATCATTGGTCCCCGAGGCCTGGGACATTTTTGAGGAAGACTGGGAGAGGGTGAAATGGTTGTGTAAGCCTTGCAGTACAAATTAAAGGAGTTTCCATCCTGCAGTGGTGTGTCCCTGACCCTGGGGAATTTAAGATATAAGGGGGTCGTATTTGTGGGCTGTCAGAGTTATAGTGTGGTGGTTTGAGAATATTTTAAATTGTGGCTAGAAGAATAGAAGAGATCCCTCTCCCTCAGTGGTTTGGACTGGATTGTTTGGAATTTGTGGATCCAGAGAACTATTGGATAGAAAGAGGAAACAATCAGGTTAATCTAGAAGGAATATACAGAATTTCAGCAGGGAGGTTGGTAGCTTTGGGCTGGGAACAGCCTGTGCAAGAGAGTCTAGTCATTCAAGAGAGAAGAAGTGGAATAGTTTGCTTTTGTGTGTGTTGCAAAGCTTTTGGGGCTTCTAGAGGTTGGCACTCTGTATGGTTATTGTTACAGTGTAGGACTTGTGAAAAACTTTGGTATTTTTCCTCTGAGAGAGAGCAAGGTCTATGCCCTCAGTGTAAATCGAGGCATCCTAACCAAGCTGATTTTGAACCTAAGATTCTAAAGTTTGTGTGTGGAAAATCACATTCAATACCTGCAGCTTGGGTGTGCATATGTGAAGAAGACTGGGAAAGGACTGTGAGGCTGTGTGGAGAGAGATTTGGGTGGAAACAGGATAAGACAAGAAGAAGGAGATAATGGGTACTAGTCAAAGCAAGAATAGTCCTTGAGGCTGTGTTTTGACACACTGGAAAGCCATAATCGGGTATGGGGGCACTGAAAATAAGTGAAGTTTGATCAAATTTTGCACACAGTGGTGGCCCCTGTATAAGCTGGGAGAAGGTCTCAGATAGCCACTGGCTGGAATTTTAGACTGTGAGATTTTATTGCAACTGATGCTATTCACAAGGAGAAAACAAAATGGGAGGAGATGACATATGCAAATATGTTTTTCTCTCTCAGGAATCATCCCAAGTGGCAGAGAGATTGCAGCATCAGACCCCCCTCCAATGCCTTGGTATTGGCCATTGAAAAGGACAGTAAGGCTGATAGAGGGATCCCATAGTCACTTCTAAGTGGTTAAGATTTAAAATTAGACAACACAGACCTGATTGTGCTGATATTCAGTTACTATTGAAAGCTTATTAGGCATGAAAGGGGAAGTTATAATCAGGAGGGCTGGGAGATTACAGGGAAAGGAAAAGGAAAACTTGTCATCCCCTCCTATTTGTTATGGTCACTAACACCCTGGGGAGTAGATGCTTTTTAGAATTATTTAAAGGACAGAATTATAGCCAGAAATTTACAGGGGACAGTCATTCAAGTGACCCGACAATGTAGTCTTTGTCTCCGAACTAAGCCCAAAAATATCCCCAAGCCAAAGCTTGGGCAAATTGGGAAAGGCTATGGGCCTGGACAACAGTGGCAAATTGATTTCTCAGAACTTCCAAGAAAAAGGAGGGTATTGATATTTACTAGTACTCCAGATACCTTTTCAGGGTGGCCAGAAGCTTTTCCTTCCAGAACTTCCAAAGCAGGAGAGGCAACCAAAGCATTGCTACAAGAAATAATACCATGCTTTAGTCCTTCCCTGACAGACTCTCTGGTTATAATCAAGTTAGGGGACAAAGAAAAAAAAATGGAATTTTTGGTAGATATTGGAGCAACACACTTGGTGTTAAATAAAGCTTTAATGCCTATAACAGATGAGTGTGTAATGATAAAGGGAGCAACTGCTTTGGAGTTTAAAGACCACACTTTATTTCAAAAATTTTACCGCAAATTAGCCACCAATTAGGCATAGATTGAGAATGCCTCACCTCATATCACGTTCAGTCAAGTGGCAATAGATACAAAATGAACCACTTGATCAAGCAACAAATTATAAGTCTAGGACAAGAAGAAAAATTACCCTTGCCCCATGCTCTTCCTTTGGCATTACTGCGAATTTGGACTAAAGCAAAAACGAAAGAAACATTAAGCCCTTTTGAGATACTGTGTAGAAGATCATATGGGATACAACCAAAAAACCAACCCAAATAAGGGAAGAAACCCTACATAAATACATGGTGGCCCTAAACAAACAGCTCAGAGAAATTGAGAAACACGTGGCTGGGGCTTGAAGCAGACAACTAGATGGGCCAGTACATGACATAGAGCCTGGAGATTATGTGTATGCTAAGTCCCTTGCAGAGAAAACTTTGGAGCCGCAGCAGGAAGGACCATTCCAGGTGCTTCCCACCACTTTTGCTGCAATCAAGATCAAAGAACAGAGCACCTGGATTCACCATACCCAAGTGAAAAAGACTCCAGAAGTCCCTTGGAAAGCAACACTGGGTGATAAAGAGCTAAAGCTAAAGCTTGCTTGGGAAAAAGTAATAGATCGTGGGTGAAAATGTTGGTTTTGTTTGTGATGATCCGGAAAAGTATTCCTAGCCAGAATCAATCAGGTGTAACCTGGAAAGATGTGGCTTTTGTGATCACAGTCATGGCTATGGCTACAACGGACATCAGTTCAAGACCTCCCATATATGATGTGACTGGTGTTTATTTGTGTTGGGGAAGAGCTTCTGGCTATGACTCTCGTAAGTCTCTGTGGCAGGAGTTTACAAATCACAAACACAACTGTCTGGACAGGGAAAGATGTCTGGGTTGTAAATCTGTATTTGTCCAGGATGGATTCCAACAAGGAATAAAACTTGCCTAAATTGGTAAGGAATGTTGTGACACACTTAACTGACTGTCCTATATTTTGGTTTACAATAGAGGGGTGTGAAGCCGAGGCTTTTCAAGATTACAAAATAACTCAAGTCTGTTAAACCTTGGAATGATGAAACCTTATCAAAACAGACACTAAAAATCCAGACCATCTGAGCCCTAACCATGCCACTTAAGCCTGAACCAAAGATTTATGAAATTGGACCATATATGTGGTAAAAATTGTGGCACAGCAGCAATTGCTGTTTAACTCAGAATGGTGTCTCAAGCATGTTGAACTGCTAATGCAGATTAACATTTCGAAAATTCAGCCAGCATGTTCCCCTTTTCTGAAAACATCCTTTGAGGGTTGGACAGCCTGAAGAAGCAGACTCACTTTAAAGTCAGAACACAAAGAGATGTAACCAGAATAAGCAGTATGGGATTAGGAGTCTTAAATGGAATTGATTCAGAAATATTAATGAGCAAACTGGCCACTGCGACTATTGATTTGGCAAAAATGAGGCAACCCTTACAATCATCTTTGTTAGCATTAGGAGCCAATCAGTGGCAAGTTTCAAAGGTATTGTCAAATTCAAGAGAAGCTGAAGATCAAGACCACAAACTAATAATCAAAATACTTGGCACAGCCCAGGATAATGTGCCTTTACCTCTTAGTTGCATACAGACACAGTTGTGGACGCAATCAATGGTCGCTTTAGTCATAAGAGAGGGAAGTGAAGGCATTTTTCCAATCAAAATGTGAAAAACCGTATGGGATAATGCCACAAATTTGGAAAGCAAAGGGACCTGCAGTCTTGGTGGACTATGGCAAACATCACTTATGACTCTGTCATTAATGTGGCCACTGCCTTTGTACTCACTATACGGAGTGGCTCAATTTACATTATCCAACCTATCATTGCATTAGGATTAAACCATGAAGGGACAGTACTCTACCCCTCTGAACACAGAGTGTGGGCCCGGATGGTAGACAAGAAATGAGAGACTGTAAATGCAGAATCTTTTGTCACCCTAAAACAACAGGGATTCCTCTGTAAAAGCAATGCCACTGATGCCCAGGACATAGGCCTAGATACTGAACAAGGTCTATGTCACTTTGAGATCCATCCAGACATCATTGAAAAGACTGTGTTCATATATTTTGGCCAAGGCTGTGTGTGTTTAAGAATTGCCTGTGCTTCAATAAGAGTAGATAATGGGAACAAATATGTATCTGTTAAAAACCACTCAAATTTTTCTATCTGCAATTATATTAATATTATTGGATGTGATTTTACGTATTTAGTACCAGTTGTTTCCCACCAATTAATAAAGATCAACTATAGTATGTACCACCATCTGTCACCCACACCCACTGGCATGAACCTTACACTGGTAAAACTGTTAATAAAACATCCAGATATAGATGAAATATTAAAGGAAATCAAGGAGAATGGAGAAAAGGTTTTAACAACTGTCTATCATGATGCAAAAGAAATCAGCACAGTTTTGCAAAGAATAAAACAAGAGGCAAGCCATCACTGGTGGGATGAACTCTTTGGATGGTCACCGAAGGCAAATGTTATACTTAATGTTCACCCAGTCGTTCTGCTTATTTTAGTCAGCATAAGTTTGGTTTTATCTGTTGCAGTACTCATCTGGAATTGGAGGATCCTGCAAAGAGTAGCAGCCCTGACCTCACTGTAAAGACCCTATGGTATAGTCCTGAAGAATACTTACTGTATGACTTGGTTGGATGAGGAAAAGTCTGTGTATTAGTAAAATAATTTATTAACTCTAGAGAAAAAGTGGGTAAAGGAAGCAAAAGTCAAAGGGTTAAGAGCTTAGCTGAAAGATAGAAGTTATACATATAATGATTATAGTAGAAGCAATGTAGAAAGTGGCTGAGCCAGTAGAGCTAAGACAATAAATCACTTGCTTGGCTGTTGTGTCAGGACAAGTAGATGGGATATTGTTAAAGTGAAGAAACTGTAACTGCACCTGGACCCTGAAACCAGCCAGAACCTGGTTGGGAGTTTCAACTATGGCCAAGAGGCCCAAGAACCTAGCAACAGGACAAAGATGAAAAGTTGGTGGTGAGGAAGACTCCCTGACTTCATCTTAGAAGATCACTGTTTCAAACATCCAACAACCCATTTGAAGGAAAGAACTGAACAAGTGTAAAAGGACTTTGAGCTAATTTTAATACAAAGTGGGGGTAGGCGGTGTTAGGTAATGCATATGTATAGACGTATTATGTAATTATATTATTATGTAAGACTTTTGTGGATAAAAGAAGGCAAGAGCCCCATGTACTTTGCACATCCTGGTGGAAGATTTCTCCTGGGTGTGCTCGGCATCGTAATAACCATGCCACTTTCTAACTTTAACTAGTTGGAGAGTCTTTGCTTCTGCATCACAGCAATTTCAGCCATGGGCACCTGGAAAGAGGGATGGTTCTTTTCCATAGGAAGGAAAGCACAGAGCCTCAGTGCTCCAGGGGCTGATGCAAAGTGACCCTCGGCATGCCAAATTCAGCTGGACCTGTCAGGTAGTCCTCAGGAGGCCAAGGCCTGCCAGACCTGTTCCATATTTCCTTGGTTCCACAGTGTAACAATGTTCTCTTTGCTTCTGCAGTGTCACAATGGCCCCTTGGATCCATGGTACCCTGAAGTGTCACAATGCCCCCTTCACAAGGTCCCCACAATGTCATAATGGTCTTCAGGAAGAAAACCACAGAGCCTCAGTGCTCAGGAGCTGAGGAATGGCAACCACCAGTGTCCAAGGCAAGCTTGATCTGTCTGTCCTGACTGGTTTGTCTGGGAACAACCCTTGGATATACAGAATTTGGAATGCAGAATCCTAATTTTGGCCATGGGCACATAGAGAGAAGGATGGTTCTTTACCAAAGGAAGGCAAGCATGGAGCCCCAGTGCTTCATGGGCAGACGAGCCAAGACCAAGACCAACCAGACCTATCTGTCCTGGCAAGCTTTCATCTGGGAACAACCCTTGGATATACAGAATTTTGGGGCAGAATCCCAGTTTCAACCATGAGCATGTGGATGAGAAGGCCTGTTCCTCCCCATAGGAAGGAAAGCACAGAGCCCCAATATTTCAGTTAGAATTAGAGGCGACCACCAGAGGCCAAGGCCAGGCAGGCCTGTCTGTCCTGGCATCTTTATCTGACTGGAAGAAAACCTTGCCTGGGTGGGAAGGACAGTTCTTTTCCATAACAAGCACAGCCCATGGCCACAGAGTTTGAAGGTAGGTGAGAGGTGGCTCTCAGGAAGCCAAGGGCAGCCAGACTTGTTGGCAATGGCAGCTTTTGTCTAGGAACAATCTCTGAATATATGGAATTTTTGAATGGGCAGAATCTCATTTTGGCCATGAGTAAATAGAGGAGAAGAGTCCTTTTGCATTTGAAGGAAAGCCCAGAGCTGCAGTGTTTCAGGGGCATGTGAGAAGAGACCCTTGACATGCCAAGGGCAGTTGGACCAGTCAGGCCAAGCCAACCACATCTGTTACCTGTTCCATTGGATCCATGGGGCCCCAGAGTGTCACACTGGCCCCTTGTTTCCATGGGGTCCTGTAATTTCACAGTGGTCCACTTTCTCCATGATGCCTTTGAGTGTAAAACTGGTTTTCTTGGTTGCATGGGACTGCACAGTGACACAATGTCCCTTGGTTCCATGAGGCTGCAGAGTGTCACAATGGTGTCCGTGATTCCATAACGTCATGCAGGGTCACAAGGGTCCCTTGGTTCCACTGGACTCCTCAGGATCACAATGTGTGAGAGTCCAGAGTATTCCTCTGGCTTCCCTGGAAGGCTTAAGACTCCCCTGGCGGAGTCCCCAAAGACCCTCGAATGAAACCCAGGTGTCTCAGGGGCTGGATTTAGCTCCTTGGAACAATTTACCCACATTGAGAGAAGAAATGCAAGCCACAAATATAAATAGAGTGTAAATTAGACTGTTAGAATGTAGAATTAGCAGATTTCTAGAATGTTTGTGATAAGGGACACGTGGCCAACATGGAGAATTGGGGGTGTGGATACCTCTTCCTCCTTCTTCTCCGTGTCATCCATGCTGGGTGACACGCTGGCACTTTTAGATTGGATGAGAACAAAGCTGGACCATGCAACAAGATTGTATTGTATTGGGGGTCATTTGTAAATACCTAGTACGTAATTTAGACTATAAAAGATAAGTCCTGCCTCTACCAGGCAGATTCTGCCCTGGACGTCTGGCGAGCAGACTGCTGTTCGCTGGACAAAGCATTCCTGAGATAAGGAAGAATAAACAACCATGAAAACCTCTAAGAACAGCCTTCTGCAATCTCTCATTGATGGGAATTGGAAAGAGCTGGGTTCCAGACCACCTGCATGTCCACCTAAGGTGATCTCAGGTCTAAGGAGACACCTCAGGATGTGGCATTGCTGATTCTGTGATTCTCTGAAAGCACCCCTGGAGCAGTTGCAGGATGAGTCCTGGGCCTCCTCTTCACAAGGTCCAGCAGCCCAGGTCCCTCAGCTTCTCCACACAGCCCCAAAGCCCATCCTGTCAGTCCTGCAGAGCCTCTCCAGCCCCTCCTCACTGCCCAGAACAGGGAGCCCCATACCCAGACACACCAGCCCAGATGTGCCCCCCTGGCCTGTAGTGCCTCTGGCAAGGGAGCAGCACGAGGCACTGCAGGAGCCTGCAGACAATTCCTGAAGCACTTGTACAATGATCCTGCTCCGCAGAGGATGTTCCCATGGTGCCAGGTCAGGAAATGAAATGGGGAGTGGGACCAGAAAGGAAAGGGCAAGTAGGGATGGGCTATTTGCAGGGGAGGAAACAGGGATGGACACGAAGAAGAAATCTGAACAAGGGATGAGCAATGAAAGCAAAGGTGAAGCCAAGGAAAATCTCAGGGCAGTTTGGGGAAGGCTGCCAGGCAGTCCTGGCTCTGAGCAACACCACCTGCAGTGGGACAGGAAACTCACAGCTCATGGGAACAAACTTTCTGACTGACTGCAGAGGCCATGACAAACCTGAGTGGTTTCCCTCCCATCCTCAGCCCGTGCTGGCCCCAGGGGCTGATGGCATTTGTGCTCACTCAGCTCCATCTCCCCACAGCAGCACCATGGGGGTGCTGACGCCTGCTCTGTGCAGTGCAAACAGGGGCTCCTGAGCCAGTGCTGCCTGTCTGTGCCTGCAAGGATGCGGCACCTGTGTGAGCTGGGGGAGAGGCCAGGGCTGCAGAGGGGGGATGTTGTTGGCAGGTGCATGAGGATGCTCTGGGACGCTGCCCTGGGGTGTCCAGCGCAGTGGGGATGGATCAGCCCCTGCTCTGCTGCTCCTTGCCAGGGTCTCCCCCTTGCAGGGACCTTGCAGAGCACCAGCCGTGCTGTTTGCCCCCAGACTGCCCACAGCCAGCCTGGGTCTGCTCATGGGGGTTTTCTCTGCTCAGCATTGGCCTGGCCAAGTGTTGTGGAGAGAGCCTGGGCAAGGAACCTGGAGCCCCCAGGCCCTGCTCTGAGGCGTCAGCACTGCCCCAGCAGTGCCCATGGCCTGTCCCTGCTGCAGCCCCGGCACTGCCACCCCCAGGGCTGTGCCCGGCCCCGAGAGCACTCAGGCCCTGCAGCAACACGAGGGGCAGGAGGGCAGCGGGGCAGTGGCACGGAAGCAGCACTGGCAAAGCCAAGTGCTGCTGCTGCTGGGCACAGCTGCTGTGCCAGCACTGATCTGCCCCAGCTCTGCACACAGACACTGCTGCAGCAGCTCCAGAAAAGGGAACAAAAGGGGTTCTCTGGAGAAATTTCTGCGGGGAGATCCTTTATTTAATTTTAACCCACTGAGAGCGCAACTCTTCATCGACCCAGTCTGTGGCCATAGGAAAGATGGAGAGAAAATAAATGAGAAAGGGCACAGGGAATGGCATTTCTTTATTGAATATATTAAAATATTAAATCAAAGGCAAGAAAAGAGCAATTCAACCACAAACCAAAGAAATAGTATCAAACATGGTTTTTACTACAAGTGGCTTGCAGAAACTAGCAAGAAGTTTACAGTTTCTTAAACAATCCCATCATCAATGTCCACATTGCAGCTTTGAGCTCCTGGTTCCTCATGCTGTAGATGAGGGGGTTCAGGGCTGGAGGCACCACCGAGTACAGAACTGACAGGGAGAGATCCAGGGATGGGGAGGAGATGGAGGGGGGCTTCAGGTAGGTAAATGTGACAGTGCTGATAAACAGTGAGACCACAGCCAGGTGAGGGAGGCAGGTGGAAAAGACTTTGTGCTGTCCTTTCTCAGAGGGGATTCTCTGTACAACCCTGAAGATCTGCACATAGGAGAAAACAATGAAAACAAAACAGCCAAAACCTAAACAGACACTAACAGTAACAAGTCCAAGTTCCCTGAGGTTTGAGTTTGAGCAGGAGAGCTTGAGGATGTGTGGTACTTCACAGAAGAACTGGCCCAGGACATTGCCCTGGCACAGGGGTAGGGAAAATGTGTTGACTGTGTGCAGCAGAGCATTGAGAAAGCCACTGGCCCAGGCAGCTGCTGCCATGTGGGCACAAGCTCTGCTGCCCAGGAGGGTCCCGTAGTGCAGGGGTTTGCAGATGGACACATAGCGGTCGTAGCACATGATGGTCAGGAGGGAAAGCTCTGATCCAAGGAAGAAGACAAGCATAAAGAGCTGTGCAGCACATCCAGAGTAGGAGATGGTCCTGGTGTCCCAGAGGGAATTGTGCATGGCTTTGGGCACAGTGGTGCAGATGGAGCCCAGGTCAGTGAGGGCCAGGTTGAGCAGGAAGAAGAACATGGGGGTGTGCAGGTGGTGGCCGCAGGCTACGGCACTGATGATGAGGCCGTTGCCCAGGAGGGCAGCCAGGGAGATGCCCAGGAAGAGGCAGAAGTGCAGGAGCTGCAGCTGCCGCGTGTCTGCCAGTGGCAGCAGGAGGAAGTGGCTGATGGAGCTGCTGTTGGACATTTCCTCACTTGGGGCATTGTGGACTGTTGAAAGAAAACATTGACAAGGTGGGACAGATTTCCTTGAGTCAATCATATGCTCTTTTTTTCACTGGACATTACTTGTCTTTTTTCAAGGTAATTTCACTTTCCTTGGTTTAAAATTTTTGAGTTCCGGTTTTTTTCTGCTGACTTACTGCCTCATCTTCAGCATTGCTGTCAGACTGAACACTGGTGAGCACAAAGGAAAATTAGGGTCCCTGTATCCCAGTGCAGTCAGACTGCTGATCACACACAGGTTTTTTAATCATTTTATCTCTCCAATTTCAGGGTGACTGCACTTAAAACATGCTTGAAAATAAAGCGGACTCTTTGTAAGGACTGATTTAAATGTCACTTTTTTGAAACTCTTCTGTCTTTACCTGTGAAGCCGGACAGGAAGAGATATGCAGGGTTGTTCTGGCTCTCTGCTGTCTGCAGTTGTGCCTACTGGGAGATGTTTTTCTCTATCCAAGATTTCTCCCTGCCAGTGCTCCCAGAGCCCAGCCCAGCCCTGGGGTCTCAGCTCTGCCCTGCACACCCCTCCCAGCACAGGGCACTGCCCAGGGACATCTCCCTGCCAGCAGGGCCTTAAGGGCAGCTCAGACAAACTCAGATGCTGCAAGCCAAAGTGCTGCTGCTGCTGTCTGTAGGCAGAGGAGGGTGAGGAGGCACTTTGCGAGGGAGATCTGAGGCAGATCTGCTGATGCCCAGTGGGACAATGGAGGAGTCTCAGTGACACACACACACCTGACAGCCCCTTTCCCTTTGCTTGAGGAGAAAGCTGAGAGCAGCCCTGGCCATGCAGCACCATCTCCACAGCAGGAGGAATCTGCCCTGATGGGGGTGGCTCCTTCCACTTCCAATTTCTCCTCACAGTCCATGGGGAGCTGCCAGGCAGGTGAGAGCTGCCCCTGGCAGGTGGCACATTCCCTGGGCTGGCCAAGAGCCCTGAGGGCTGCAGGAGCTGCTCTGCAGGACAGCCCTGGGCAGCCCTGGCTGCAGACCAAGCTTCAGCCCCTGCAGCCATCCCTGGCAGCAGGAGCCATCCTGCCCTAACCCTCTGACGGTGCCCAGGGCAGCCCCGCTCTGCAGCACATCCTCCTCCTCCTGCTGTGCCTCAGAGAAACTGGGAGAGTCCTCCTGACATATCCCCCAGGCTGTGGGCTGTGCTGGTTCCAGGAGATCCCTCCAGGAGCACAGGGGACATTGCCCTGCACCCACAGACTCACCATGTCCAGGGCTGTGAAGATGTTTCCCCAAGTGAAGTCTCAGCTCAACGTCTTCCCAGTCCTGATTGCCTTCAGCCTGTCTGTGCCTGGCTCCTGTCCCCTCAGTGCCTGCAGGCAGTGCACTCAGCCCTGCTGGGCTGGGAGAGGAGCTGCTCCTCAGCAGAAATGTCTTTTTGGAGCTCTTCTTGGTTTACCTTGGGAGCTGCCTCTGTGCCAGAAGCCCAGCCCAGCTCAGCAGCACAGACACAGCACAAGGACTTTTAACGACACTCTTGGGGAATTGGTGCTGTTTACATCAGACTCAGTCTCTGAGAGAGTGCTCAAAAAAACTTCTCAATAACTCGAAGTTACATTCAAACTCCTGTTGAATTTTTAATGGGTCCCACTGAGAAAGTTTTCCCAGGTTCCAGTTAGAATAGAACAAATGAGGCAGTGATGACAGGTGAAGGTAAACAAGGGATAGGTGTCCCTGATGCTGAGCAAACCTGGATGTGTTTCAGGAATGCAAAGGGCCAAGGCTGAGCCCCAGCCCCTGGAAGGCACATCCTGTCCCTCCCTCATTGCTCAGGGCTCTTCCCGGGGCACTGGGCTCTGGGGATGTGCAATGCCAAGGGCAGGACCATGGGGCGGCCCCTGCCAGGCTGCTGAGCAGGGACAAGGAGGCAATGAGGCCCCAGCACAGCAAGGCTCACTTGTCCCCTGCTGGCCTCAGGCCCAGGGCCAGCAGCCATGGCCCAAGTGCTGCAGCAGTTGGCTCTGGCAGGGCCTTTCAGCTGCTGCCCATCCCTGTGCCCTCTGCAGCCCAGGTTGTCCTACGGTGTCCATGCCCTGCGCCTCTGTCCCTGCAGGCTGTCGTCATCCCCCGGCTGCCCCACCTCGCTGGCCCTTCCTTTGCTGACAGCTCTGCGTCCTGCCTGCCCCTGCCTGGGCACACATAGCCTTTTCCTTAATACCAAGAGGTTCAATTCAATTTTTACTGGGCCTGTGAACTTTTAGCACAGTAACAAGGCATTTAGGGGCTGCTTTCCCAGTAAGGATGGTTGGAAGACAAGAAGAAGACATCTGGCTCAAAGGTGCATTTCATTCTCTTAACCAGGGAATTTTGTGTGTGTTTTTTGGAAATGGGTAAATTCTAATACACGTCATGACCAAATATAAGCAACACACTTGTAGAATGATGTGTCCACATAAGGATAGGAATTATCCCATATTGGACTTGAGATCTGAAAAAAAAAAAATCTGTCCTCTTCAAAACCAAATTTGTGTTAAGGAGACTTATTCTGATACTTTGGAGATTTGGTGACAGCAGGGCCTCACAGAACCAAGGAGTCAACTGTGACACTATGGAACCTCAGGAAACAAAGGCGCCTTTTGATACCGTGGGAGCTCGTGGAGCCAAAATCCATTTTGACAGAGTAGGGCCACATGGAACCAATTGTCCATTTTAACATTGCAGATCCAAGGAAGCCATGGTGACATTATGGAACCTCCTGCAACCGTGGGTCCATTGTGACACTGCAGGGCCTCACGGAACCAAGGAGTCCATTGTGACACTGTGGAACCAAGGTGACCATGTTATACTGCAGAATCTCGTGGGACAAAGGGTCCATGGTGACACTGCAGAACTGCTGCTGAGAGTAGGAAATCTCATGGAACCAGTAGTCCATTGTGACCAAGGGGCCACTGTGACACAGCAGGGACTCATGGCACCAAGGGCACAATAGTGACACTGTGAGCTCCAAGGGACTAAGGGGACATTCTCACACTGCAGATCCAAGGAGACCATTGTAACACTATTGGGCATCATGGAACTAAGGGTCCATTGTGACACAGCACAGCCTCATGAAACCACGGTGGCCACTTTGAGACCTCGTAAAACCAAAGGGCCATTGTGGCATTTCAGGGCATTTTGTCACAAGGGGTTCATAGTGCACTGTGGGGCTCAATGGAGCCAAGGGGCCATTGTGACACTGGGGGGTCTCATGGAATCAATGATCTGTTTTGACATTGCAGGGCCTTATGGAGTCATGGAGACTATTGTGACACTACAGGTGATGCCTTGGAGAAGCTACCTAGAAGGTTAAGAGTAAAGTGGATACTTATTAAAGGCCTTCAGTAGACACACCTTGGGCTGTAAAAAGCCTCCCAGATGCTACACCCAAGATGGATGGTGGTGATGAGTTTTTCAAACAGATATAAATTTGGTCAATTTACATATCAGGGGTTAATCCTGCAATTACAGCTTCAGGTAATTGTCATATTTCCCCAGTTTTTTACCCCCACAATTCACTTTTGTTTATACTTTTCAGAGTCTGAGGCTGTAGGTTATCCTTGAGTGTCAGAGGAATTATTTTGTCTGATCAAAATATAAAGACAATTAACTAACACTTTATATGGAGTTTAGAGTTACACCCAAATGCAGTAGAGGATTTTAAAAATATAAAGGCTTATATATAAAGGCTTTACAGACCTCATTGAACCAAGGGGCCACTGTGACACTTTGTGGCCCCATGGAACCAAGGAGCCCATTGTGACACTGCAAGGCCTCATGGAAGAAAGGAACCATTGTGACACTGTGAGGTCTTGTAAGGCCAAGGTATGATTGTCACTGTGTAGCATCTTGGAACCAAGGAGTCTATGGTGACACTACAGAGTCCCATGGAACTAGCGATTCATGTAACAGTGCTGGACCCCATGGAACCAAAGGTCCATTGTGACACTTCAGGACCTCATGGAATCCTGGAGGTTGTGATGACACTTTGAGGCCTTGTTGAATCAAGGGGCTGTGAAAGTCATCATGCAATCAAGAGGACTCTTATGCCATTGTGAGTCCCCACAGAACCAAGGGTCTGTTGTGAAACTGCAGCACCAAGGAAACCCCTACGACACTGCAAGACCTCATTGAAAAAAGGGACCTTTGTTACACTGGAATCCCATGGAAAAAAAGGCCAGTGTGACACATCTGGGCCTCATGAACCAAGGATCCAATATGACACAACCAGTGTGACACTGAAGGGCCCCATGGAAACAAGGGAACAGGTAACAGATCTGGTTGGCTTGGCCTGACTGGTACAACTGCCCTTGGCATGTTGAAGGTCTCTTCTCATGTGCTCCTGAAACACTGGGGCTCTGGGCTTTCCTTAAAAAGGAATAGAACTGTTCTTCTCATCCAGACACCCATGGAATTCCCTTAAAAAAAAATCCCAATATCCAGGGATTGATCCTAGACAAAAGCTGCCATTACCAACATGTCTGCCTCACCTTGTCTTCTTGAGGGCTGCTCTCACCTGCCTTCAAACACTGGGGCTCAGTGCTTTCCTTGCTGTGGAAAAGAACCATTCTTCTTCTCCAGGTGCCCATGGCCAAAATTGGGATTCCACTTCCACTAGATTCAAATATTGCTCCTACACAAAAGTTTCCATTGCATCCAGGTCTGGCTGGCCTTGGCCTCTGGTGGCTGCAGGTCATCAGTCCCTGAAACGCTGGGGCTCCATGGTTTCCTTCCTGTGGAGACCATGGTGACACTGGGACCCTCTGAAATGAAGGGGTAACTGTGACACTGTGGGATCCCTTTGGAACCATGGAGACCATTGTGACACTGTGGGGCATCATGGAACCAAAGGCACATGGAAAGGGTCTGGATGGTTTGGCCTCCTCTGGGACACGTGGTAGGTCTGGCTGGCGCTGGCATGTGGAGGGCTGACAACCATCACCCACTGGAGCACTGGGGCTCTGTGCTTTCCTTTCTATGGAAAGGAACCATCCCTTTTTCCTGCTGCCTAAGGCTGAAATTGCTATTCCCCAGAAAAAGTTCCATATATGCAAGGCTTCTCCCAGCCAGAAGCTGCAAGGACAGACAGCTCTGGCTGCCTTGGCCTTTTGCGGGCTGTCTCTTATCTATCACCAAACACTGGGACTCTGTGCTTTCCTTCAAGTGGAGAAGTCCCTTCTTACCTAAGTGTCAATGGCCAAAACTGGGATTCAACATCTAAAATTGCATCTATCCAAGGTTTGCACCAAGACAAAAGTATCCAAAACACACAGGTCTGGCTGTCCTGTCCTCTGGTGATTTTCTTAGATTATGAGAAGAATGTTTTAATTTGGAAAAATGTTTGAGAGGGTCCAGAAATCACCCAGAAATGGGGTTTGGAGGCTGCAAGAACATGACCACTGTATAAGGACAAAGAAGGTCTGTGCTCAGTGGAGTGGAGACTGAGGACAGCAGAGAAGAGGCCAAACTGGACATGGAGAGAAAGGAATTTCTCTCCCAGGGTAGGGCTGGGGTGCAGCACATCCTCCAGAAAGAGTCTGGAGCAGCCCAAGGCTTTGTGTGTCCAGGCAGAGGCAGGCAGGACGCAGAGCTGTCAGCAAAGGAAGGGCCAGCGAGGTGGGGCAGCCGGGGGATGACGACAGCCGCAGGGACAGAGGCGCAGGGCATGGACACCGTAGGACAGCCTGGGCTGCAGAGGGCACAGGGATGGGCAGCAGCTGAAAGGCCCTGCCAGAGCCAACTGCTGCAGCACTTGGGCCATGGCTGCTGGCCCTGGGCCTGAGGCCAGCAGGGGACAAGTGAGCCTTGCTGTGCTGGGGCCTCATTGCCTCCTTGTCCCTGCTCAGCAGCCTGGCAGGGGCCACCCCATGGTCCTGCCCTTGGCATTCCTGAAAAACATCCAGGTCTTCTCAGCATCAGAGACACCTTTCCCTTTTTTTTTTCCCACTTGTCATGAGTGCCTCCAGTGTTCTGCTCTTACTGGAACCTGGGGACACTTTTTGAGTCTTATCCCTCAGTGGGAGCCATTAAAACTTCAAGAAACTTTGGAGTTTGAATATAACTTTGTTTTCTTGAGATGTTTTCCGTCAGGTCCCTCTCAGGGACTGATGTTCAGGGACTCAGCACTGTTGGAAAATTGCAGTTCTATAGAGATGAGGCAACTGAGAGGCATTTAAAAGATTTTATTTCATTATCAATCTTGTTGAAGGGTGAAACATAAGAGATGTAAAACTCATTGTCATTCTATCAGAAGCAAACTTATTTTCTGGTTACAGTATCTTAAAAATTTTAACTTTTGCCCCACAATGGTGCTAATACTTGTAACATCAATCACCTATTATTTTACCCCACATTGTCTT
The DNA here is from genome assembly GCF_029582105.1 of Oenanthe melanoleuca. Classification (NCBI taxonomy): domain Eukaryota; kingdom Metazoa; phylum Chordata; class Aves; order Passeriformes; family Muscicapidae; genus Oenanthe; species Oenanthe melanoleuca. Next base: position 4,471,890 of record NW_026612650.1, on the reverse strand, counting down.
GCCACAAGGCATCTTTCACAGTTCTGATTCTCCAGAATATCAGGTCTTTTTGCAAGGCCATGGTTTGAAACTTATTTCTAGTTCAATCTCCCTCTCAACAATGTCTTCTCTATTCCCTTCTTTCTAAGTCAGCACACGTTATCTCAGAGTTTGCATACACATGTACATGTGTACACATGTGTGAGCTTTCAGTCAGGCTTTGAGAATCCTCTACAATTCCATTTATCACAAATATCAATCACAGAATGCTGCAATCACCTCTTCTCTAAAGAGAAGAGTAGTAAAATACACCCTTTAAAATAGGAATGGATATTTCTAAGAGGCTCTTCAACATATTTCTCCATAACTGGAGTTGAAAATCTTCCAAATGAACTGCACTAGACCAGAAGGGAATCAAGGCAGGACCGTGGTTTGCTAGGAAACCTCTCAAGAATTCAGTCATAATCAAACTCCAAAGTTTCTAATGCCATTCATGGGTCCTACTGAGGGGACACGACTGAGAAAGTGTCCCCAGGATCCAGTTAGAGCAGGAAATTGGAGGCAGAGATGACAATGGTGTAGGAAATGGAGGCATGGAGAGCTCTCAGTGCCTTGTGCATACAGGCTCAGAGACAGAGATGGATCCAAAGCTTGACCTAAGACCTTGGAGAAAGCTTGGAGACTTAGAGCATTAAGAGTAAAATAGACATGAAACAAGAGTATAAGTTTGTATTTATGTAGAAATGTGTTTCAAGTAAACAGAAATATGTATTAGGAAAGCAAAGCAATATCTTAACTAAGATAGTGAAAGATTTAGATATTTAGCAATGAAACCTATTAAAAAGTTAGTTAGAAGCCTAAGATGTATCAATATGGGTTTGCGAAGTGTTATATGATTGTTTGTAAAATGACACATTGCAGCAAAGCCATGAGAAGCAAAGCAATTAATGAGAGGTGTAAAGAGACACTAGCGAAGTTCATAGAAGTGTTTGATTGGTTAGAAAACTAACATAAGGCATTGTAACCAAGAATGAGCTGGCTTCTGATATTATGGCATTGGATGTAACACCTTTAATGTCTCACCTTTCTATGAGACTGATACAGTAAAGCAATAAACCGTCATTTACAATTTCTCTCAATTGTCCTGTCTCTTGTAATATTAATCTCTCGATAGGGATTTTGTTGGGTTTACTCCATTGAATTCAATAGGCATGTAGGGACACCAAGTCTACTGCATTAAAGTCAGTGGGGATTTTGGGACATCACATTTACCCTATTGAAATCAATAAGGATTTAGGGTAAACAGGTCTACCAATAAAATCAAATGGGATTGTGCAGAAATTTGAGGCTAAAATGGGGAAATTTGGGGAAATTTGAGGGAAATGTTTGGCTGAATTCTGGTAATTTCCACTCTAGAACTGAGGTCCTGATGCTCTGGAAGTCTTGGTTGAATTCCTGGAAGCCAATCCCGAATCCCTGATCCCTCACCTGTGGTCCATGCTGGATCCGTGTCTCTAGGTAAGCCCAAATCTCTGTTTTCAGCCCAAAATCTTGGAGTTTCAAGCCCAAAAGTGGGATTTTTAGCACCAAAAATGTTGGGACATAGGATCTATCCATTGAATTCAAAGGTGATTGAGGGACACCAGTCTACTCTATTGAAGTCATTTGGAGTTTGAGGAACACTGGATTTACTCAATTGAAGTCAATGTGGATTTAGTGACACCAGGTCTACCCCTTAATAGCGGTTGTTCAGAAAGGGTTACTGGTTAAGCTGGGAGCACTGGGAGCTGCTAAGGGGAGACACTGAGGTTATGGGAGCACTGGGGTGTAAGTGTGACCACTGGGAAATAAATGGGAACACTGGGAAATAAATGGGGATAAACAGGACTCTGAGTCTGCCCCACTGAAGTCAATAAGAATTTGTACACAAGGGACACCCATTACAGGCAATGGGGATTTAGGGACATGGTTTATCCTGTCAAAGCAACAAGGATTTTGGGGACATCAGTTTGGGAGGGCTCCAGGGGTTTCAGGTGATCCACATGTTCAAGGGGTACCCAGGTTATCCAGGTGAGTTTTGGGGGTACCCAGGTGTTGTGCTGCTTGGTGGTTCTCCCCTGGCAACAACTTCACCGGCTTAGCTGGGTGATAGTGTGACTGTATTAATAGAAGGACAAGTGTGATGGTTTGCCAAGACATCCTTTAATCCATGTGAAGCAGTGTCCAAAAGTGATGTTATCCAAGGATAGGCAGGAACCAAAGACCAGGGTCAGGGGATCGGGTTCACAGTCCATAGGGAATAGCTGAGGGCAAAGGTCCAGTCCTGGAGTACTTGACCTTTTATGGCAAAAGCTCTCAGATCAACTGATAATTAGGGCTAGGAAGAGAATTTACTTTGGAATGTGCTAATTAACATCTTCACAGTGCCTGGTTTGCCAGGTTCTCAGGTTTATGTCTCTAATTTCAGTTGATCCAATTACCACAGTGGCCCATACAGATGGTCAGTAGTGAGTGGTCACTGTGAGTGATCATTTGGGGTGGTCAGTGGGTTTGGTCAGTTTGGGTAGTCAGTGGTTTGTGATCAGTTTGCATGGTCAGTGCAGTGTGGTCAATGGGGTGTGATCACTGATTGTGGGCAATGGGTGTGGGGAGTGGGGTGTGGTCAGTGGGTGTGCTCAGTGGGCTGCGGTTATTGGGGTAAGGTCAGCGGAGGGGGTTTGCGAGTGTGGTCAGCAAGTGTGGTCACTGGCTGTGGTCAGTGGGAGTGGTCAGTGAATATGGTCAGTTGGATGAGGGTTGTCTGTTGGGTGCTCAGGGGGTGTGGTGATTGGTGTGGTCAGTGGTGGTAGTCAGTGGGTGTGAGCAGTGCGTGTGGTGGGTGGATGTGGTCAGTTGAGTGGTCATTGGGGGTGGTCAGTGGGTTTGGTCAGTGGGTTTGGATAGTGAGGGGTGGTAACTTGATGCGGTCCTTTTTGACAGTAGGGGTGGTCAGTGGGTGTGGTTAGCGGGTATGGTCACTTGGGTGGTCATTTCCTTGTGGTGAGTGGGGTGACCATTGTGTGTGGTTATTAGGGTGGTCAGTAGGTGTGATCAGTGTTTGGGGCCAGTGGGCAGTGGTCCTTGCAGTCATCAGTGGAGTGTGGTTAGTGGGTGTAGTCAGTGGGCTGTGGCCAGCTGAGTTGTTAATTGGTGTGTTCAGTGGGATGTAGGCATTGGTGTTTGGGCTCTGGCTGTGGTCACTGAAGGAGAGGTAAGTTGGTGTGGTAAGTGGCATGTGGTCAGTTAGGTGGTCAGTGGATTGTGGTCAGTGGGTGTGGGCAGTGGAGATGGTCAGGGGGGTGTGGTGCGTGGGTGTGGACATTTGAGGTGGTCAGTAGGGTGTGGGAAATGGGATGTGGTCAGTGATGGTGTGGTCAGTGCTTGTGGTCACTGGGGTGGTGAGTGCAGGTGCTCAGTGGGGATGTGGTCAGTAGGGGTACAGTCAGTTGGGGGTCATTAGGGTGTGATCAGTGAGTGTGATCCGTGGGTGAGGTCAGTGGCTGTGGTCAGTGAATGTGGTCATTTCAGTAGTTGGGTGGGGATGGTCAGTTGGGTGTAGTCACTGGGGTGTGGTCACTGGTTGTGAGCAATGGGTGTGGACACTGGTGTGTGTTCAGCAGGGGTATGGTCAATTGGGTAGTCATTGGGTGTGGTCAGTGGGGTGTGGCATTGGTGTCTTGGCAATGGGTGTGTTAACTGGGTGTGGTCAGTGGGAGTCGTCAGTGGGGGTGGTCAGTGGGTGGTGAGTGACAAGGTGCTTGGCCAAGGCAAAAGGAGGCTCGCTGTGTGCCCTGCTCCCCTCTCCCTGAGCTCCTGAGAGCTCTGCAGCCCCTGCTGCCATCCCATCTGCCCAGGCCAGCACAACAGCCCCAGCCTTGGGGCCCTGCAGAGCTGCTCCTGCTCCAGGCCCAGGGCCCATCCCAGAGCTGGGGCAGCCACGAAGCTGTGCCCATTTCTGTTCATTCCTGCGCTGATGAGGATGAATCCTCTGACACTTGGAGGATGCTGATGAATTTTACTAATCAAGAGGCCATTATTTTCTCGAGTGTTCAGTTCAGGAATTCAATGACAAAGACTCCTAAATATTTGTTCAAAACACCAAAACAAGAGAAGGCCCTGGGAATAAATGAAGTTTTCAATTCTTCTCTGGTTAAGTAAACAAATTTCAGAAGTGCATTCAAAATGAATATTTTCTATCTAAAATAATGCTGAGAGAACAGTTTTGTCTTTTTTCCTGTTTCTACATTGATATCAGCCATGTCGAATTTATATTGACCCCCAGCAACTTTTAATGCAATCTGAAGAGATATGAAATTCAAGACACTTCATGGCTGACAATCAATTACACTTTGTCCCCACCCGTCCCCACCACTTCCCTCATCCAACCCCTGGGACTCCTATGGATCAGGAATGGTGTGGCCAGCAGGACCAGGGCATTTGATTCCTCCTCTGTGCTGGTTGAGCAGCACCTCAAGTGCTCTGTCTAGTTCTGGGCCCTCAATTTAGGAAGGACATGGAGGGGCTGGAGTGGGTCCAGAGAAGGCAACAAGGCTGTTGAGGAGTCTGGAACAGAAGTCTTGTGAGGAGTGGCTGAGAGAGCTGGGGATGTTTATCTTGGACAAGAGGAGGCTCAGGCAGACACGGTGGTGTGTCATGGTCCACACCACATGCGGAGTCCTGATAGGTTGTTTTAGGGATCTCAAAGCGCAAAAGACACAACAGGGGACAAAACCAGTTTACTTTTGCAAAAGATGCACTTTTATTTAGTGCCAACAGAATGCGATAGGGGGACAGAGAGAGAGAGACAGAGAGAGAGAAAAAGGGGGTTGGGATTATAGCTACCAAGATGGGCAGACGATCTTCGTGGAAGCAGCCGAGGTCCGTTGCCGTCCGGGGAGATCTCAGGGGTCTTCAGTTTGAAGGTATGTTTTATAGTCTTTTCCAAGGCATCGGGCGACTGGCCAAAAAGGGGGAAAGATTTATGGACTATTGTATGTGGAGATCGTTGCTCAAAGAAGCAGGTGGAAACAGGACGCTGTGCAAGTGGCCTGCGTAGGAGCAGTAGTGCATCATGGCAAGCTCCAGGCCCACAGCCTGCGTAGGAGCAGTGCATCATGGCAAGCTCCAGGCACACCATCAGTCCTTGTGATCAGTCCTGCAGCAAGTAGCCTGCGTAGGAGCAACACACCGTGACCAGTCCATTGTTCTCACACCTGAGGGAGCAGATCGCCCTTGGTTGGGATGGGCACCAACTGAGAACAGTCACTTGGCATTCTTCTCTTCCCTGGCCAGCGCCTTTAAACTGCAGTTCTTTAGGCCTCAGGCAAGGGTCGTTGGGCAGAACAAACGAGAGGCTCTTAGATGGACTCTTACACCACCCCGTGACCAACGAGCGTCGCTGAGGAACTCCAGCAGTGTGATGTTGTGACGATGTAGCATCTTCAGGACCTGTCATTGGTAGCATATCCCGGAAAACAGGGACAGAAAAAATCAGAGATAAGAGGGAAAGAGGTAAGGAAAAGGAAAGAAATAGACACAAAATTAATATAGCAAAATTATCACAAGAAATTGATTGAAAACAATTTTTTCATAACAATTTTGAAAAACAATTTTTCAAACAAATCAGAATCATGACAAATTGAAAAACAATTTTTCAAACAAATTACGATCATATTAGTTGAAAACTTTCAAACAATCAAAATTAATTAATAAAATATCTTTCAAACAATTATTAAAGCAAATCAATCAATAAAATAACTTCCAAATAATATTAAAGCAAATCAATATTGATTATAATATGTTTCTAAACATAATTAAAACTAATAATAATAATAATACCAATCATAAGAAGCAACAAACAATTTTAATTAATCTGCTATTACAGGCTTAACTTTTACTGCTCGCTTAGTTTGTCTGGTGTCAATAACTTTCGGGGTATCTTTAGCAGATGGAGTAATGATCAGATTATGTGCTTCCATTGTTGATGCTAATTGTGTCAACCGTTTTACTATTCTCCAATTCAGGATGTATAGAATGGCTGACAAAACAAAACCGATCAAAACCAAAATTAAAAGCACAACAATGGGGTGACACACTTTGTTTAGGATGCTGGTAGCAGTAGGTGACCACCCAAAAAGAGTATCCCACCACCTGGGTTCAGCATCCCTTGTTACCCTTTCTAAAACCCGATGTATCTCTCTCACATCATGATGAACAGTCACCAGGGTCTTCTGTCCATTTTTCTTGATCTTTTCTAAGATTTCAATTAAGTCCTGGTGAAGCAACAATTGTTTAATCAAAGTAATGTTCATTCCAATGGGAGCAGGTGCTAATTGGTGAATTAGTGTAAAATTGGATTGCAAAAGGTGATAAGACATAACTGGGACAGTATAGGAAAAGTCACAGCCCATAATTGTGGTAAAATTACGAACACAAAGATTTGAATGATTCTTTACATTCACTGCTACATTTTCTACAAACACTAAGTTACAAGCAGTTCTTACACACACACATCCATTACCTATGTACACCAGCACTGTTGCAGGAGTCTCATCAAGATGTATTTCAAAATGACAGATATTTTGCTCTGTTTCTAAACAGATGTCTTGGGCCACAATGGCATTGCTTTCACAAATGAAACCCTGTTGCTCCCGAACAACACAAGATTCCAAATTAACAGTTTGCCATTTCTCACCAATTTGACGGGCCCATTCTCTATGCTCAAAAGGATAGAGAATAGCTCCATCATGATTCAATCCTAATGCAATGATGGGGTATATCAAATGCACTGAAGCGTTACGTATTGTCAGCACAAAGGCTGTGGCTGTATTTGTACTGGGGTTGTAGGTAAAATTTACCAAATTCCATCAGGACTGAAACTTCCTTTCAAAATCATTAGCATTGTCCCAAATTATTGTCCGGATTTCAGTGGGGAAAATACCTTCTTCTCCTTCCCTTATAATTGAGGCAACAACTGTTTGCATCCAAAGCTGCGCCTGGACACAGCTGAGGGCTAGGGAGATGTTGTTTTGAGCAGCACCAAGAGTGTCAATTATCAATTTGTGATCATTCACATTTGCCTTTTCCCAATCTGGTAAAATATTTGATAACAACCACTGTTGCGTCCCCAGGGCTGTCAAAGAGGACTGCAGAGGTTGTTTCAGTTTGGTCAGGTCTCTGGTGGTGGCAACCAATTTGTTCATTAATACCTCTGAATCAATGCTACTTAGAATTCCCAATCCTGCTCCCACAACACCGGTTATGTCTCTTGCCATGCGTTTTTTGAAAGGAGTCTGTTTCCACAGCCAGGTGGTCCAACCCTGAAACGAAGTTTGTAAAAATGGTGAACATTTTGGCTGAATTTCTGAAACATTGTTCTGCATCAATAATTTAACTTGTTTAAGGGACCATGCCGGATTAAACAATATTTGTTGACCAGTTTTTTTAATTATGTAAGGCCCAATTTCAAAAATATTTGGCTTCAGCACAACCGGTGGTTGGGTAATGGGTGTTGTAGGTATTACAACATTAATATCTAATTCTCCCCAGTATTTAGTATTGTTTTCACCACATATCACCTTGTGAGAGAATTGCACATCAGTTAGGTTCAACCAACAATTTTGATTTTGAGTCTCACAGTGTAAAACACGGCCATGAGGTCCTATACCAGAGCTGTGTATGGGTTCAACAAGAGATCCAACAATTAACTCACATCGGATGGCAATATCAGAACCTTGTATTAGTGTAAATGGAGGAAAAACTTTATTTTTGCTATCCAGCACTAGGGGAAACTGCATATCAGGGTGTATGATTACTGCAGTTAACACAGGTTTTGCTACAGCATTTATTTTGAACTTGTAAGTCAAACCTTGTAAGCCTGACGGATCTGTAGGGTCATTTTGCCAATTACATGTCACATAGGTTGGTTTGATTAAGGTAAAATTGTACCAGCAGTCGGTAGGTTCATGCTTACAAAGTTTAGTGATTTCGACATTGTTGGTGCTGGGGTCTAGGGTGTAATTACCAACATTATCCTGCCGACAGCACAACAAAAAAGGGGTGTGCTGTTTGCATCCCCACCCTGTAGTGGGGCAAAGAGACTTTGTAATGTTGGGGTGCAAACTACTTGTTATGTTTGGTTCCAAAAGGTTTCCAGTAACTGCAATGGATGTGGCTTTCTCATGGGAAGCTCCTTCTACCTTTCTGCATCCTACCTCAATTTTTTCACCAATTGTCCCAGTTAACATCTGGACCCAGTCCTTTCGGTCCCAGTCTCACTCATTTTGATGGTATACCTCTGAGTTATGCAACACTACGGTCGCTAGGTTTGGGCGACGACCTCCAGGGTAGGATCCTTGAGCACTGGTGTACCTGATGGTAGCTTGGGTCCATGGCCATTCAGCTGGGCTTTGGCCATGCAGGTATGGTAGGATGTAGAGGAGTATTATTAATGTTAACATTGTTATCTGGCTTTCATGTCATTTGAAGTGTCCCTCGGAGATCACCTGCAATTATAAACACAGTAAAAACTGCCATCTAGTGGCAGGGTGTTAAAATGATGGAATAATCCAATGGGTATTTATCCGATATTGTTTTCCCACAGCATCAGATGCTACCCATGCAAATTTATTCAAAGGAGTTTTCAGCACAAGTGGTACCTCTCCTATCATAGGGAGGTCTACTAAGACAGGTTGTCCAGGATAATGAGCTATATTCTTAGGATTATCAGGTCCTTTTAATGAAGGAGTTGTGGTTGGGGCTTTGGGGCAAAAAGCATTGATTTTCGGACACCCATTCACCCCCCATCTTTCATTTACACCTTGAACGGCTTTAGGCAACCGTCCATCCCAGTTTCCTTCCTGTGGTTTTAGAAGCCGTTTCAGGAGACCATTGGTCCTTTATACGATTCCATTGGCTTGTGGGTAGTAAGGGGTGTGGAAAACCCATTTTATTCCTTCACTTTGTGCCCAGTCTTGCACTACTTTAGCAGTAAAGTGGGACCCATTATCAGATTGAATTTCTTGTGGTTTTGGGAAGGTCCCAAACCATATCTGCAATGCTTTAACACAAAATGTTTTCCTCCTGATCTCTTAAAGGGACCAATATAATCTATCTGCCATGCATCCCATAAGCCTTTTCCTCCTCTCAAGTGTAAAGGGTCATCCTCTAAAGGGTGTCTCTCCAGCCGCTTGCGACACTGCTCACAGGCTGATACACAAGTTTTGCACATTTCTCTGGTAACAGGCCAACCTCGAGCATGAGCTTCTTTATACAAATCTTTTGCACCTGTGTGTTGTCTTTTTATATGTAACCACTCCAGCAACCGTTCCCAATCTTCAGTAATTTCTTCCTTTTTCAGGGGGCTCAATCTTGCTAATTCATCAGCTCTGTTATTCCATTCTCCTGCTGGATTCCCATCTGTCTGGTGAGAGGCTACTCACCCCTGACTTGCAATTTGTAAAATGTCTTGCCATTTTTCTTTTTGCCACACTGGAATCCTATTAACTTCCCATTCATTCTGTTGCCAAAAGGTCAACCACTCTGTACATCCTTTAAAAACAGTATATGAATCAGTGTAAATACAAACAAGGGAAGTATTTTGTTTTTCCTTTTGGAAAACACTCCAAACAGCTATAAGCTCTCCAATTTGGGCACTGCCTTCCCCTTCTGTAATGATCTGCTCACCAGAGGAAGTGTGTAAGGCTACAGCTTTATATTTCCACACCTTTCCTTCTCTTTTGGCTGAAGCATCAGTAAACCAAGCATTCGCTGTCTGCTCAGGGGAGAAGGGAGGGGCTACCTTGATTACTGAAGCTGGTTTTTCTTGGCTGCTATTCCAAGTTCTCTGTTTCTTGTATTGACAAATTTTTTACAGCACCTTCAGTGATTGAGAAAATGTGACAGTAGTGTTCTATTTGAGCATACCATTTTCTCACAGAGGCCCGCTGAGCAACCCCTTCTGGAGGCGGGGTCTCAGAGGTAACTGTTTTTATTACTTTAAAAGGACCTCTCAATACAATTGGCTGTTGTCTTGTGATTTTTTCTACTTCTATAAGAGCCAGGCTAACAACAAATAATCCTTTCTCCCAGATTGTGTATCTTTTTTCAGCATCTTTAAAGATACGGGAGTAAAAGCTAACAGGTCTTGTTGGGCCTTCAGGCCCTCTCTGCCGTATGTGTACAGACAACCCTGAAGAAGCGAAACCCCATTCTACCTGGAAAGGATCTGTTGGGTGAATAGGGCCTAGAGCCTGATGGGCTGTTGCTTCAAAAATCAATAATTGTAATGCCTCCTCCTGGGCTGGGCTCCAGTCCCATTTCACCCCCTTTCTTAACAGGTTATAAAGAGGCCTAGCAATAATTGAAAAGTCTGGAATGTGTTTTCTCCAAAATACTAATAATCCTAAAGCTTGTTGGAGTTCCTTTTTGGATTCAGGCATTTTAATCTGATCTAAGGAGGTTAAAGTGTCAGGGGGAATACATGTCATTCCACCCTTCCAGAAAATCCCCAAAAATTTGACTTCCTGTGAGGGTTTCTGTATTTTCTCTAAAGGAATCTGCAAACCAAGGCTTTCTAGGTGGGAAATTATTTTCTGTTGCACATCCCCTACTTCTTCTTTTCCTTCTCCTCCTATCTATGTATTGATATACAGCTACAGTGTCAGGTTTGGGTATGGTTTCTAGCTCTTGGGCTAAGGCATGGTGGGCTAAGGTGGGAGAGTGTCGGTACCCTTGAGGTAACCTAGTAAATGTGTATTGTTGTCCTTCCCATGTGAAAGCAAAGCGATCCCTGTTTTCTGGCTGTATAGGTATCATAAAAAACATATCTTTTACATCAATCACAGCCATAAAGGTATGAGCCTTTTCTTGAATTGATATTATTAATTCAGCTAAGTTTGGAACTGCTGCTGTGAGGGGATCTGTGTTAGAATTCAGGCGGCGATAATCAATTGTCAGTCTCCACTTTCCATTAGGTTTTTTCACTGGCCAAATTGGAGAATTAAAAGGACTGTGAGTATTGATAATTACTCCTTGATCTTTCAATTCTTGAATCACTGGCTTAATGCCTTCCTTAGCACCAGAGGGCAAAGGGTATTGTTTTACAGAAGTGATTTTACTGAATGGTAGGGAAGGTGCGGTTTGGAGCAGTCTGATGTTAAGGCGAGGAGCTCCAAAGGACCACAAAAAACCGTCTGGGTCTTCCCACTGTTTTCCTGCGAGTACATCCAGTCCTAGCAAACTGTCTGGGATATCTCCAATAACCATTTGAACAACTACTGGGCTGTGATCCCCAGGCAATGTGAGTTTTACCAAAGTAATGCTCATAGGTTCTGCAGTTCCTAGAGCATTTATGACACAGCATCGTCTTTTGCTAGGGACCACCCCACACTTTTGAGCATCTTTCCTAAATTCTGGAGGCTCAGAACAGAATGAGGACTCAAGGTCAAGCCTCAGCCATGCTGAACACAGTGGAAGAATCACTGCCCTGCTCCTGCTGGCCACACCATTCCTGATCCAGGCCAGGTGCCATTGGCCTTCTTGGCCACCTGGGCACACTGCTGGCTCATGTCCAGCCTCCTGTCCATCAGTGTCCCCAGGTCCCTTTCTGCCTGGCCACTCTCCAGCCACTCTGTCCGCAGCCTGGAGCACTGCAAGGGTTGTTGTGGCCAAAGTTCGTGACCTGGCACTTGGTCTTGTTAAACTTCACCTTGTTGGATTTGGGCCCTGGATCCAGCCTGTCGAGGTCCCTCCAGCTGATCCGCACTCACACCCAGCTTTGTGTCATCACAGTCTAATATGGCCCTGGAGTGTCATAATGGTCTCCATGATTCCATGAGGCCTCACAAATCCATGAGGTGTCACAATGTCCCTCTGGTTCCATGGGACCCCGTGGTGTCACAAAGTCCCTTGTATCCTTGGGCCCTGCAGTACCACACTTCATCCCTGGTTCCATGAGGTTTCACAGTGCAGCAATGCTCTCCTTGGTTCCACAGTGTCACAATGGCCTCTTGGACCCAAGGGCCACCACGGTTTCAAACATATTTCCTTCATTCCAGGAGTCCCTGAGGAGCAGCACTGGCCCCTTGGTTTCATTTTCCCTGCAGTGTCACAATGGCCCCATCATCACACAAGGTCCTGCTCTGTCACAGTGCTCTGCATGGTCCCACAAGGCCCTGCAGTGTCACTGTGGCCTCTTGGCTCCATGAGGGCTCCGAGTGCCACCATGAATTCCTTGGTGCTGCAGTGTCAAAATGGAGCCCTGGTTACACAAGATCCTGCAGTGTCACAAGGGACCCTTGGCTCCATGGGGCACCACAGTGTCACAATTGTTCCCTTAGTTCCAAGAGTCCTTGCAGTGGAACACTGGCCCCTTGATTCCATTGGCCCCAGGCTCTCACAAGGCTCTCCTTGGTTCCGCAGTGTCACTCTGGTCCTCTCAGTTCCACAAGGCCCTGCAGTGTCACAGTGGCCTCTGTGGTTCCACGAGTACCCAGACTGTCACCATGGACTCCTTGCTTCCATGTAGCCCCACACTGTCACAGTGGCCCCTTGGCTCTGTGGTGCAATGTCGTACACAGTGTCACCATGGTCCTCTCAGTTCCACAAGGCCCTGCAGTGTCATAATGGCCCCTTGCTTCCCCAGGGCCCTGCAGTGTCACAATCATCACAGAATCACCCAGGCTGGAAAAGACCTTTAAGAGCATCAATTGCAACCTTTTCACCCAACACCACCTTATCACCCAAACCATGGCATGAAACACTTCCAAGGACGGTGGCTCACCTACATCTCCTGGGTACCCTATGCCAACGCCCAATCACCCTTTTTTGAAGAATATTTCCTAATGTCCATCCTAAACCTCCCATTCTAGCTTAGTGCTGGGTCCTCTTGTCCTGTCACTGTTCCCTGGCTGCACCCTCCTGTCAGGGATTTGTAGATAGTGATGAGATCTCCCCTGAGCTTCCTCTTCTCCAGGATAAACATCCCCAGCTCCCTCAGCCACTCCTCACAGCACTTGTGTTCCAGACCCCTCACCAGCCTTGTTGCCTTCTCTGGACACGCTCCAGTTCCTCCATGTCCTTCCTAAATTAGGGGCCCAGAACTGGGCACAACACTCGAAGTGCGGCCTCACCAGTGCTGAGCACAGGGGAAGAATCACTGTCCTGGTCCTGCTGGCCATACCATTCCTGATCCATAGGAGTCCCAGGGCTTGGATGAGGGAAATAGTGGGAACGGGATGGGGTCAAAGTGTTATTGATTCCCAGCTGTGAAGGGTCTTGATTTTCATATCCATTCAGATTGCATTAGAAACTGCTGGGGGTCAATATTATTTGCTTATATCTTTCTATAAACGGGAAAAGACGACAATAAAAATGTTCTCTCTGCATTGTTTCCAATAAAGTATATTCACTTGGAATACACTTCTGAAATCTATCTTATTAACCACAGAAGAATTGCAAACTTAAATTATTCCCAGAGGTGTTTCTTGTTGGGGTGTTTTGAAGAAATGTTTATGAGTCTTTGCCACTGAATTCTTTTACTGAAGAGCTCAAGAAAGAAGAGGCCTCTGGAACAGTAAAATTCATCAGCAATCTCCAAGTTCCTGAGGATCCATCCTCATCAGAGCAGGGATGAACAGAAATGGGCACAGCTTTGTGGCTGCCCCAGCTCTGGGATGGGCCCTGGGCCTGGAGCAGGAGCAGCTTTGCAGGGCCCCAAGGCCGGGGCTGTTGTGCAGCAGGGGCTGCAGAGCTCTCAGGAGCACAGGGAGAGGGGAGCAGGGCACACAGGGAGCCTCCTTTTGCCTCGGCCAAGCACCTTCCCAATGACCACCCCAAATGGCCACACTCACTGACCACCCCCACTTACCAGAACCACTGACCAGACCACTGACCATACCCAATGAACACACCTATTGCCAAGACACCAATGCCTGTACCCCAATTGACCACACCCCACTGGATTTTACCACTGACCACACCGTATGAGCACTTTGCACTACTCACATCCACTGACCACACCCACTGACCACACCCACCAGACCTGCTGACTGCACCCACTGACCACACCCCAATGACCCCCAAACTGACTGTATACCCACTGACCACTCCCAATGACTGCACCCATTGACCACGCCCTATTGACCATCTCAGTGATCACACCCATCGTCCACACATGCTGCCCACACCCACTGACCAAACCCCTGACCACCCAAGAGACCACCCCCACCTGACTACCCAACTGACCACAGCCACTGACCACACACAGTGACCATAACCTGACTGACCACACGCCACTGACAACACTCCCTGAACCCCAAAAAATTACCACCCCGTCCCTGACCACAGCCACTGACCACATCCACTCACACCCCAATGACCACACCCACTAACTGCACCCATTGACCACACCGACTGACCAAACACCACTGACCACCCCCAGTACCCGCACCAACTGGCCATTCCCCCTCTGACCACAGCCACTGACCACCAACACCGACCAGCCACACTGACCACACCCACTCAGCACAGGTAGTGACCACATCCACTGACCACACCCACTGACTGCACCCACTGACCACAACCAGTGACCACACCCCACTGACCACACCCACTGTGAAGACACAAATGCCCACACTCCATTCACATCAACCTCTGACCACCCAACTGACCACCCCTTACTTACCACCCCTATGTACCACACCCCACTGTCCACACCCACTAAGAGATACCAATGCCCACAGCCCTCTGAAGACAACTGACCACCCCACCACTGACCACAACCACTGACCACAAACCACTGACCATCCAAACTGACCAAACCCACAGACTACCCCTAATGACCACACCCACTGACCACACCTATTACCTTAATTGGAGTTGTGGTTGGAGACGGAGATGACACAGTGATCCATATAACAAAAGCTTTCTGTATTGTTCGGGACCCATCTTAAATGGAGGCTTTGAATGTCCTGGATATACACATGTGATTGTTTGGGGTCTTAACACACCCATTTCCCTGGCCAATGATGCATCTGCACTTGGCGTTCAATGAATTGGCTGCGATCCTTTGTATGTGCTCAAATCCATCCAATCATCGCTCAGCCAGGGACAAGGTTACTTCTAGGCTGGTGTGATGGTTTGTAAAGATTCCCTAAAATTTTTCTATGCCAGGACCTGGGCAGCGCTTTTGGATCGGACAAGGCCCAATCGGTGTCTGATTTTTAATACTGACACATTGGTACACCAATGAGAAAGTTTATTCGTCTTTGTGAAACACATATGTAAAGATGAAAAACCCCAGGAAAGTTCTCTTTCTGTTCCAGCCTCAGTACAGGTAACACTGACCTGGGCCCCTCCGTGCAGCCCGCAGGCCTGGCCGGGCCCAGGTCACGGCCGGGCTCTGACTTTGGCCCCCGTTTTTGGCTGGGGTCCTCATAGAAATGGGGAGGGGAGGCCCGCATGGCTGCTAAGATCTTAGATTTCCCAGCCTGGCACAGCCAGGGAGCCTGTGGCTCAGCAGCTCAGCAGAACATGGAGCTGACATTCAAACCCTGCCCTGCCGCCGGTCCGTGGGGCCTCCACCCTCGGGAGAGCGGCTCCGGGTGGCCGGGCCATCCTGGGCAGCGCGGCCTGGGGCAGAGACAGCCGGGCCCGCTCCGGCAAGGGGCCACCCTTTGCCTGCTGGGCAGGGGGAGGGAAACCCATCAGCCCGCGGCTGGAATTGAATGTAGAAACTCCCAGAAAACAACCATGGAGCCAGAACAACCACCACTGTTTTTTTGGCTGGGCCCTTACGATCCTGGCCCAGCCTCAGCGTGGTCTGAAATTCTCCACCAAAACTGCTCCAGCTGCTGCCCAGGCAAGGTAGTAACTCTTTCATTGTTCAGAATGAGACTTGTAGACACTTTGTTCTCTCTCCTGAGTGAAACAAAAGGACCAAAATGAAGATTTGCACACAAACAACATAAAAACACTGAGGTCAGATAAAGGCAAGAGTCAGGTCCCAGATGAGGGAAGGAAGAGAGTCATGGACTGAAATTTCTACTTTTTAAGCTATGAAGAAGAGACTCTGGTTTCCCTGTAACACATAAAATATTACAGAGTAAATATAACTGTTCTAACTGTAAATATGAACAAAGACATTAGTGTTAGATTAAGTAGATGTTGAAATAGCTGTGATCCCTTAAGTTTGAATATTAAGAAGATGAAGACTCGTGCTGCTCCCCTAGGAAGAAGAAAAAGAAGAAAAACCTCTGTTTTTTCAAAAATAAAGCAAGCTTTTGTTTAAACTGTTATAATCCCTAAAGTGTGCCCCATAGTTGATAGGTCCTCAATAATAGTTCTAGAAAAACTGTAAGTTAAAGAAAGGATTTTTACATAGTGATCAAAATTCCATTATCCCAGATGCCTAATCACTGGAACATCAAGGCCACGAGAAAACAGTTTCTTGTGGAGAAATCTCCGTAGACTGAAGAGGGAAGTCTCCTCTCCCAATGAATTGGTAAAAGACTATTTTAGAGATGGTAAATTGACTTAGTAGTTTTCTAAATGCTTTCAGTGTGAAAGAAAGGAACTGTGGAGAAAGAGTAGTCTAAACTTTCATTCTGAGGTTTTTTCTTTTCCTTTTCTTCTAATTTCCAGTAATAAAATTTCTCTTTGTACTATTTAAAGTTCAGCTTGTTTTGTCTTCCTCCTAATCCTATCTCACAACAAGAAAATTTCAAATTGGCGGACCAAAACCACTACACCCTGGACGACCAAACCTGTTTGGGATCATGGTCTAAAATTGAAATTCACTCATAAACCAGTGTCTTTTTCATTGATAATACTGTCATTACCTTTGATGTTATCATCCATGTAACACTAATAGGAACCACAGGTAATTATACAGGACTGATGGGTTGCTGGCTTTGCAGAGAGGTGCAACAATAGAACCTTCCCTTAATAGGGAACCATCAAGCAATTGGTCAGATTGGAACCTGTATAGCTCACACAACACTAGTGCTCAATGCAGACAGGCAGGATCTTTCTTTGGGAAAGCCCCTTTTCCAATTACCACCTATCAGTGAGTCAGTCACACACATAGGACTGAACAACTCTGGAGCAAATCTTGGCCACTTTTCCAGTAACACAGCTGGGTGGGTCAAAATGTCACTCAGCCAATGTGGGAAAACTGTCTTTTTGACAGACATAGCAGAAACGAGTCCGTGAGAATTAACACCAGCTGCCACCTTCCAGATGCATCTTGGTGGCTTTGTGGGAATGGAATAGCATTAAACAATTACCAGGTAACTGCACTGGCCAATGTACCAAGAGATACCTTCTCCCTCAGTTACAGGTTACAAACCAAACTAATGAAATGACAGGTAATAATCAAGGACTATGGAAGAACAGACTCAATAAGACAACACCCAACAACCCACCGGTGTGACACAGCACCACGTTTCACAGTTTCCTTAGGGCATTGCCTCCAGATTTAGTAATTGCACAACTGCAAAAGGCCATTTCATGCATCTCAGCCAAAATAGAACTGACTGCTAATTCAACAGTAAATGCCTGAAGAAGACTACAAATTGAAATAAACTCACTGAAAGAAGTAGTCTTTCAAAACCGCATGGTGTTAGATAAGGTAACAGCCAAATGGGAGGAGTTTGTATTCTAATTAATACCAATTCTCGCAGTTCTATAGATCAGTCACGGCAAGTAGCAGAGGATATCCACACCATTTGGCAACATGCAAAAGTAGTCCCTGAAGTGACCAAAGACATTACATCTTGGACTAAGCATTTGTGGGAAACTCGGCTATTGGCTATTTTGGCTCTTTGACCTGAACTGGCTAACACAACTTTTTGTAGGAATTTTAGGAACTGGAATACCAATCCTAGGAACCTCCATGAAGAGCCAGTGTATTGTATGGTATTGTAGACAAACTACCACCACGTATCAAAAATGGGAGCAAAATAAAATGAGATACAGGATTGAGACAGGTAAGTATTTTGAGACCACAACAAGGCTATAGTTGCAAAAGAAATTGCAAAGGATATAAGAAAGGGCTGGCTTGATGCCTGGGCAATGAGATAATTGAGCTACACAAAACGCTGTAGCAGTGCAGGAAGAAGTTATGTGGTAACAGGGTATGTGAATGATGCACTTTTTAAAAATCAGCAAATTTAGCAGAACAAGCTATCTGCAAAAGCTAACCACTGGCTATTTGAGCAGACAATACTACAGAGCATGCCCAGGAAACAGGGGTGGAAAGTTCAGCCCTAGGAAGACTCATGAGCCTTCATCCAAAACAACCAGCAGGAGGCTGATGACCATCTCCTGCAGAAACCACACATGTTCTACAAGGGCTCACATAATCATGTCATTACAAAATATATTGCAATATGAAGGTTAGGAAAGAATAATGTGTGCATTAAGTAAAAAACGCATACAAGCCTGTACTGTGCAAGGAATAGACAGGTGGGTTTGTGGTGGAGCAGTGCCCCTCACTCCAGCCTAAAATAAAAAAATACCTGTCCCATAGGCCTTATACTATGGAGCACTGATTGCTTGCCTATTTTTCAGGCATCAGAATGCAGTGGATTTCAGCATCATCTTGCCCAGGAAAGGCTTTGGTCCAAGCCTACATCCCTATTTAAGATTGTACAGGAACACTGAGGACTTCTTCCCACTCTTCCTTGAACTGTGCAGCAGTGCAGAAGTTCAGCTATTACAGCCCTGCATGGGAGAGACTTTAATTCATCTAGGAAGTGTTTCCAAAAGCCTTGTGTGCAATCCTTGCTTGGTTTCCTGGGAATGTTGCAATTCATTTGGCTTTTCCTGCATATGTTTGCTGATGTTTGCATTTGGAAATAGACAAGAGATTGTTTGAAGCTTTATATATTGCTGTGGTTGAACTCCCCTGTTTGTGGCTTTCCACTGCCATGCTCAGCAAGAACCCCATTGTGTTTGGACATGAGCTACCACTGCCAGACATGCAGCAACTGGAGCATTGAACAGAGATTGGGCTAATGCTTTTATTGGAACACAAGGAAACATGACAGTGTTTGGGAATTGTGGGTACAGAAAGCTCTCATGGCCTTGTGCATACAAGCTCAGTGATAGAGATGGATACAAGGTTTGACCTAAGGTCTTGGAGAGAGCTTGGAGAATTAGGACAGTGAAAATAAAGCAGACATAAAACAAAAATATGAGTTCATATTTTAGGCAGAAATATGATTTAAGCAAATGGATATATGCATTATGTAAGCAAAGCAATATGTCAAGTAAGAGAGTAAAAGATTTTAAAGTTTAGGAATAAAACCTGTTATAAAGTTAGTTAGAAGTTTAAGATGCATCAGTGTAGATTTGTGAAGTGTTATATAATTGGCTATAAATGACACAGTGCGGCAAAGCCACAAAAAGTAAAACAATTTTTAAGTAGTATAAAAAGGATGCTACCAAGTTTTGTAAAAGTATGTGATTGGGTAAAAACCTAACATAAGGCATTGTAACAAGGAATTAGATGGCTTCTGATATTATGGCATTAAATGTAACACCTGTAATGTCTCACCCATCTGTGAGACTGATGCCATGAGGCAATAACTCATCTTTAAAATGTATCTCAGTTGCCTTGTCTCATGTAATTTTGATCTCTTGATAGCAGTGCGTCTGTACAATCTTATTGTCCCATGAAACTTGGCGGCTGATGGGGTTCTGGCACTACTGCCAATCCCTTCCATGAGCAAAATAATTTCAGGAGCTTCTGCCTCCTGACAGAAACCAAGAGTTGCCAGCACTTGCTGCAGATTCTCCTGCCAGCAGCCCCTGTAGGAAGGAGCACAGCCCCCAGTGCACATGGGCTTTGGCTCCCTCTGGCACAGAAGCCCCTGGGGCACAGGTCTGTGGGCCAGGAGCTGGGCACCAGCGCTGCTGGGGCTGAGATGTGGCCGTTCTGCTTGGGCTGGGACTCTGCTACACCTGCTGATTTCAGTGCTCGCTAGGCCCCAGGGGTCAGAGAAGCATTAGTGCCCTGGTCCACATGTTCCTGGTCTGTGTCACAGCCATGGGTTTAGGATGGCCACCAGCCAGGATTTGTCCCAAGCAGGCTGAGCCAGCTTCTGTGCAAGGCCCGGCGTCCTTACCGCTGTGGTTGTGTCAGCAGCCCTGGGGGCTCCTTCTGCTGCCCTGAGCCTGCAGAGCAGGCCAGCGTTTGCTGATGGTTTGAGATATTCTACAGATCGTGTCGGGCTGTCTGAGTGTTGGTGGTTGAGTGTTTTTCTGTTACTGTGTCAATTTAAAGAGTTTTTCCCATTATCGTGCCAATGGAGCTGGCTGGGTTACACACAGGACCTTTGACAACTCTACACAAAGGGGTAGGTGGGAGCTGAGCTTCAGGAGGGGCTCTTATGCTTCCAGAGGGGACTCGTGTTTCTGGCGAGCTAGGAGGAGGATGCCCCGTCTGCAGCCACGCTGCCGAACGCAGGAGAGCCAGACCCTCTGCGATCACCTGCCCTGCATCTGCCCCACTACAGCCTCCTGCCTCAGTGGACACAGCTGACCACCAGAACCCAAACGGTGAGCGAGGAGCTGCCCTCTCCAGCCCCTTCCCACCCGAGACCAGTGTGGCCGCTACCACTCCCTCCCGCCTCTGCTCCCGCCCACTTTCTCTAGGGCAGAGATAGAGTGTGCCTGCAGCTAAAGAAAGGACTGGAACCGAGTTATCTGTTCTGTTTTGTTGGTAATTTTAACAACTGCTGTTGTTTCTGCTGGTACAGTTAGATATATTAGTAAAAGAGCTGTTATTCCTACTCCCTTATCTCTGCCTCAGAGTCCTTGATTCAAACAATTATAACACTTGGGGGGAGTGGAATTAAAGTCTCTGTTTCAAAGGAAAACTTCTGCCTTATCGGCAGACAGCTGTCCTTCAAATCAGGACAGATTTTGGCGCCCAATGTGGGACAGAGGGCACTGAGTGGAGAGTTAAGACAGGAGTAACAGCTCTCTTAAGTGGCAACATGTTGTCCGGTTTAATCTGGTTTGGGCTCCAAGTGGTCACAGATACCTCTCTCTCATTGGCAAGCCCTTATTTGAATAAGGCCCCCCTCACCAAAGTTACTGTAGCTATTATCCGATTAGTTTGGTGGATTGATTATGTCAGGAATTCATGATTTTTTAGTTTTTTCTGGAAAGTGGCCACATAGATTCAGAGCTATCGTACTCTAACTGCATGTTTCTGGGGTTATTTCAATAATGGTACTTATTGTGAGGTAATGAACGCAAGGGAAATTTTCTCCCAACCCATCACCCAGTTATTTGAATCTACCCCACCAGTTTTCAAGGATTTCAGATCTGCTTTAATTGCTAGTGTTATTATACAGTGGCTGGCATTGCTGATAGGCCTACTCAGCATTCAGAAACAAGGGAATATTGGCTTGGATAACAACTCTGATACCTGCCCCAGGGACTAGGGATGCTGCCCCAGAGCCTGCCCCTGCCCAAGGGACTAGGGATGTTGCCCCAGATGCTGCCCCTGCCCCAGGGACTGGGGATGCTGTCCCAGAGCCTGCCCCAGGGACTAGGGATATTGCCCCAGAACATGACCCTGCCCAATGGACTAGGGGTGCTGCCCCAGAGCCTGATGCTGCCCCACAGCCCACTGCAGAAATGAACCACCCAGAGTGGGTGGGAGCTCTAGTGAACGATATTG
Source organism: Oenanthe melanoleuca (assembly GCF_029582105.1). Classification (NCBI taxonomy): domain Eukaryota; kingdom Metazoa; phylum Chordata; class Aves; order Passeriformes; family Muscicapidae; genus Oenanthe; species Oenanthe melanoleuca. The sequence continues at coordinate 4,450,178 of NW_026612650.1, read as the reverse complement.
GCCAGGTGTTGAAGGAGCAAAGCCAGATGTTGAAAGAGCACAGCTAGATGTTTAAGGAGCACAGCCAGATGTTGAAGGAGCACTTTTCTCCAGCTGGTGAGAAAACCTTCCCCTGCTTTAAAGAGGGAGAGTCAGATGGTGCTGCAGTGGAAGCCGTAGATGTTGTATCTGTCCAGGTTCCAGCCAGATCACAGGGGCAGCCACAGCCAGCAGCAGTTGCCTCTGTGGAAACTAGGAAATCTAAGATTAAAACGAGGCACCTAGATAATGGGGATCAGCCAGGAGGGACCTCACAACCAGCAAGGGAGCCAGAGATTGAGATCGTCACCAAGTCCCTCTCATATGATAGTCTCCGTAACCTGCATAAAGACATTGTACGGCAAGGCCGTGAGCCTTTTACAACTTGGTTACTCCTGGTCTGGGACCTTACGGGAACAGGTGTGCAACTGGATGGAACTGAGGCCAGGAATTTGGGATCCTTGGCCCAGGAATCAGGTGTGGACCAAATATTTGTAAGGGAGCAAGGCCTCCTTTCCCTCTGGGACCGGCTTTTAATGAGTCTGAGAGAGAGGTTTGTCCACAAAGAGAGAATGCAGGAGCACCACTGTAGAGTGCACTGGAAGACCCTTGAGAAAGGGATCCAGCAGCTGAGAGAAGTGGCAGTATTAGAGATACTCTTTCGGAGCATAGACAGCATGACAACGACCCTGACAAGGTCAAGTGCACAGGGCAGATGCTGTGGAATCTGGCAACCATGGGGCCATCTCAATATACCACCTTCATTGCAATGATCAATGCTGATAACCACCAAGAGACAGTGGGTTCTGTTGCCAAAAAACTCAGAAATTTTGAGTGTATGATGAATGGCCCAATGCAGGCCAATGTCTCTGCCGTGGCCAGGGACCTCCAAGAGGTCCAAAACAGGATGGAGGAGATGAGGGAGGAGGTAAGGGAGGAGATAAGGAAGATCAGTGCAGCACCAGTGCAAGTCACAAGCCCTAAATCTAGAACCCAATGCCCCCCAGCTAGGGAGAGAGGGTACACCCCACGAGCTGACCTGTGGTTCTTCCTGCAAGACCATGGGGAAGACATGGGAAAATAGGATGGGAAACCCACTTCTGTCCTGGCAGCACGGGTGCATCAGCTCAGGGAGGGAAATGCTAACCGGGGGAACCACGCTAAAATGAAGGTAGCCTCAACTTCCCATGGTAAAGGTGCAGGGTATTACAGAAGGGAGGATGATCTGTCAGATCCCCAGGAAGGAACCTCCAGTATGTATGCCCAGGAAAGGAATAATAGCCAGGTCTAGAGGGGCCCTGCCTCTAGCCGGGGAGAGGCATGGGATAAAAGGGTTTATTGGATAGTGTGGGTGCAATGGCCTGGCACATTAAAGCCACAGGAACATAGAGTGCTATTTGATACTGGTTCACAATGCACTCTGATACCATCAGAACATGTGGGGAATGTACCTGTTTCCATTGCTGGGGTGACAGGGGGATCACAGGAATACACTTTGCTGGAAGCTGAGATTAGCCTGACAGGGAAGGGATGGCAGAAACATCCAATTGTAACTGGCCCAGGGGCACCGCGTATTCTAGGCATAGACTTCCTAAGGAACGGCTACTACAAAGACCCAAAGGGGTTCAGGTGGGCTTTTGGAATAGCTGCTGTAGCAACAGAGAGCATTAAGCAGTTGAACACCTTGCCTGGACTATCAGAATACCCATTTGCAGTGGGACTCCTGAAAGTGACAGAACAACAGGTACCAATTGCCACCATGACAGTGCACTGCCAGCAGTACCGGACAAATCGAGATGCTGTGATCCCCATCCACAAGATGATCCGTGAGCTGGAGAGCCAAGGGGTGGTCAGCAAAGCCCAATCACCCTTCAACAGCCCCATCTGGACTGTGCGAAAATCTGATGGAGAATGGAGACTGACTGTGGACTATCGTGCCTTGAATGAAGTGACTCCACCGCTGAGCGCTGCCGTGCCGGATATGCTGGAGCTGCAGTACGAGTTGGAGTCCAAGGAAGCAAGGTGGTATGCCACCATTGACATCGCCAATGCGTTTTTCTCCATTCCTTTGGCAGCAGAGTGCAGGCCTCAGTTTGCTTTCACCTGGAGGGGCGTGCAGTACACCTGGAACCGACTGCCTCAGGGGTGGAAACACAGCCTCACCATCTGCCACAGACTGATCCAGGCTGCACTGGAAAAGGTGAGGCTGCAGAACATTTGCAGTACATCAATGACATCATTGTGTGGGGGAACATGGCAATGGAGGTATTTGAGAAGGGAGAGAAGATCATCCAGATTTTGCTGGGAGCCGGTTCCGCCATTAAAAAGAGCAAAGTCAAAGGACCTGCCCGAGAGATCCAGTTCCTGGGAGTGAAGTGGCAAGATGGATGGTGCCAGGTCTCCACTGAGGTCATCAATAAGATCACTGCAATATCTCCACCAACAAGCAAGAAGGAAACACAAGCTTTCCTAGGTGCCATTTTGGAGAATACACATCCCTGAGCACAGCCAGATTCTGAGCCCTCTCTATCTGGTCACTTGCAAGAAGAACGATTTCCACTGGGGCCCTGAACAGCAGCAAGCCTTCGCCCAGATCAAACAGGAGATTGCTCATGCAGTAGCCCATGGTCGAGTCAGGACGGGACCAGAGGTAAAGAATGTGCTCTACTCTGCAGCCGGGAACCATGGTCTGTCCTGGAGCCTTTGGCAGAAGGTACCTGGTGAGACCCGAGGCCAACCCCTGGGATTCTGGAGCAGAAGTTACAAAGGGTCTGAAGCCAATTACACTCCCACAGAGAAGGAAATCCTGGCTGCCTATGAAGGAGTTCAAGCTGCCTCAGAAGTGATTGGTACAGAAGGACAGCTTCTCCTGGCACTCCGACTGCCAGTGCTGGGGTGGATGTTCAAAGGAAAGGTTCCCTCTACCCACCACGCCACCGACGCCACATGGAGCAAGTGGATTGCCCTCATCACGCAGCATGCCCGTATTGGCAACCCGAATCGTCCTGGGATTTTGGAGATAATTACAAACTGGCCAGAAGGTGAAGATTTTGGTCTCGCTGATGAAGAGGAGCAGAAGCGAGTTGCCCGGGCTGAAGAAGCTCCACCGTACAACCAACTGCCAGCAGATGAATAATGCTACTCCCTTTTCACAGACGGTTCCTGCTGCATCATGGGGATGAATCGGACGTGGAAAGCAGCCGTATGAAGCCCCACACAACAGCTTGCACAAGCTACCGAAGGAGAAGGTGGATCAAGTCAACTTGCTGAGCTCAAAGCTGTTCAGCTGGCCTTGGACTTTGCTGAGAGAGAGAAATGGCCAAAGCTCTACCTTTGCACTGATTCCTGGATGGTAGCCAATGCTCTGTGGGGGTGGCTGGAGAGGTGGAAAAACGCTGACTGGCAATGTAGAGGAAAACCAATCTGGGCTGCTGATGAGTGGAAAGACATCGCCACTCGGGTAGAGAAGCTACCCGTGAAAGTCCGTCATGTGGATGCCCATGTTCCGAAGAGTTGAGCTAATGAAGAACACCGGCATAATGAGCAGGTAGATCAGGCTGCACAGATAGAGGTCTCAAAGATACACTTAGATTGGGAACACAAGGGAGAGTTGTTCCTAGATCGATGGGCCCATGATGCCTCATGTCATCAGGGCAGAGATGCCACCTATAAGTGGGCATGAGACCAAGGGGTGGATCTAACCATGGACAGCATCTCTCAGGTTATCCACGACTGTGACACGTGCGCTGCCATCAAGCAAGCCAAGCGGGTGAAGCCCCTCTGGTATGGGGGGCGATGGTCCAAGTATAAGTACGGAGAGGCCTGGCAGATTGACTATATCACACTGCCTCAGACCCGCCAAGGCAAGCGCTACATGCTGACCATGGTGGAAGCCACCACCGGGTGGTTGGAGACCTACCCTGTACCTCATGCCACTGCTCGGAACACCATCCTGGGCCTTGAAAAGCAAGTCCTCTGGAGGCATGGTACCCCTGAGAGAATTGAGTCAGACAACGGGACTCATTTCAAAAATAGCCTTATAAGCACCTGGGCTAGAGAACATGGCATTGAGTGGGTGTATCATATTCCCTACCATGCACCAGCAGCTGGGAAAGTCGAATGGTGCAATGGCCTGCTTAAAACCACCTTAAAGGCACTTGGTGGGGGGACTTTCAAAAACTGGGAGATCAATCTACCAAAGGCCACATGGTTAGTGAATACTTGAGGTTCCACTAACCGAGCAGGCCCTGCCCAATCTGAGGCCTTGGGAACACCAGATGGAGATAAGGTCCCAGTGGTACACCTGAGAGGCAAAAAAAAACCTGTTTGGGTGAACTCTCACTCCAGCAAAGACAATCCTGTTCATGGGGTGGTTTTTGCTCAAGGACCAGGTTGCACTTGGTGGGTGATGCAAAAGGATGGAAAGACCTGATGCATACCCCAAGAAGATCTTGTTCTAGGGTGAACTATCTATGATACTGTGCCTGTAACTGCATGTATGTATATGATTTAAAAGTTTTAATTTGCTGTAGCATGTTGGCATGGAAAAAATTCGGGGTGGATAATGTTGTGGGTTAAGTGTTTTACTATTGCTGTGTAAATTTGAAGAATTTTTCCCATTGTCATGCCAATGGAGCTGGCCGGTTGCACCGCGGATCTTTGATGGCTCTGGACGGGAGGGGTGGGTGGGATCGGCTTGGAGAGGGGCGCTCGTGCTTCCGGAGGGGACTCGTGTTTCCAGCAAGCTGGGAGGAGGAGCCCCCCGGTCTTGGAGCCACGCGGCTGAAGGCAGAAGAGCCAGACCCTCTGCGATCACCTGCCCTGTATCTGCCCCGCTGCAGCCTTCTGCCTCTGCAGACACAGCGAATCACCCGGACACCAATGGTGAGCGAGGAGCTGCCCGCTCCAGCCCGCTCCCCCCTGAGACTGGCGCGGCCGCTGCCGCCCCTTCCCACCTCCTCTCCCGCCGAGAGAGAGTGTGCCCACAACTAAAGAAAGGACTGGAACCGAGTTATCTGTTCTGTTTTGTTAGTAATTTTAACAACTGCTGTTGTTTCTGCTGGTACAGTTAGATATATTAGTAAAAGAGCTGTTATTCCTACCCCCTTATCTCTGCCTCAGAGTCCTTGATTCAAACATTTATAATATTTGGGGGGAGAGTGGAATTCGGGTCTCTGTTTCAAAGGAAAACTTCTGCCTTTCTTGGCAGACACCTGTCCTTCAAACCAGGACAGACTGTTAACTCTTTGTTGGTTGCTTTTTTCCTTTCCCTTTTCCTTTGCTGATAAAATTATATGCCAAGGAATAGAAGGTTCAGGGAGGGGGATTCCAGGACAAAGGAACTTCCCTGTCCAAGAGAGGGCTGTGACTGTAGCCTGTGAGTTGTGTTTCATTGTGTAGTTTGTCGAGAATTGTGGGTCAGACAAGTGTATAAGTAGAAGATCTTTGCACCAAGTTAGTGCTAGGTGAAGCTCTGAAGCTGGGATAAGGTTAAAAGGTTTTGAGAGAAAAATAATTTTCAGTATGGGGGCAAGTGAAAGCAAAGAAGTTCCTAAAGGTAGTCCTTTAGGATGTGTTTTGGCATATTGGAAAGAGTTGTTGGATCATAGGGATACAGAAACTAAAAGAGAGTTTATTAAGTTGTGCATACAGTGGTGGCCACTTTATAAACTTGAGGAGGGGGCGAAGTGGCCCCCATCAGGGACGTTGGACTATAACACTTTGGTACAGCTGATGGTTTTCCTTAGGCGTGAGCAGAAGTGGCATGAAGTAACTTATGCTGACATGTTTTTCACAGTTAGGAATCACCCTGAGTGGGAAAAGGCTTGTGGAATTAGACCACTCTCTGACCCTTTAGTGTTGGCTCTCGAGAAAGATAATAAAGCTAATAAGGAAAAACCCAGGAGGTGTTGCAGCACATGCTCAATAAATCAAAGGTGTACACATCCTGATAAGGTATATTGTATGGAGACTCAGGAAGAGGAGACAGAGGAATTGCTCAGACCACCCCCTAAAAGACAAGGAAAGGGGAGGGTGGTAGGGGAAGTAGATTAGGAATTGCCATCAACTTCAGATTTTACCCCTGCTTCATCCCCTACTTCATCCTCACTTGAGAGAACAGTAATTAATATGGGAGTCTCCCCCCAATTCCAGAGCCACAGGAGCCAACCCGACTGTATCTACCCTTACCTTCCAGTGACAGTGAGGAGGAAGAGCGCTCCCCACAGGGCCCTATAGCATCAGGGACCCGAAGAAAAATGAGAGAGGCCATACTAGCCCCTTTAAGGGAAACAGTCACCTCTGAGGGGGAGACAGTATTAGTCAGTGTCTCCTTTACTGCCTGGGATTTAGATTCCTGGGAAAAGATTTCTAAAAATTATCGGGTTGACCCACTAAGTATTGCTAAAAGGATGAAATTTATGGTTAAACAACATAGGCCTGATTGGACTGACATTCAGATACTACTTGATTCCTTAACAGAATCAGAGAGGCAGATGGTTTTAAAGGTGGCTAAAGATCTGGCTGAGGATGATTGTAGAATAATACAGGATGATGTTAGGATGTATTTCCCCTTCAGGACCCAGGCTGGAATGCTAATAGGCCAGAGGGAAGAGCACGGCTAACAAAATATCAGGAATTGATAATAAAAGACTGGAAAGAGCAATTCCTAGGACTATAAACAGGTCAGCCCTTTATGCTATTAAACAGAATTCCTCTCAAACTCCTTCTGAATTTCTAGACCAATTGCAAGAGGCAATGCGTCGGCACACCACCCTGGATCCTGAATCTGATGAGGGAATACAACAATTGGTAAACTTGTTTTTATGGCAATCTACTGGTGACATCAGAAGAAAGCTCCAGAAGATGTGGGACCCAGCAAGTCAGAATTTGGAGACTTTGCTAGATGAGGCATGGAGAGTTTTCAGCAATCGGGAAGGGGGGTGTAAACCAGGGACAAAGATACTAGTAGCAATAATACAGGAAAATGTAAAAGGGAAATGTGAGCATCGTTCCCCAAAAGAAGGACCACCCTGACTGGAAAAAAAACCAATGTGCATTTTGCAAGAAATTTGGACACTGGAAAAACCAGTGTCCAGAATTGAGAAGGGGTGGTGAACAGAGAAAAGGTGACCGAAAAGGGGAGGGGGTGGTGGCTCATGTAAAGGAAGGGGACCAGAGGGCCCTACCCTAGAGGACCCTCTGGTTATAATCAAACAAGGGAACAATGAAAAAGAGGTGAAATTTTTAGTAGACACAGGGGCAACATATTCAGTGTTGATACATATAACAAATGATTATGTTGTAGTAAAGGGAGCAACTGGCCAATCTGAAAAAGCATATTTTTGCAAGCCATTAAAGCATAAATTGGGAAAACAGTGGGGGATTCATCAATTTTTGTAGATGCCTAAAGCTCCATCTGCACTTTTGGGCAGGGATCTGCTAGAGCAGCTGGAAGCAAAAATAATATTTAAAAATGGGAAGATTTGTTTGGAGGTAAAAGTCCAACAATATGTGAAATTGTTAAGCTTAATGCTAATAATCAAAAAAATTGAAGTTGAAAATGAAGAAGTAATTATTAAGAAAATAAAGGATCAGGTATTCCCTGGAGTGTGGGCCTCTAATATACCAGGGAGAGGAAAGAATGCTCTACCAGTACAAATCCGGCTTAAGGAAAGAGAACAATCAGTAAGGGTCAAACAATATCCCTTGAAAAGGGAAACAGAGAAGGTATTAGCCCAATCATAGAAAATTTTTTGCAAATAGGATTATTAAATGAGTGTCAATCTGATTTTAATACTGCTATTTTGCCCCTGAAAAAGCCTGATGGATCATACAGGTTAGTACAAGATTTAAGAGCTGTTAATAAGATAACTGAAGATTTATACCCAGTGGTTGCTAACCCCTACACCTTGCTAACTCTTTTAACACGTGAACTAACCTGGTTTACTGTTTTAAATTTGAAGGATGCTTTCTTTTGCCTCCCTCTCCATGAAGCCAGCCAGAAAATTTTTGCATTTGAATGGGAGAATCCTAAAACTGGATGTAAAACTCAGCTTACATGGTGTGTACTGCCCCAGGGGTTCAAGAATTCCCCTACTATATTTGGAGAACAGCTGGCAAAGCATTTGGAGTCTTGGGAACCCCCACCAAGAGAAGGACAGCTGCTTCAGTATGTGGATGACCTCTTAATAGCCACCTAGACCCAAAAGGCATCTGTGGATTGGATGGGAAGCCTCCTAAACTTTTTGGGCCTGCAGGCGTATTGGGTATTCCAAAAGAAAGCTCAGATGGTGAAACAAACAGTTATTTACCTGGCCTATAAAGTAAGTGCTGGACAAAGGAGCTTGGGGCAAGACCATAAGGAAGCAATATGCCAAACCCCAAAACCCCAGACAGTAAAAGAACTGAGAACTTTTCTAGGCATGACGGGGTGGTGCAGACTGTGGATTTATAACTATGGATTGTTCGTTGAACCCCTGTATGCCTTAATCATGGAAGGGAGCAGGGATCTTCAGTGGACAACAGAAGCAACACGAGCCTCCAACCAACTAAAGAAAGCTCTTATGTCAGCTCCAGCCCTGGGACTTCCAGATGTGAGTAAACCATTCTTTCTGTTTTCTCACAAAAAACATGGGATTGCTCTGGGAGTACTAGCACAGGACCTGGGGCCATACCAGAGGGCAGTCGCCTACCTCTACAAACAGCTGGACTCGGCAGCCAAGGGGTGGCCAGGGTGCCTCAGAGCTGTTGCAGCAGTAGCAGTGAACATCCAAGAGGCACACAAATTCACCCTAGGCCAGAAGATGACTGTGCCAGTATCCCACACAGTGTCTGCAGTCCTGGAGGCGAAAGGGGAATATTGGCTTTCCCCACAAAGATTTCTAAAGTACCAGGCCATACTGGTAGAACAATATGATATTGAAATTGTGGTAACTAACACTGTGAACCCAGCTTCTTTCCTCAGCGGGAGCATGGGAGAACCAGTGATCCACGACTGCCTGGAGACCATTGAAGCCACCTACTCCAGTCACCCGGATCTGAAGCACACCCCTCTCGAGGGCGCTGAGGGCTGGTTCACTGATGGGAGCAGCTATATCATCAGTGGAAAAAGATATAATGGGTATGCAGTTACCACAAGCAGAGAGGTAATAGAATCTGGACCATTGCCCACAAATACCTCTGCACAAAAAGCTGAAATAATCACCTTAACCCAGGCCTTAGAGCTGGCAAAAGGAAAAAAAAAAATCAACATTTATACAGACTCAAGGTATGCATTTGGAGTGGTTCATGCACATGGAGCTATATGGAAAGAAAGAGGACTGCTGAACTCACAAGGAAAAAATACTAAACACGCACAAGAAATACTAAAACTATTAGATGCAGTTCAGTTACCTGAAAAGGTAGCTATTATGCACGTCAGGGCACACCAAAAAGTGAGCTCAGAATTGGAAGAAGGAAATATGCTGGCGGACAGAGAGGCAAAAGACGCAGCCAAGGGTGAGGTACCCAGTGTAATAGTCGAGGCAGCATTAATTCCAGGTGGAAAGATCTCTATTGAAGGTAAGCCAGTATATAACAAAAAAGATAAAAAACTTTTTAAATAAGAAGAAGCAACTTATAACCAGGAAGGGTGGGCTGTAACCAAAGAAGGAAAAGTTGTAGTACCTTCTTACTTGTTGTGGTCTAATGCTAAAAAAACATGAGAAAACACATTGGGGAATGGACGCCCTGTACAATTATTTAAAAGATAGAATTTTGGCTAGAAAATTACAAGGCACAGTTACACAAGTAACCCATCAGTGTGGACTTTGCCTCCGAACTAATCCTAAAAACTTTCTGAAGCCTAAAATTGGACAAATTGGGAAGGGCTGTGAACCTGGGAAATGAAAAATGAAATGGCAAATTGATTTTACGGAATTGCCCAGGAAAGGGGGGTATGGTTACCTATTAGTGTTAACAGATCCCTTTTCATGAAGGCCAGAAGCCTTCCCTACCTGGACAGTTAAGGCATGAGAGGTGACCAAGGCATTGTTACAAGAAATAATACCACATTTTGGAGTCCCAGCTGCTATATCTTCTGATAGAGGGCCACATTTTATCTCGAAAATTGTACAACAAATTAGTCACCACCTGGGGATAGATTGGGAATTGCATACTCCATATCACCCTCAATCTAGTGCCCAAGTAGAGAAAATGAACCATATGATCAAACAACAAATTGTTAGGCTGAGGCAAGAGGCAAATTTGCCTTGGCCCCAGGCTCTTCCACTGGCATTAGTATGGATTAGAACAAAACCAAGAATAAAAGGGAAATTAAGCCCTTTTGAAATATTGTATGGGAGACCATATGCAGTCCAAGAAGGAATAACACCCATTCAAGTAGAGGAAGAAACTCTACACAAACACATGGTGGCCCTGAATAAACAACTTAGAGAAATTGGAAAATATCTGGCTGGGGCCCAAAGCAGAGAATTAGATGGGCCAGTACATGATGTACAACCTGGGGATTATGTATATGTTCAGTCTTTTGTAGAGAAGACTTTGGAGCCACAGTGGGAAGGACAGTTCCAGGTACTCCCCACCACCTTCATGGCAGTCAAGATTAAAGAACAGAAGGCATGGATCCATCACTCCTGAGTGAAGAAGGCTCCTGAAGAAATTTGGAAAATGGCACCAGGCAATGGAGACCTGAAGATGAAATTCACCAAGAATAGTGAGTAATGGACTTTTAGCTATTATGGACAAAATGCAAACGGTTGTGACCCTTGTGGTCATTGCCATGACTACAATAAGAGTCAAAGCAACACCACACCAGTACAATGTAACCAGGATTTATCAATGCCAAGGGAAAGCTTATGATCCCTACTCTTACAGGGCTTTGAGCAGAATGTTAAGGGTCACGAATGCAAGTATGTGGAAAGGGAGGAATGTTTGGGTATGTGAATATGCATTTGTACAAAATGTGTTCCATGAGGCTTACCATCCACACATGGAACTCATCCAAGTCGGTCTTGGATGCTGTGACAAATGTTTGACCACGTGTCCTGAATTTAGACTTAAAATTGAAGGATGCGCAGCAAAACGGTTTAATCTTGATGACAAACATACTTGCCTGGACACGGACCAAAGCATTTACCACTTTGAAATGCTTCTAACCAACCAGACAACTTCACTTGTGTATTTAGGACAAGGTTGTGTCTGTCTCAGAACAGCATGTCCCACCATAATAATATGAGACTCAATTCAATTTATGTGTTTGCAATTTTGCTACCATAAAAGCGGTTTTTAAAAGATTTGAAGAACATCTGTCTCATCATTGGTGGGATGTGCTATTTGGATGGTCACCAACAGCAACCGATTTGCTTAATGCTTGATACACCCTATCACTGTGCTGCTTATTTTAGTCAGTATAAGTTTGATTTTGTCTATTGCTGTATTTGTTTGGAATTAGAGAATATTACGATAAGTAGCAGACTTAGCATCACTAGCAAAGGCATATAACTTGGTCTTAAAAGATCACCACCATGCGTCTTGGATAGATGAAGAGAAATCCCCATATTGAGTAAAAGAATTTACTCATTTCAAAGGAGAAGTGGGGAATGAAACACTGATCTTAGAAAATTAGGATTTTAATTACCTTGCTGAAAACAATTAAAAGTTAGAAGGGAGGAATTATCTGAAACTTAAATAACTGATTGCCTGTCATTTCATGTTTGCTCAGCTGAGCTTACAATGGAAAAGACGAAACTAGTTAGTAGATCCAAAGGAACATAAACAATGCAACCAGAAACCCATTCTTTGGAAAACTGGACTATCCATAGAAATCATTTGTATTGTCAGTGATAGAAAAAGTCAAGAGTTTAGGGTGAGGAAGACTGGCCTTACTTCCACCTTTTAAGACCCCTCCCCACAAAAATGACCCGAGACTTAATTTAAGAAGTCAAGCACGCATGCTTAATAGGTATTCAAGCTAATTATCATAGGAAGCGGGGATGGGAGGGGCTGTTATTATGAATATGTATTTGTTTGGATCCTTTGCTAATAAATAGACTTTGTGATCACCTGTGATTTTGCGGTGCATATTAGAGGATTACCTCACGCTGCTGCCCAGAGCTGAATAAACATTCACTTTTTAACTTTAAATTGTTAGAGAGTCTTTTGTCCGTCACAGTTGAGTGTCGGTATTAGACCAATACTCATATTTTGGTAATTCAATCCCACAAACAATGAGATGTGTCTGCTTCCAAACTTTTAAAAACTCTCCATATGGTTTCTGTGTCATGGCATATTGTGATCAGAGTCTTTCTTCCCATGTTCCTAATTTCATTGAGAATTTCCTTTAAGTCCTCATGTTTCAATAGCTGCTTGACTAAAGTCAAATTCATCTCTATAGGAACAGGCAATATTTCTTGTACAGCAGTCAGATTTGCTTTTATAGATTGATGTGATACTACAGGTGCCTGATAAGAAAAGTCACAACCTTCAATTCTGACAAAGTTGCAAATACACAGATTGGGCTGGGTTTCATTTATGATTAACTTATCTACCAGGATTGTGGGACATGGTGTTCTGAGACACATGCAACCCTGGCCCATGTACACAAGTAAAGTTGTCTGATTCCGTGAACTTTGAAATTACAAATGCTTTGTTCTGTATCCAGGCAAGTACCTTGATGATTATTTATATTCCCTTCACATATGAACCCTAATTGTTTCCTCATGGTGCAAGACTCTATATTAACAGTCCTCCCCTTCCATTCAGCTTTTCGTGCCCACATCCTATGTTCAGAAGGGTGTAGGATGGTTCCTTCATGGTTTAATCCTAAGGTAATTATTGGATGTATCAGATTCACTGATGCCTCATGTATAGTTAAAACAAAGGCAGTTACCATACTTGTTACATGATCATAGATAAAATTGACTAGGACCCACCATGACTGAAGCTCTCTTTCTTAATCAGAAGTATTATCCCAAACTATTTTGTGAATCTCAGTAGGGAATGTGCCTTCACCATCTTCCCTGATAATCAAGGCAGATACCAATTGCATCCATAGTTGTGCTTGCACATATCCAGGAGCTAAAGACATGTTTTCACTAGCTGCACCCATGGCATTCATTATTAGTCCATAAACTTGTTCTTCTATACCGTCCCATTCTGGTAATGTTTTGGCCAATTTTGACTGACTAGTGCCTAAGGCTAGTAAAGAAGAACGTAAGGGTTGTTGTAATTTAACTACATTGCTACCGGTTGCAGTGAATTTGTTCATTAACACTTCTGAGTCCGTTGTGTTCAGGATTCCCAATCCTGTCCCTATTATCCCAGTAAGATCTCTTTTCCATCTGAGCATATCAGGTGCACGTTTCTGTAACCAAGTGGTCCAATCCATATAGGAGGTTTTGGGTATGGGGTACATTCTGATTGTATAGCAGAAGCATTAACTTGCATTTCCATTTCTACTCACTTCAGGGACCACTCTGGATTCAGCAATAATCTTTGAGTCCCTACTCTCTTAAAAGCATAAGATCCAATTTTGGTAATTATTGGCTGAATTGTCCTCCTTGAGGTAGTTTGGGTTCGAGTCACTGTGGTTTCTTCCGGTCTCTCGGTCAGTGTATTTTCCGCAGTCTCATCTACCTGGGGTACAACGCGATCCTGAGTAATATCATAATTTAATCTATAACCCTTAACTGCACACCCTTCAATTTTAAGTCTAAACTCAGCACAGGTGGACAAACAAGTCTCACAAAATCCAGATCTATTCAAATTCATTCCATAGGTTTCTGGTGGTACTTATGGAATCTGACCTGAACAAACGTGTATCCACAACCCCAAACATTTCTCCCTTCCCAGACAGTTGCATTGGTAACCTTTATCATTTGGGATAACATCCTATGGGAGTAAATGTCATAAGATTTTCCTTGGCAAAAACATATCCCAGTTGTACTATATATATGTTGTGTTGCATTAACTTTGGTCACAGTTATGGCCATAATCATGAGAAATACAGTTCTCCAAGCTAACATTTCTATCCAAAATCTATTCACCTTTCTCAAGTAAGTTTCAAATTCAGTTCATTATCACCCAGTGTTGCTTTCCAAGGAGCTTCTGGAGCCTTCTTTACTCGTCTATGATGAATCCAAATGTTCTGTTCTTTAATCTTGGTTGCAGTATTAGCGGTGAGAAGCACCTGGAATGGTCCTTCCCAGTCAGGCTCCAAGGTATTTTCTGTAAAAGATTTAACCTACACATAATCTCCAGGTCGTGTGTCACTATTGGGCCAACTAGTCCCCTTCTTCAAGCCCCAGCCACATGCTTCTCAATTTCTCTGAGTTGTTTGTTCAGGGCCACCATGTATCTGCGTAGGGTCCTCTACTTGGTTTGGTGTTTCCTGATGCATCCAATATGGTCTTCCATATAGGCTCTCCAAAGGACTTAATTTTTCTTTTGTCCTTGTTTTAGTCCAGATCCGCAACAATTCTAATGGAAGAGCTTGGGGCCAAGGTAATTGAGCTTCTTGTCCTAATCTTGCAATTTGCCGTTTAATCAAATTATTCACTTTTTCTACTTGGCCGTTTGACTGAGGTTGATAGGGGGTGTGAAGTTCCCAATCTATACCCAGCAGGTGGCTAATTTCCTGTACAACCTTTGAAATGGAATGTGGCCCTCTGTCTGAGGACATTGTGGCTGGAACTCCAAAGTGTGGTATCATTTCTTGTAACAGTACTTTGGTGACGTCTCGAGCTTTGGCAGTTCTGGTAGGAAAGGCTTCTGGCCACTCCCAGAAGGTGTCTATTAACACCAATAAATATCAGCACACTCCTTTCCTTAGAAGTTAGCCACTGTTGCCCAGGCCCATACCCCTTACCAATTTGCCCAAGTTTTGGTTTGGTAATAGTTTTGGGATTGGTTTGAAGGCAAAGACTACATTGTCAAGTCACTTGGATGACTGTGCCTTGTAAGTTTCTGGTAACAATCCTGTCTCTTAAATAATTATACCAGGCATCCATTCCCAATGGGTTTTCTGATGTTCCTCTTTTACTAATGTCCATAACATATGGGAGGGGACTACAAGCCTTCCTTTCCCTTCTTGTGTGACGGCCCATCCTTCTTTGTTATAACTTCCATTTTCTGCTTCAATGAGCCTCTTATCCTTTTTTGTTATAATTTCGCTTACCTTCCAGGGAAATCTGTCTATCTGGAACTAAGGGTGATTCGATGGATACCTCACTTTTGGCTGCCTCTTTTGCCTCTCTGTCTGCCAGCTCATTTCCTTTTTCCAGTTCGGAGCTCAATTTCTGGTGGGCCTTAATATACATGACAGCTACCTTCACAGGCAGCTGGACTGCATCTAACAGTCTTACTATCTCCTATGTTTAATGCTCCTTCCTTGTGAATTTAACAGTCATTTTTCTTTCCAAATGGCTCCATGTGCATGCACAACCCCAAATGCAGATCTTGGATCTGTATAGATGTTAATTTCTTTCCCCTTTACCAATTCCAAGGCACAGGTTAAAGCAATTATTTCAGCTGTTTGTGCAGAAGTGTTTGTTGACAGTGGTCCAGACTCTATCACTTCTCTGCAAGTGCATACTGCATACTGCAACTGCATACCCAGTATGCCTCTTCCCACTGATGACAAAACTGCTTCCATCAGTGAAGCAGGTCTCAGAGTTTTCAAGAGGAGTGTCCTTCAGGTCCATGTGACTGGAGTAGGTGGCCTCAGAGATCTACAAGCAATCATGGACCACTGGCTCTCCTGTATTCCCACTGAGGAAGGAAGCTGGGTTCACAAGGTTAGTGACTTTAATCTCAACATCATCTTGTTCTAGCATTATAGCTTGGTACTTCAGGAATCTCTGTAGGGAGAGCCAATGTCCCCCTTTTACGTCCAATACTGCAGATCCTGTATGGCACACTGGCACAGTCACCTTCTGGCCCAAGGTTAATTTGCGTGCTTCCTGATGTTCAGTACCACAGCAGCAACTGCTCTAAGACACCCTGGCCACCCTTTGGCTGCTGCATCTATTTTCTTAGAAAAGCAAGCAACCACCCTTCGATAAGAGTCAAGGTCCTGTGCCAGTATTCCCAGAGCCATCCCCTGCTTCTCGTGAGAAAATAGGAAAATGGCTTACTCACGTCTGGAAGTCCCAAGACTGGGGCTGAATGAGGGCTTTCTTTAACTGGTCGAAGGCTCAGGTAGCCTCTTCTGTCCATTGGAGATCCTTGCTCCCTTCTGTGATTAGAGCATACAGGGGTTTAACCAACAGTCCATAATTGTAAATCCACAATCTGCACCACCCTGTCATTCCAAGAAAAGTTCTCAGTTCTTTCACTGCCTGGGGTCTTGGAGTCTGACGCATTGCCTCTTTACGACCTTGCCCTGGAATACTGTCCAGCACTGATCTCATAGCCCAAGTAGATATAAGTGTTTATTTTACCATCTGAGCCTTCTTTTGAGATACTCCATACCCTTGCAGACCTAAAAAGTTCAAGAGGCTTACTGTCCGGTTTACACATGCCTCTTGGGTTTGTGTAACTATCAGGAGATCGTCCACATACTGCAACAGCTGCCCTTCTCCTGATGGGGCTTCCCAGGATTCTAGGTCTCTTGCAAGTTCTTCTCTGAATATCATGGGACTATTTTTAAAATATGGGGCAGTACTGTCAGTGTAAGCTGAGTCTTACGACCTGAAATTGGTGTTTCCCTGACAAATGCAAGAATTTTCTGACTGTTTTCAAGGAGAGGGAGGCAAAAGTAAACATATTTCAAATCTAAAACAGTGAACTAGGTTAGTTCATTGGTCAAGTATGTTAACAACATATATATGGGTTTGCAACCTCTGGGTATAAGTCCTCAGTTATTTTGTTAACAGCTGGCAAATCCTGGACTAATCTATATGATCCATCAGGCTTTTTAAACAGTAAAATAAGAATGCTGAAGTCAATTGAAATTCTTTTAATAATCCTATCTGCAAAAAGTTTTCAATTATTGAGCTGATTCCCTCCCTGTCTTCCTTTCTCAGGGGATACTGTTTGACCCTAATTGGTTGCTTCCCTTCCTTAAGCTTGACCTGCACAGGGGATGCATTCTTTGCCCGTCCAGATGTGCTAGAGGCCCACACACCTGGAAATACCTGGTCTGTTATTTTCTTGCAACTTTCTTCTTCCTCTTTAGTTTTATCCTCATTAATTTTCTCATCAACTGTTAACATTAGGCTTAGTACTTCCATATATTGTTGATCCTTAACATCCAAAAGGATCTCCCCATTTTTAACATGATTTTTACTTCTAGCTGTTCCAATAAATCTCTACCCAAAAGTGTTTTTGAGGCATAGGGCATGTATAAGAATTTATGAATCCCCCACTATTTCCCAAGTTTATATTTTAATGGGCTGCAAAACTATACTTTCTCAGTTTTGCGAGTTCTCCTCTTACCACAACATAATCATCTGTTACAGGCATTAGTGCCTTATTCCACACTGAATATTTTGCTCCCATGTTCACTAAAAATTCCATTTTATTTCCTATAGCTTAACTATAACTAGAGCGTCTGCCAGGTTAAGACCCTCCAGTCCGCCTCAGTTTTCTCTGACATGTGCAGCCACTCCCTCCCTCCTGGGGTTCCCTCTTCTTTGTTCATTGTCTTCTCTCCATTCAGGACACTGATTTTTCCAATAACCAAATGTTCTGCAAAGTGCACACTGGTCTTTCTTAAGTCGAGGTTGACCTTGTCTAGGTGGTCCTTGTCTCCCTTTGTCCTCTCTTATTACTGCTACCAACTTTCCTTTCTTACATTTTTCTTCTTGATTACTAAAAACTCTCCATGCTTCTTCTAATAAGGCCTCTAAGTTCCACCCTTAATCTTTTGGAGTTTACTCCTAATGTCACCTGTGGATTGTCCTAAAAATAAACTCACCAACTGTTGTATCCCTTCTTCTGATGCAGGATCTAGGGATGTATAAAGTCTCATTGTATCTTGCAATTTACCTAGAAAGTCAGTAGGGCTTTCCAAAGGACCCTGCTTGACTGTGTAAAGGGCTGACCAATTCATTGTTTTAGGTATTGCCCTCTCCATTTCTTGTAGTATAAAATCTTGAAAATTCTTTAATTTATCTTTATGAAGTCAATTGTTTGGATCCCAATTTGGATCCCAGAGGGGGAAAAATTCTTTAACATCCTGATTTGTTCCTCTGAAAGAATTTTCTGCTATGCTCCCTGCTGCTTTTAAAACTAATTGCTTTTCTGTTTCAGTTAATGCATCTAGCATTAGGTGCATGTCTCCCCAGTCTGGATCATGTTGCTTAATCAAAAACCTAAATCTCTTACTGGTACCTATCAGATCTCTCCAATAGTTTTTAGGAACTTTCACCCATGCCTCTAAATTGTTTGTAGAAAAGGGTACTTTAACTAACATCTTCATTCCCTCTGGTCCCACTGCCTCTCGTAAGGGTGCTTGTATTATCTCTTTTGTTCAACTTCTAGTTCAGGTTTCTATGGGACTACTTTGGAGACGTGGGCTGTGGGGAGAAGACAGCTCGTCATCACTATCATTAATACATGGATATGATGCTTTGGCAGGTGAGAGAATAGGCTGCTCAGTCTCTTTCTTTTCTAAGGTCACTGAAGCAGGGGTTAAGTGTGATTCTCTTGGACCTATTCCCTCTGTTCGTCTACCCTGACTTTCAGCAAGTGGCAGGAACAAATCTGTTAACTTCTGTACTTGTCTTTCTGTCTGATAAACTTTATCAGGCTGCATGCATCTTTGGTTTAGAGGGCAGGCATCACAGCAATGCTTAGGTTTCCCTCTATTTGCCTTACTGTCTTTTTCAAAAGCTAATATTACGGGGTCTGAGGGGAGTCTAATCCCACAACTTCTTTGCCATTCAGGATGATTTCGGAGAGAGAAAAACATATCCGCGTATGTAATTTCCTCGCATTTTTCTTCCCTTCTTAATAATAACATCAACTGCAATAAAATTTCATAATCCAAACTCCCAGAGGGCAGCCACCGGATGCCTTCTTCTAATTTATATGCCACTGTGTTCAAAACTTCACAAGATTTCTCTTATTTTCAATACCTCCATACCCCACAGGTTTTCTCCAATGTGCCACAATACAGCCTAGAGGACTGACTTCAGAAATCTTCTTGCTTTGGCAAGTGCCTATTGTCCTCTCTTTTTCTTAAGTTCCTTTATTTTATCCCAGCTCTTTTCCTTGAGCTGGTAGTCTCAGAATATGAAACTACCGAGCACACGCAGTCCTGATTATTTCTGCTCTCTCCTCTATGTTATTCGAAATCCTCCTTCTCCAATAGCTCATGCAGATGGCTGCTTCCTTTTCCTATTTGACCAGGCAGAAATTCCACAAATACACCCTTGTATCTCAAATACTAAAAGTTAAACTACAAGGGAAGCCTCCTAATTCATTTTACCAAGCTGGCACCATTCCCAGTCTTTTTCAAAAATATCCAAATTCTCCAGCTTTAAACTTTTCCACAGACTAGACTCACTATCTCGAACTGATCGTGTGCTACTTCCCAATTATAGCATCTTGGGAGCTCCAGAGCACATCCAGGGTACCTAGGTCTCCTTCTATAAGATATACAATACCATCTCTTGTTGAACCCTCTACAGTGGAGAAAGACGCAACCTAGATGCCACCCTGGTTCCAATGAAAAATTGCCAGCCCACACAAAAAGCAAAGAGTTACCCCTATTAGTCCCCATCACTGTTGTGGGTTTCTGAGATTATTCTCAACGAGGTGTAGTTCTCAGTCAAAAACCAAATAATTACTTGTTCGACTCTAATACAATCCTCCTAAAAACAACCTCGCTCTCCTCCCTTTCCCCCATTTGACAATAGCCCTGTCTCCTCCTTCAGTTAAAGATTCACCTGGTTGGAGCCCAAACCGTCTAGAGCTCTTCCCTGGATGGTTGGACACTTGCAGCTCACACTCAAGCTTTGCTGGCTACTTTTAACAATTTATTAAGAACAAACAAATGGCCCATTTCACACAGAAGTTCCAATTTGCTGCAATTATAATTTTTAGCACAAGGTGGTAGTGTTGTATCACAAATGAACTAAGCGACTATTAACTTGTTGCAACTACAACTTTCGAGAGAAGACGGTAGTGTTGCCTCAAAAATACATGATAGCCAACAGAATTGTAGAAAAATCCAATCTAGCACTCTTCACAGACACACACATCCAATCACAACCACAACAAGAGGTTGCCAAAATAGCAGCAATAAACAAGTATTTGCCCAAACTCACCCCCGGAGTGGCTAGCAGTGCCGTCCGTGGCACGACAAATCCTTCCACTGGCAGTTTAAACACTAGAACTTTCCTCCTTGAGCCCTCTACAGCACATCAGAATCCCTTCACCGGTAACTCAAACAGTTCTTTCTGTTTGCATGCAATACCTTTCAGCCCACATCATGCATAGAATGCCTTCTGTGTCTTACCAATTAGCCATCTCACCCTGGGGTAATTTTAAAATCATTATCATACATTTTGTCCTTGGCCAGCACACTTGTCTGTCTCCCACACTGAAGCAGGCAGGAGTGGAGGTCTCTTGTCCAAGAGGGACTCGGGCTGGTGCACCTGGAGCTGTCACACTCCCATCTGTTCCTGTGGGAAGAGAAGGTCCTGACGCAGCCGCCAAAATGATTCATGAAAGACAAGGACAAAATACCTTTCAACCAGTTTAGTCAAAAGGATATGTTTATTTTAGGGCTGGGTGGACACATTGGATTGCTCCCAAAGGCTTTTAGCCTTCTATTTATTCACAAAAGTTATGCATATTCTAAGATGCCTACACATATTTAGTACCTGTCACCACCCATTCCCCACTTGGTATTAAAATTATTTGCATACTCATTGTGGTTGCATAGTGTTCCCTTGGTATTGGGTCGGTGGTCTTTGAAATGAGTTGGAGGGTTTCAAGGAATGAAGTAAGGACTGTCTACCTGGCTCTAAACTTTTTTTACCTCTGTCCTGTTATTATGACTACGTGACTTGTTAATCCCTTCATTCAGGTCTTTATTAGTTTCAGTGTCAAAATTTATGATGGATGGGTCTCCCCTGGCTGGATTTGAGTATTTTCTAATGTATATCAGTTTTCACTTAAATGCTTCCATATGTGTATTTTGGCTAATTCTGAATGTTAAACATTCAATCTTTATTAACTTCTTATCCCTATAAAAAGATATATACCTTTATGGGTTACATTCCTAACTTCTAGCTTCTAAACCTTCTAAGATATCCCATAACTCGTTTCCTCAAACACACAATTATTTAAGCTGTAACAGAACACTATGGTTTAGTGGAATCCCACTGTGAGCCATGGTCGCCTGGTCGAGATTGATGTTTTTTCCCACAGGAAAGAAAAGTGAGATGTCCAAGTGTTTTGGAAGAAGATGAGAGGTGGCCACTCTTGGGCTAAGCGAGCCTGAACTGTCTCTCCTGACACCTTTCACTTGGGGGAAATCCTTGGACAGGGATATTTGAAGGTGGAATCTCAGTTTTGCTTGTGGGTGCCTGGAATGAAAGAAGAGTTCTTTTCATTAGGAAAGCACAGAGCCCCGGTGTTTCCAAAGGCAGATGAGAGCCAGCCCTCAGGAAGCCAAGGCTAGCCAGACTTACCACTCATGGCAGCATTTGTCTGGGAGCTATCTTTGGATATAGGGAATTCTGGAGGTGGATTCCCAATATTGGCCATGGGCACCAGGAGGACAAGGACAGTTCTTTTCCACAGAAAAGAAAGCCCAGAGCCCCAGTGTTTCAGTCGCAGATGAGAAGCGACTCTCAAGATGCCAAGGTCAGCCAGACCTGTCAGGTGACCCCAGGAGGCTCAGCCAGCCAGACCTGTTCTGTGTTCCCTTGGTTCCATGAGACCCCAAAGAGTCACAATGTTCTCCTTGATTCCATGAGTCCCTGTAGTGTCACAATATTCTCCTTATCACAATATTCTCCTTGTCACAATATTCTTCTTTCTACAATATTCTCCTTGCCACAATATTCTCCTTGCTTCGGCAGTGTCACAAAAGCCTATTGCTTCCATAAGGTCTGGCAGTGTCACCAAGGCCCCTGGGCTCCATGTGGCCCCACTGTATCACAATGGTTCTTGTGACAATGGTTCTCTGCTCCTTGGTTCTACAGGCCCCACAGCTTCATCACTGACCCTTGGTTCCATACAGGTCCTGAGTTTCACAATGATCCTCCTGATTCCAGGAGGCACCAGAGTGTCACAATGGTCTCTGTGGTTCCAGGAGGTTCCACGGCGTCACCATGGTCGCTGTCAGAGGCTGGATGAGATCAATGTCCCAGACACCTCGGGATGAGCTGTCAGTCAGTCACACAGGGGGCTGGTGCTGACCCAGGCTCTGATTGCCCGAGCAATCACAAGTCCCACCTGGGGGAGGCCCACGAAGGCCCAGGGGCTTAAAACATGGAGCAGGTGCTCAGCCCATGGTCTGTACCCTGCTTTCTGCTGGGGTCTGTCTCACCCACACTGGAACCCCAGGAGTCGGTAGCCATGTGTGTGTCTTTCTATAGAGCTTCTGTCTTTCTGTCCCTCTCTCCTCTTCTAATGCTCTTTATATGGAACATATTTGGTATCTCAACAACTGAAGTGTTTAAGGGTTTCCATGGTTAAATGGATTAAATTAATGAAGTTGATTTGGATGTTATATTAAATCCTTTTCAATCATTCCTTGATTTTCCATACATTGCCAGCAAAATTTTGTGTCATTTTGACCTCTTGAGAATATCTGGATGGTGTTTCTCCTGTGCACCAAACTTGAGTAAAGGAACCTTTGGTCACCCCCAGCATTTCAGTGTTCTGGGGTGTTACAGCCCTGCAGGCTCACAATGGCCTCTTGTTTCCATGATGCCCTGCTGTGTCACGCTGGCCCTTGGTTCATGAGCATCTAGAGTGTCACACAGGGTGATGCCATTTGTCCTTGCTGCCCCTCCCATCCCAGTGTCCCAGGAACAGCCCCGAGCCACCCGTGAGGGACAGGCCCTGCTGGGCCAGGCCTGGGCTCAGCCCTTGGCCTTTCTGCTGCCTCCAACCAGCCCAGGCCTTGCTCAGCATTGCAGTTCCTGCTCACAGCCTTTGGCTCCTGCAATCCTGCCCTCAAAGATCTGCTCTAACCAGTCCCTGGGGAGCCTTTGGCAGTCCCTGCCCTCAGTGGGGCCAGTGATGCTCCAAGGGACTTGGAGTTTTGCTTCTGACTCCTGGAGCAGCTTCTTCAACCTTCTCTCAGTGCCTGAGGTTCCTGGACTCAGCCCCAAATCCACTGTGGGATTGATTAAAATACTGAAAAGTTTCAGGAGCTCCTTGTCTTTCTTCATTTGTTTTCAGGTCTCCAGGGCTTGTGCAACTGCTTGGAGTCAGTTTAGAGTTCTGTCAAGGAAGGAGATTTCAAAGTGCACCTTATGAATTTTAGTTTTAATCATGGGCATATTATTTTATTTTTTCATTTTTATATTAGTTCAGACTAGAGGTAACTTAAGCTCCTTAAGTTATCTCTGTGCTGAACGTCTCCCTAGAGGTCTGGGCACACACAAGAATGAGCTTCTTGCAGCTGATCCTATTGGGAGAAATTGCTCCTCACTCCCAAACTCACCATGTCTGAAATTGGGCACGTAGGACAGAAATCCGGAAGTATTAAAACAAAATTATGCATTTTTCTTCGTAAATAAAATTTATAATAATAATTTATAATCAAAATTATATTTTTCTTTTTTAAAATAATATTATTCTATATTTTATTACTTTATTTTTATATTTATGTAAAAAATCAATACATTTTTAGCAACCAAAAAAATTTTGGTTCATTGGTTCTAAGTAACACAATTCCCTTCATTAATTAATTGGCCAATATTGGCTCTTCATTTCTCCCTCTTCGTGCCTATTAGTCCTATTTATAGTCTTTAGTATTTTTTTTTAATCATTTTCTGGAGCTGGGTGGGCACTCGGAGGGACTCTAAGGGACTCTGACGGACAAATCAGGCTCCGGGGGAGCTCTTGGGGGTCCAGGGATGCCCCTGTAGCTCAGGGAGGGGAATCTGGGGCCCTTCGGGATCCGGGCAGGCACTGGGGGCTCTGACGGGGCTCTCTGGGGCGCGGGGGATGATGGGAGTTGTAACCACAGGTATAATAAAGTTTTATTGGGCCATGAAGCATCATGGGAGTTCTGGTCACAGCTGCAATGTCTCTGGGTGGGGCGCGGGGTATGATGGGAGATGAAGTCATGCTCTTCTCTAACCTCGGAGCATGATGGGAGCTGTAGTCCCGGAAGTGGCTTGAAAGGGGTGTTTGGGCGTCCGGGATGGCACTTGGGGGACACTTTTGCATCGCAGCCATGACTTGAGGTCCTCAGGGGGGAACAGTTCGGGTACACTTAGGGGGAGCTTGGGGAGCTCTAACTGGGCTCTTTAGGATGCGGTGCACGACAGGAGTTTTAAGCGCTGAACTGTGTTATCAAGGAATCTCTGGGGTTGGGAGCATTTAGGGCATCGAGAGACGCTTTTTGGGGGAGGCCCGAGTGGGCGCTGAGGGGGCATTTAGGGATCCTGGAGAGTCTCAGGGACACTTATGGGACACATGGGAGGGAAGATACCAGGTTCTGTGGATCGTGGGGCATTATGGGGGTTGTAGTCCCAGCTCCAACAAGGCTCAATCGGGCCGCAGGGCATGATGGGAGTTAGAGGCAAAAAGAAAAGATGGCGCTGACACCAGGCAGTGCCCCTGAGGCTCCAGTCCCTGGGGCTGATTGACTATGGGCAGTGATCATCAGAGGCGAGAGCAGCCCATTCAACCCCTCCAGTCCCTCCCAGTACAGCCCAGTGCTTTCTCACTGCCCCTCCAGGCCCGACCAGTACAGCCCAGTCCCTCCAAGTACACGTTAGTTCATAACCAGTCCCTTCTAGGAGCCCCCCAGTGTCACCCATGGAGTGCCCCAGTGTACCTCAGTCTTCCCCACACTGTTTCAAGTGTCCCCTGTTTGCCCAAGTATTCCCCAGTATCACTCACAGTATCCCCAGTTTTCCCCAGTATCCCCCAGTTTTACTCACAATATTCCCAGTTTTCCCCAGTACGGCCCAGTATCACTCCCAGTATGTCCCAGTGTGTCCCAGTGTGTCTCAGTGTGTCTCAGTGTACCCCCACAGTCTATCCCAGTCTTCCCAGATTCCTCCTCAGTATTCCCCATGTTCCCAGGCTGTCCCAGTCCTCCCCAGTATCACTCCCACTATGTCCCAGTGTCTCACACAGGGTTCCCAGTATTCCCAGTATGTCCCAGTCCTCCTCAGTGCTTCCAAGGAAACTTGAACTTCTCACTGTTGCCATGGCACCAAACCCAGCAGTGGGGTCAGTGCAGTGTCCATGGCCACAGCCCCTGACAGTGCCCAGTGCAGGTTGGGATGATGATCCACCCTCACAGCTTGCCCAGGGCAGCTCTGCAGTGGTTTTGGTGGCACCTTGGGCTGGCACACACCTCAGGAGTGTGTCTGATTGCAGTGGGGAAAATTAGGAGTTTTAGATTGCTTAAAAAATAAAATAAAATAAAAAAATGAAAAACATCTTATTGCCTGAGTGCAGTCAGTTCTCCAAAGCAGGTCCCAGATGAGTGAGGACAGACAGGATGGGGTTGGGGAACGTGGAGGAAGGTTATCCACACTGGGTCAGACCACCCTTTAAACAATAAAATACACCTTTCTAACAAATGCAAGGTCTTTGTAATATTTCTCCATAACTGTATTAGGAAACCTTCCCATGAACAGCATCAGACCAGAGGGAAATCAAGGCAGAGCCGTGCTTTGTCAGGACTTGCTTGGTCCCAAGGAGCCCCGTGGTGCATTTGGTGCTGAGCCCTTGAACCCCAGGGCCTGAGAGGATATTGCACAAACCTTTCCAGGAGTCCAAGTAAGAAGAACCTTTCAGCTGCTGCACATCCCTGTGCCTTGAGCTGGCCCAGAGTCCATCTTGGGGATGTATTGCACCACAGCCCTGCCCTGGAACAGAAATTCCTTTCTTCTTGGGTCCAGTCAGGGCCTCCCCGTCTGCCCTTGGCATTAATTGTTTCTTTCTACAGGTGTTCCCTACTATGTGAAATGGATCCACCACCCGTGAAATCGCCCTGCAATCCCTCCCAGGGCTCTCCTCTGCTGTCCTCAGTCTCCACCCCACTGAGCACAGAGCTCCTTTGTCCCTATACAGTGCTCATATGCTGAGGCCATGGGCACCTGGACAAGGAGGACAGCTCCTTTCTATAGGAAGGAAATCACAGAACCCCAGGGTTTTGAACACACATCAGTAGCACTCACCAGAGGCCAAGGCAAGTCAGGCCTGTTTGATTTGGCAGCATTTGAAAGGAACTCTGGGATGTCACCCTGGAGCCCCTGTGAGTGTCTGTGACCTCACTGTTCTTTAGGAGCACAGGGATGTCCCCACTAGACTCCTGACACTGCCTGGCTCCTTGGCAGCATGGAGACCCCTCTGTTGTCACTGTGGAGCCCTGTGACTGTCACCTCATGACCCTTAGGAAGATTAAGGACCCCTCATATGTGCCCATGCAGCTCCTATGCCTGTGTGTGAGCTCACAGCTCTTGAGCAGCTTGGAAACCACTGGAATCTGTTCATTCCTGCTCTGCTGAGGATGGATTCTCAGCAACTTGGCGGTTCCCTGATGAATTTTAGTTCTCCAGAGACTTGTTCAGTCTTCAGTTCTTCTGTTCAGGAATTCAGTTACAAAGGCTCATTAATATTTCAAAACACCCTAAAAAAAATGCACCTGGGAATAATTTCATTTTAAGTCTTTCATTCTATTGTGGTGTATTATACAGATTTCAGAAGTGTACTCAAAGACAATTTACTTCAAAGAGAATATTTTTTTCTTTAAAATACAGGGGGGTTTTTGTCCTATTTAGTTTTGTTTCCTTTTTATTGATATCAGTAATCAATAATCAGATTGATATCAGTAATCTCCAGTTGATATTGATCCTGAGCACCTCCTAAGGCACTCTGAATAGATATGAAAATCAAGACCCTTTATGGATGACAATCAATCACGCTTTGTCCCTACCCCCACCTCACCATTTCCCTCATCCAAACCCTGGTACTCAGAGCAGCCTTGTGCAAATCTGAGCTCCCTCCATTGCAGGCTGTGCCTGCAGCTTTCAGCTCCTTGGCACCAACTCCCACCTGCTTTCCTTGGACAAGGGGATGCCTGAGACACAGAGAGATGTTCATTTCATGACGGCCAACAAACCAAGGGAAGGCACACCTACATAAATAAGAGAAGTCCAGCCCAAGGAGTGCTGGGCAATGGAGCCACATCCAGGGGTGTCCCCAGGGCTCAGGATTGGGGCCAGGGCAGTTCAATCTCTTTATTGCTGATCTGGATGTGGCCATCGAGGGCACCCGCAGTCAGTTGCAAGATGAGCCCAAGCTGGCTGGGAGTGTGGCTGTGCTGCAGGGCAGGAAGCTCTGCAGAGGGATCTGCACAGGCTGGAGCCATGGGCCCAGGACAATTGGATGAGGTTCACCAAGGCCAAGGGCTGGCTCCTGCCCTGGGCTCACAACCACCCCAAATCCCTGGCTGTGCCCTGTCCCTGATCCCCACAGCCTGTCCTGTTTCCTTCATCCCTGCATTGCCAGGCACTTTCTGGGACAGGGGAGCTCTGCTGTGGGGATGGAGGGAGGTGCAAGTGCCACCACTGCAGCGGGAACCAAAACTCATCAGGCTTATGTTCATTGGGGTCAGGAACTGGTGAGACTCAGAGGCACAGGAAGGTTTCTCTTCTCTGCCAACAAACAAAAGTTGAACATGATACAATTTAATAACCGTCCCAGCTCTTCCCTCAGCTCTGTGCCATGTCCCAGCAGGATCTGCTGAGTCTACCACCCACAAGGGATTTGTGTACAAAACCAATTTTAGACAAAGATGATTCTGTGACAGATAGAAATGCTGTTCAAGTGTTGTATCAGGATGCTCTGCTTGGAGTGGGGGTTAAACACCTCAAATAATGCCCGATTTTTAAAGCTGTCAGTGGTAGATGGAGAAGTCAGGCTAATTTGGATGTTGAGGAAATGCTGAACCCAGCCTGACTCATTTTAACTCCTCCTGTCCTGTCTGATCTCCTTTCTTGCCCTTTTGCACCCACTGTGTTTTGTCTCCCCCCAGGCCCCCCTGTGAAGAGCCTGGCTCTGTGTTCTCCGTCAGCTCCTGGGTGGCACTGCCAGGCTGGGATGAGGAGCCCCTCAGCCTTCCCTGCTCTGGGCTGGACAAGCCCAGCTCCCTCAGCCTTTCCTCACAGCCAAAGGGCTCCAGCCCCAACTTGGAGGCCCTTCTCTCTCCTGCTCCAGCTTCCAGACATCTTTCCTGCCCTGGGGAACCCAAACCAAGCCCCAGTGACATAGATAATCCACGTCCTTGATGTCCTGGTCACACAGCCCTGGCCCCTTCTCCCTGTGTTAGGCTCTGGGGGTTGATTTGTGGAACATCCTTGGGGGAGGCTGTGGCTCCTGGTGGAGCAGGGGGATACTGAGGGACAGGGGATCCTGCTGGGTATGAACAGCATTGGACTTGTCTGGGGAAACTGAGGGGGGCTGGGGCAGAGTGACCAACCCAGTGACCTCACACAGCCCTTCTGTCATGTCAGACCTCTGCCCTGTGATGTCACAATCAGCCTGTGATGGTCAATCACCTCGCATAACCCACTCTGTGGTGTCATAGCCCACTCTGTGACCTCACATTACCGGATGATACATTGCCCATCCCAGGTGATCTAACACAATGCTTGTTCTCCAAAACCATTGGCTCTGGAAACCACACAATACCCATTGTGTAAGAAGGGGAACTGGAATTCACCAGCCTCAGTGTCCTGCCAACTCAGCCAGGCTGACTGGAACATTGGGGTCCACGACCACCAGGGACCACCAGAGAGACCCCCAGGAGTGAAGAATGCACAGGTGAAGGGGAGGTGAAATATGTAAATGATTTTGGGGAAATTATTATCATAGGTGTCTTTAGTCCGGGACAATCAATGCATATGTATGCAAAACACAGAATACATACAGAAACTTTCCTGTACTCAGCATGCACAGATTTGGGAAGAGCTGTCCCCTTGTGCATCCAGCCAAATAAAAATGCTGCCTTTTAATGCTACATTGGTGTTATGGAGTTTTTTATGCTACCAAACCCTCCCACTCTCAAGGAAAGCTCTCTTTCTTGCTGTTCACAAACAGAGAAGGGCTGGTGGGAGATGTGGTGCTCAGAGGCTGCCTGGGGTACAGTGATCATGAAATAATTGAGTTTTCAATATTCTCTGAAAGAAGGAGAGCATCAACAAAACTTCTACCCTGGAGTTACAGAGAGCAGACTTTGGCGTATTCTGGATGCAGATCTGGGGGAGTGCCAAATCAGGTACTGATTGTTTATAGAGGAAACAGCCCTTAAAAACAAAGGATTCAGGAAGGATGGACACACTTCAAAAAGAAATCTTGGAGGAGCCTCCTGTCCCTGTGTGCCAAAAAGTGAGCTAGTGAGGAAAATGACTGGCCTGGATGGGCATGGAGCTTTTTATAGTAACTCAGGGGAAAAAGAGTGTGCATCACCTTTGGACAGAGGGGCAGGTAGCTAAGGATGTGTTTGAGGATCTTTTTAGGTCATGTAGAAAGAAAATTAGAGAGGCGAAAGCTCAATTAGAACATAACCTGGCTGCTTCTATGAAGGATGATAAAAATTGCCAGAAAAAAAAATGGACTAGATGGGATCCATACTAGGGGCATAAGGGAGCTGGATGAGCTCCCCAAGCTGCTCTCCATCATGTACCATCAGTCCTGATGCACCAGGGAGGTGCCAGAGGACTGGAGGTGCCAATGTGAGCCCATCCCCAAGAAGGGCTGGAAGGAGGTTCTGGGGAACTCCAGGCCTGTCAGCCTGACATTGGTGCCCAGCAAAGTGATGGAACAGATCACCTTGAGTGCCATCACAGGGCACCTACAGGATGGCTGAGGGATCAGAGCCAGCCAGTGTGGATTTCAATATCTGCACTGATGATCAGGATGAGGGCATTGAGTGCACCATCAGCAAATGTGCAGATGTCACTGTAATAAATAACGAGCCTTTTGTTCGCTCCCTGACATTGAAGGAATGTTGCCAAGATTTATGAGGCCAGGATGTTAATTGTTCTGCTTTGATCCTCTGACAGACAGACCTTGAAAAAGATATCGCTAGAACTTGTTAATAGTTTTGCTCTGCTTGATAGGCCTTAAAGTAAAAAGCCAGAATGTGTTCTGCTTGCATAATCACATATTGTTTTAAGTGCCAAGAAAGGAGTCAGTGGCTGAGGAAGACTACTCACCCTCATCCCCCGACCACCAGAAGGCAGAAAAAGACCCCCTAGCAACTGGAGGAGCATGCGCAGAACTACTGGAGGAGGAGCACGTAACCCGAAAACTGAACAGCATAAAAGAAACAAACTAAGGGGGGTGGGGTGCGGCAGTTGATGGAGCGAGACTCCTCTGCCATCCAGCACTGAATTTGCTTTTGCTTTCTGTAACCAATAAATCTTTTAAATTATTATTCGATCTTTTATGGCCCATTGCGCTCATTTATAACAGTCACCAAGCTTGGTGTGAGTGTGGATCTGGTGTAGGGTAGCAGGGCTCTCAAGAGGGACATGGACAGGCTGGATCCAGGGCCCAAATCCAAGAAGGTAATGTTTAATGAGACCAAGTGCTGGGTCCTGCACTCTGACTGCAACAACCCCTGCAGTGCTGCAGGCTGGAAACAGAGTGGCTGGAGAGTGGCCAGACAGAAAGGGATGTGAGGGCACTGATGGACAGCAGGCTGGACATGAACCAGCAGTGTGCCCAGGTGGCCAAGAAGGCCAATGGCACCTGGCCTGGATCAGCAATAGTATGGCCAGCAGGAGCAGAGCTGCTGTGCCAGCACTGTTCTGCCCCTAGCTCTGCACACAGACATTGCTGCTGCAGCTCCAGGGAAAGGAACAAAAGGGGGATCTACAGTGAAAACTTTGCTGAGAGATCACTTAGTTCTTTTAAAGGCACTGAGAGCACAGCTCCTCAATGACACAGTTGGTGGGTCACAGTGAATTTGGAGAGTAACAAAATGAAATATGGCACGAACACTGACATTACTTTGTGGGCAATATTGAAAAACTGAAAGAAAGGAAAGAAAAAATCACCAAAGTCAACAAGAACTATCAAAGATGACTTTTATTACAAGTGATTTTCCAATGCTGGCCAGAAGTTTAACGTTTCTGAAATCATCCAGTCATCAGTTTCCACACTACAGCCTTGAGCTCCTGGTTCCTCAGGCTGTAGCTAAGGGGGTTCAGGGCTGGAGGCACCACCGAGTACAGAACTGACAGGGACAGATCCAGGGATGGAGAAGAGATGGAGGGGGGCTTTAGGTTGGCAAATGTGGCAGTAATGACGAAAAGGGAGACCACAGCCAGGTGAGGGAGGCAGGTGGAAAAGGCTTTGTGCCGTCCCTGCTCAGAGGGAATCCTCAGCACAGCCCTGAAGATCTGCACATAGGAGAAAATAATGAACACAAAGCAAGCAAAACCCAGGAAAGCACTAACCACAATGAGCCCAAGTTCCCTGTAGCAGTTGGATTTTGAGCAGGAGAGCTTGAGGATCTGTGGGATTTCACAAAAGAACTGGCCCAGGACATTGCCATGGCACACGGGCAGGGAAAATGTATTGGCTGTGTGCAGCAGAGCATTGAGAAAGGCACTGGCCCAGGCAGCTGCTGCCATGTGGGCACAAGCTCTGCTGCCCAGGAGGGTCCCGTAGTGCAGGGGTTTGCAGATGGACACATAGCGGTCGTAGCACATGATGGTCAGGAGGGAATATTCTGCTGACATAAAGAGGAGAAATAAGAAATTTTGTGCAGCACATCCTGTGTAGGAGATGTTCCTGGTGTCCCAGAGGGAATTGTGCATGGCTTTGGGCACAGTGGTGCAGATGCAGCCCAGGTCGCTGAGGACCAGGTTGAGCAGGAAGAAGAACATGGGGGTGTGTGGGAGTCCAGAGTATTCCTCTGGCTTCCTTGGAAGGTTTAAGACCCCCCTGGCGGGGTCCCCAAGGACCCTGGAATGAGACCCAGGTGTCTCGGGGGCTGGATTTGGCTCCTTGGAGCAGTTTGCCAACATTGAGAGAAGAAATGCAAGCCACAAAAGTAAATGGAGTGTAAATTGGACTGTTAGAATGTAGAATTAGCAGATTTCTAGAATGTTTGTGATAAGGGACACGTGGCCAACATGGAGAATTGGGGGTGTGGATATTCTTCCTCCTTCTTCTCCGTGTCATCCATGCTGGGTGACACGCTGGCACTTTTAGATTGGACAAGAACAGATCTGGACCATGTAACAAGATTGTATTGTATTGGGGGTCATTTGTAAATACCTAGTACGTAATTTAGACTATAAAAGATAAGTCCTGCCTCTGCCAGGCAGATTCTGCCATGGACGTCTGGCGAGCAGACTGCTGTTCGCTGGACAAAGCATTCCTGAGATAAGGAAGAATAAACAACCATGAAAACCTCTAAGAACAGCCTCCTGCAGTCTCTCATCGGCGGGCATTGGAAAGAGCTGGGTTCCAAACCACCTGCATGTCCACCAGAGGTGATCTCAGGTCTAAGGAGACACCTCAGGATGTGACAGGGGTGTGCAGGTGGTGGCCGCAGGCTACGGCGCTGATGATGAGGCCGTTGCCCAGGAGGGCAGCCAGGGAGATGCCCAGGAAGAGGCAGAAGTGCAGGAGCTGCAGCTGCCGCGTGTCTGCCAATGGCAGCAGGAGGAAGTGGCTGATGGAGCTGCTGTTGGACATTTGCTGTCTTTGGGCATCATGGACTGTAGAAAGAAGGCATTGCTAAATTGGAAAAACCTTGGGGAGTCAATCCTATGTTAATTTTGTATGAATTCCCTTGTGGGGGTTCTTTGACCTTCAGGTGCTTTAAGGCACCAAACTCCAGAGCTCTAGGGCTTTTGCCCTGAGATTTTGGCTCCTACATCATTAGGTAATCTTTTAAACAAGGAAAGCTACTAATAGTTAAAAAGGTTATTTATTGCAAAGCACATCTTATTACAAAACACATCAGTTTGAAAAGGCAATGGCAAAAAGCTGTGGCAAGTCAGCTAGTAAAAGCAGTAGCAATAAGTTAGAATGGTTAGAAGCCCTGGCAAAAGCCAATGGCTTAGAGCCTGTGGCTAAAAGCTGAATGGCTAAAAGCAACAGCTCTTTCTAATACATAGTCTTATATAGGATTTTTCCAACAAGCTAAGATGCAAACTCGGACTACTGCACTTTAACTTATTAGAATTTTAGTTTCTTAGCACACTAGGTTATGTATAGAACTATGCATACACTCTATCTTGTTCTATTTGAAAAATGTAATCAATATTCTTAATATAGTTCTAAAATGATTAAGTCTTGTCTACAACTTTGGGCTTGGAGCCTCTACTGAAGATATCACTATGTTTTGACCTTCACTAGAATGCTCACTGCTGCTGTGACATTTGAAACCTTTCCCTTACTAAAGGCATTAGAACTCACTCTAAAATTAATTCAGTCCCTGCGCTCTGATTTTTTTCTGAAGAATTCAGAGAGACCCCTGACTCACTGACTCCAACATTCACTCAAAATTGCTTCACTTTCACTGGGAAAATGTCACTAAAATTTTTAAAATTCAAGCTCACCTTAGCTTGAAAAGCAGCCATGAGGTTGCTTCTGAGTTATTTCCCATTTATCAGAGACACCGAAAATTCTCATAGCATTTCTTTAAGCATAACTTTGGCGAGCCCAGAGG
Source organism: Oenanthe melanoleuca (assembly GCF_029582105.1). NCBI lineage: Eukaryota > Metazoa > Chordata > Aves > Passeriformes > Muscicapidae > Oenanthe > Oenanthe melanoleuca. Next base: position 4,416,310 of record NW_026612650.1, on the reverse strand, counting down.
GAAAACAGCTCCCTGTGCCCCAGTGTACTCAGACCGGCTGGTCCCACACTGGTGCACTTTGTTCATTACACCTCCCTCTATTTCAGGGTAATCACACTTAAAATGTGCTGGAAAAATAAAGAGGACTTTGGGAAGTCTCCAATTTAAAAGTCAGTCTCTTTAAACCCTTCTCTCTTTCCCTAGCACCTGAAGAGGGAGGGTATCCAGGGTTGGTCTGGCTCTCTGCTTTCTGGAATGTTTCCGACTGGGAGCTGTTTCTATCTCTCCAAGGCACTGTCCCAGCCCATCCCTGGGGGTTCAGTTCTGCCCTGCACACTCCTCCCAGCACAGGGCACTGCCCATGGGCATCTCCCTGCCAGCAGGGCCTTAAGGGCAGCTCAGACAAACTCAGATGCTGCAAGCCAAGGTGCTGCTGCTGCTGTCTGTAGGCAGAGCAGGATGAGGAGGCACTTTGTGAGGGAGATCTGAGGCAGATCTGCTGGTCCCCAGTGGGACAGTGGAGGAGTCTCAATGACACACACACACCTGACAGCCCCTTTCCCTTCCCTTGAGGAGAAAGCTGAGAGCAGCCCTGGCCATGCAGCACCATCTCCACAGCAGGAGGAATCTGCCCTGATGGGGGTGGCTCCTTCCACCTCCAATTTCTCCTCACAGTCCATGGGGAGCTGCCAGGCAGGTGAGAGCTGCCCCTGGCAGGTGGCACATTCCCTGGGCTGGCCAAGAGCCCTGAGGGCTGCAGGAGCTGCTCTGCAGGACAGCCCTGGGCAGCCCTGGCTGCAGCCCCAGCTTCAGACCCTGCAGCCATCCCTGGCAGCAGGAGCCATCCTGCCCTGTCCCTCTGACGGTGCCCAGGGCAGCCCCGCTCTGCAGCACATCCTCCTCCTCCTGCTGTGCCTCAGAGAAACTGGGAGAGTCCTCCTGACACATCCCCCAGGCTGTGGGCTGTGCTGGTTCCAGGAGATCCCTCCAGGAGCACAGGGGACATTGTCCTGCACCCACAGACTCACCATGTCCAGGGCTGTGAAGATGTTTCCCCAAGTGAAGTCTCAGCTCAATGTCTTCCCACTCCTGATTGCCTTTAGCCTGTCTGTGCCTGGCTCCTGTCCCCTCAGTGCCTGCAGGCAGTGCCCTCAGCCCTTCTGGGCTGGGAGAGGAGCTGCTCCTCAGCAGAAATGTCTTTTTGAAGCTTTTCCTGCTTGCCAGTATCTGCCTCTGTGCCAGGAGACACAACACAACGACTTTAATGACCTGCTCAGGAGTTTGTTCTTTTTTATATTAGATTCAGTCCCTGAGAGAGTCTTTTTCAAAAAACCTCTCAAGAACTCAAAATTAAATTGAAACTTCAAAGTTTCTTGAAGTTTTAATGGGTCCCACTGAGAGACCTGGCTAAGAAAGTCTCCCAGGGTTCCAGTTAGAGCAGAACAATGGAGGCACTGGAGACAAGTAGGAACAAGCAATGTAAAGGTGTCTCTGGTGCTGAGCAAACCTGGATGTGTTTCAGGAATGCAAAGGGCCAAGGCCTGAGCCCCAGCCCCTGGCAAGGCAGATCCTGTCCCTCCCTCATTGCTCAGGGCTCTTCCCGGGCACTGGGCTCTGGGGATGTGCAATGCCAAGGGCAGGACCATGGGGCGGCCCCTGCCAGGCTGCTGAGCAGGGACAAGGAGGCAATGAGGCCCCAGCACAGCAAGGCTCACTTGTCCCCTGCTGGCCTCAGGCCCAGGGCCAGCAGCCATGGCCCAAGTTCTGCAGCAGTTGGCTCTGGCAGGGCCTTTCAGCTGCTGCCCATCCCTGTGCCCTCTGCAGCCCAGGCTGTCCTACGGTGTCCATGCCCTGCGCCTCTGTCCCTGCAGGCTGTCGTCATCCCCCGGCTGCCCTACCTCACTGGCCCTTCCTTTGCTGACAGCTCTGTGTCCTGCCTGCCTCTGCCTGGCCACACAAAGCCTTGGGCTGCTCCAGACTCCTTCTGGGGGATGTGTTGCACCACAGCCCTGCCCTGGGAGAGAAATTGCTTTCTCTTTCTTTGCAGTCCAGGCCTCCCCAGCTGCCCTTGGCACTTATTCCTTCTTTCTCCAGCTGTTGTCTACTGTGTCAAAAGGAACCAGTATCTCTGAAACCACCCTTCAAGCACTCCCAGGGGTCTCCTCTGCTCTCCTCATTCTCGACCCCACTGAGCACAGAGCTCCTTTGTCCCTATACAGTGGTCATTTGCTTGAGGCCATGGGCACCTGGACAAGAATTACAGTTCTTTTCTAGAGAAAGGGAACTACAGCATCCCAGGGTTTTGATGGAAGATTAGGGGCAAGCCAGACCAGCTTGTCCTAGCAGCCTTTGTCTGAAAGCAACCCTTGGATATTTCTGGAATACTGGAGGAGGTATTCCATTTCAGCCATGGGTGCCTGGACAGCTTTTCTCCATAGGAAGGAAAGGGCAGAGCCCCAGTGTTTCAAAGAGTCTGATTAGAGGCAGCCTCAGTGAGGCCAAGAGCCATACCTGTTTTTCTTTGCAGCTTTTGTCTGGGAGCAATTCTTGGATAGCTGGAATTTGATATATCAAATCCCAGTTTTGTCCATGCGTGTCTGGACAAGAAGGGAAGCTCTTCTCCATAGGAAGGAAAGCAAGGAGCCACAGTGTTTTAAAGCAGATGAGTGCTGGCCTTCGGGAAGGCAAAGGAACCTAGACATTCCTGGCAGCTTTTGTCTGGCAGCTATCCTTGCATATAAGGAATTTTGGAGGTGGATTCCCAATTTTGGCCATGGATGTCTGCACTTGAAAGATATTCTTTTTTTCCATAGCAAGAAGAGCATGGCTCCCCAGTGTTTTAAAGGCAGATGCAAGGTGGCCCCCAAGAGGCGAATGCCAGACAGAGCTTTCTGTCCTGGCAGATTTTATATGGGAACAGTCCTTGGATATAATCAAATTTGGAGGTAGAATCCAAATTTCTGCCAAGGGCACCTGGAGGAAAAGGACAGTTCTTTTCCACAGGAAGGGAAGCATGGAAATCCTGAGAGTCAGGGGCAGATGAGAAGCAACCCTCAACATGCCAAGGTCATCTGGACCAGTTCTGGCCCCAGGAGGCCAAATCAAACATGTCTGTTCTATTTTCTTGGATCCTTGGGGCCCTGCAGCATCACGATTCCCCTTTGGTTCCATGAGGCCCCACCGTATCAAAACTGATCTTTGTTTCAATGAGGCCCAGCAATATCACAATGTTCTCCTTGGCTCTGCAGTGGCACAATGGCCCCTTGCTTCCCCGAGGCCTTGCAGTGTCAAAATGGTTTCCTTGGTTCCATGGGACTGCACAATGACACAATGGCCCCTTGGTTCCATGAGGTCTCAGAGTGTCACTGTGGTCTCCATGATTCCATAAGATCTTGCAGTGCCAGAATGGCCTCTTGGTTCTATTGGGCTCTGCAGGATCACCATGGCCCCTTGGTTCTACAAGACCTGGCTGTGTCACACTGGCCCCTTGTTTCCAAGGGGGCCTATAGTGTCACAGTGGCCCCTTGTTTCCGTGAGACCCTGCAGTGTCACAGTGGTTGCCTTGGCTCTACAAGGCCCTGTGCTGTCTCAAGAGCCCCTTGGTTCCATGGGGACTCAGAGTGCCAGAATGGTCTCATTGCTTCCATGAGGCCCTCCAGTGTCACAATGCCCTCCTTGGTTCCACAAGACCCTGCAGAGCCCATTCCTTTAACAAGGCCTCAAAGTGTCAGCATGGTCTCCAGGATTCCATGAGGCCCCACAGTGTCACAATGGTCTCTTTTGGTTCTGCAGTATCACACTGGCACCTTGGTTCCATGAAGCCCTGAAGTACAGAATGGTGCCTTGATTCCATTGGGCCACTCTATGTTACACAAGTTCTTAGTTCCATGGAGCCCTGTAGTGTCACAAAGCTCTCCTTGGTTCCAGGGTGCCACACAGTGTCACAGTGGCTCCTTGGTTCTACAAGTCCCCAGAATGTCACAGTGGCCCCTTGGTTCCATGAGGCCCTGCAGTGTCACAATGGTCTCATTGGTTCTACAAGGCCCTGCAGTTCCACAATGGCCCTTTGGTCTCACAATGTGTAACAATGGTCTCCTTGGTTCTGATGCAGAAACAAAGACTTGCTAACTAGTTTAACTTAGAAACTGGTGTGTTTATTACGACGCCGGGCACACCTAGGAGAAATCTACCACAGGGATGTGCAGACTACACAGGGGTCTGTAAGAGTCGGTCTGAAGTTTCTCTGATCTGCCTCATGACCATCATCAGAGACTGGGACCTGAGATTGCACCACTTGCCCTGAACCGGAGCTCTAGCCTGGCTGAGATGGATGCTTGCGGGGCAAGGACTGTTTGTAGCTGTGGCCGGTGCTTGTCATGGTACGCTGCAGGGTACTGGTTATCGCACCCTGTCCCTGCAGCTGTGTCATGGAGCTACGATCTCCACATACAATAGTCCATAAATCTCCCCACCTTTTGGCCAGAAGCCACTTGCTTTGGAAAAGGACTATAAAAAATTACTTTCCCCAAAAAGACTTTGAGATCTCTTTATCCCCAATGGATTGAAGATGCGTCTCGTCGGATGGCCACGAGGATGCGTCCTGTCTGTTGGTAGCTATATCCCATCCTTTCTCTCTCTCCTTTTTACTTTATCTCTCTCCTTTTTACTTTATCTCTCTCTCTCACTCTCTCTCTCTCTCTCTCGCAAACAATAAACTGCATTACTGCTTTCTGCTAAACAAACCTGAGCCTCTTGCTTTTGTCTATTGCACCCTGGGGTCGAACGAACCATCAGGACTCCCTCTCAGGTTGAGTGGATCGTGACAGGCTGGAGCGTGTCCTGAGAAGGGCAACGAGGCTGGTGAGGGGTCCAGGACACAAGTTCTGTGAGGAGCAGCTGAAGGAGCTGGGGATGTTGATCCTGGAGAAGAAGAGGCTCAGAGGAGACCTCATCACTCTCTACAGCTCCCTGACAAGAAGGTGTAGCCTGGTCAGGGTTGGGTTCTTTTCAGGAGGAAGAGTGACAGGACAGGAGGACACCATTTTAAGCTGCAGCAGGGGAGGTTTATGCTGGACATTCAGAGATATTCTTCACAAAGAGGGTGATTGGGCATTGGAATGGGCTGCTCAGGGAAGCGGGTGAGTCACCGACCCTGGGAGTGTTTCAGGGTAGACTGGATGTGGCACTGAGTGCCATGGTCTGGGTGACAAGGTGGTGTTGGGTCACAAGATGGACTTCATACTCTCAAAGATCTTTTCCAGCCTGGGTGATTCTGTGATGATTGTGACTCTGCAGGGCCCTGGGGAAGCAGGGGGCCATTGTGACACTGCAGGGCCTTGTGGAACTGAGAGGACCAGAGTGACACTGTGTATGACATGGCACCACAGAGCCAAGGGGCCACTGTGACACTGTGGGGCTACATGGAAGCAAGGAGTCCATGGTGACAGTCTGGGTCCTCTTGGAAACACAGAGGCCACTGTGACACTGCAGGATCTTGTGTAACCAGGGCTCCATTGTGACACTGCAGCACCAAGGAATTCATGGTGGCACTCGGAGCCCTCATGGAGCCAAGAGGCCACTGTGAACCTGAAGGGCCTTGTGGGACCATGCAGAGCACTGTGACAGAGCAGGACCTCGTGTGATGATGGGGCCATTGTGAACTGCAGGGCCCATGGAACCAAGGGGCCAGTGCTGCTCATCAGGGACTCATGGAATCAAGGAAACATGTTTGACACTGTGGTGCCCCTTGGGAGCATTGCTGCACTGTGAGACCTCATGGAACCAAGGATCCATTGTGACACTGCAGGGCCCAAGGATCCAAGGAAATTTGTGATACCAAGGGCTCCCCTGGAACCAAAGGGACATTGTGACACTGGGACACCTCATGGAATTGTAGAGACCATTGTGAGACCCTAGGGCCTCATGGAACTGTGGTGACACCAAGTTTGCTGAGAGTGTTGATCTGATGGAGGGTAGGAGGGCTCTGCAGAGGGACCTGGACAGGCTGGATCCAGGGCCCAAATTCAACAAAGTGAGGTTTAAGAAGATCAAGTGCCGCATACTGCACTTTGGCCACAACAACCCCTGCAGTGTTACAGGCTGAGGACAGAGTGGCTGGACAGTAGCCAGGCAGAAAGGGAGCTGGGGGCACTGATGGACAGCAGGCTGGACATGAGCCAGCGGTGTGCCTAGGTAAAGAAAAAGGCCAATGGCACCTGGCTGGGATGAGGAATGGTTTGGCAATCAGGACGTGGTGGTGTAGGGCTGGAGGCACCACCGAGTACAGAACTGAAACCACCAGATCCAGAGATGGGGAGGAGATGGAGGAAGGCTTCAGGTAGGCAAAAAACCCACTGCTGATAAACAGGAGACCACAGTTAGGTGAGGGAGGTGGAAAAGGCTTTGTGCTGTCCCTGCTGAGAATGGTTCCTCGGCACAGTCCTGAAGATCTGCACATAAGTGAAAACAATGTATAGAAATCAAATGAGTGCTAAACTGACACTAAGAGCAAGAAGACCCAGTTCCCTGAAGATTTGAGTGTGAGCAGGAGAGCTTGAGGATGGGATTTCCCAAACTGGCCCAGGGCATTGCCCTACACAGGGACAGGGAAAATGTATAGGCTGTGTGCAGCAGTGAATAGAGAAAGCCACTGGCCCAGGCAGCTGCTGCCATGTGGGCACAAGCTCTGCTGCCCAGGAGGGTTCCATAGTGCAGGAGTTTGCAGATGGACACACAGCGGTCGTAGCACATGATGGTCAGGAAATTGTAATCTGCTCCACTGAAGAACAAAAAGAGAAACTCCTGAGAAGGATATCCTGAGTAGGAGATGTTCCTGGTGTCCCAGATGGAATTGTGCATGGCTTTGGGGACAGTAATGCCAATGGAGCCCAGGGCACTGAAGGCCAGGTTGAGCAGGAAGAAGAACATGGGCACACAAAGCCTTGGGTTCCTGAAGATTCCTTTTGGGGGATGTATTGCATCCCAGCCCTGCCCTGGGAGGGAAATTCCTCTCTTCTTTCGTCCTGTCTGGACCATCCCAGCTGCACTTTACTTTAATTTTTTTTCTTAGGCTGTTTAACACTATGTCAAAAGGTTCCACCATCTCGAAACAGCTGTTTAAACACTCTCATGGCTTTCCTCCACTGTCCTCAGTCTCCACTCCACAGAGCACAGAGCTCCTTTGTCCCTCTATGGTGGTCATGTGCCTGAAGCCTCCATATCCCACCTGGAGAGATCTCTGGGCCCTCTCCAAGGTATTTGCAATTGAAAACATTCAGCTTAGAGTCTAAGAAAATCACCAGAGGAACAAGACCAGCCAGACCTCTCTGTTCTGGCTACTTTTGTCTGGGAGCAATCCTTGGACAGATAGAATCTGAGAGGCCAAATCCCAATTTTGGCCATTGGCGCTGGAGGAGAAAGCCAGGTTTTTTCCATAGGAAGTAAGGAACAGAGACTCAGTGTTTCAGGGGCAGATGAGAGGTGACCACCCAAGGCCAAAACCAGCCATATCTGGTTGTCATGGCAGGTTTTGTCTGAGGGAAACTTTTGCATACAGGGAATTTTTTAGGGGCGGTACCAATTTCAGCCATGGGCACCAGGAAAGACGGACAGTTCTTTTCCATAGGAAGGACAGCACAGAGCCCCAGTGCTCCTGGGGCTGATGAGATGTAGCCCTTGACATGCCAAATTCAGCTTGACCTGTCAGGTAGTCCATGAGAGGCCAAGCCAGCCAGACCTTTTCCATGTCCCCTTGGTTCTGTGGGGGCCCACAGCATTACAATTGTCTCCATGACTCCATAAGGCCTTGCAATGCCATAATGGTCTCCATGGATCCACAGTGCCCTGCAGGATCACAACGACCCTTTGGCTGCACGAGGCCCTGTAATGCAACAATGGCCTCTTGGTTTCACAAAGCCCTGCTGCTTCACCCCCCACTGACCTTAAACACTGACCACACCCCAACTAAAACCAAACTGACCACATCCACTGACCACAAACACTGACCCCACCCCCACTGAACATCCACACCAACTACATCTACTGACCATACTGACTGACCACTTCCATGGACCACACCCACTTGCTAGAACCCCTGACCACACCCCAATGACCGCCCAACTGACCGTACACCCACTGACCACACCAAATGACCACACCCTCTGACTACACACCAATGACCACCTCAATGACAATCCCACTGACCACACCCCACTGAGCACACGAATGACCAAACCCCTGACCCCCAAAGTGACCACCACCACCCGACTACCCAACTGACCACACTCACTGATCACACCCACTGATCACACACCACTGCCCACACCCATTGCCCACAACCAGCGGCCACACCCACTGACCAAATCCAGTGACCACCCCAATGACCATGCCCATTGACTGCACCCACTTACCACAGCAATGGGCCACTCCACTGACCACACCCACTGAGCACACCAACTGACCACACCCCTGTTACTCACCAGCTGTCCACATCCACTGACTGCAACCCACTGACTGCACCCACTGACCACCCCCATGACCACCCCCAATGACCACACCAGCTGACCAACGCCATTGCCCAGACACCAATGCCCACACCCCCCGACAGTACCCACTGACAAAACACAATGACCACCTCCACTGACCAAACCACATGGACCTGGCTAATGACCACACCCACTGACCACACCCTTGTCCCACACACCACTGCCTGCACCCCATTTGTTGCGTTTGATGTTGTTTAGGGTGACAGCAAGTAAGAAGCAGGAAGGGCCTTTGCAGGGGCTTCACAGAGATATTTATTTCAGCCACATGTGTGCACCGTCCATGGTTCAGAGAACAAAGGCCACGTACTTTGTAAGGGTCCAGGTTAAATACATGGGATGAACAGGCGGGGAAGAGCATCAGAGACCAATTACCAGGGGCCATGGGGGTGTCACAAGGGTGGGATTGGAGCAAAGGGCCAACAGGGAAACAGGTGGGAGTGACCGAAAGGCTGACAGACAGGGAGAGGGCACAGAGCTGACCGAGGGAAAAGAGCAGGAGCTGCTTTCCCTGACTGTGATTGCCTTTCTTGGTCTCCACACCCACTGACCACACTCACTCACCACACTCACTGACCACTCTGCCACTGACTGCACCCAATGACCCCACTTACTGACCACCACCCATGACCACACCAAGTGTCCACCCAACTGACCACACCTACTTACCACCCCTCTGTTGTAATTCGGTATATGAGGTATAAGAACTGAAATCAGGATCCTGTAACCTCCTTCCTGCAAACCCCAGTTCATGTCTTCCTTTCCGGTCCTGTGACCTTCCCCTGTGTCCTTGTACCCACCGGGGGTCGGGTATTCCGGTCCCTGTCCCCTGTGTGTCTTCATCCCATTGGCAGCTAGCCAAGGCCACTCCCATTCCCCTCTCCTGAATACCTGGTTCCCAGAGAAACTCGGCCTCTTTCCGGCCACACCATCGCCATGCAATAAACTGGGACTGAAAGAGGGTCTTTTGTATCCTTCTCCATCCATGATGCGATACTTTGTCTGATCTTAAATAATTAGGAAATAGACACAATAATAACAGCATCAGTTGGCGCCCAATCGTGGGGCTCTCAGTCATAGACCCCATTTGGCTAAGGTCCCTGTTTTAGGACTTTTAAACGCCCGTTGGCTGTTCAACTACCTCTGTGGGTCGGAGCGGCTTTTTGACAGCCCCGAACATAAGAGGGTGAAATTGGACAACTTCTCTGCGAGACTCGGAGGAGCCGGTTCTGGATTGGAGCTTTTGCAGAGTTACTGCGAGACCGCACTCCGTCTGAGGAAGGTAAAATCCCTTCGGGGAGGCGGGAACCCCTATCTAGCCCCGAGGTACTGGGAAGGGGGGAGTTTTCAGGTAGAGTAGCCCCAAATTCACGGGGGGTGGTTTCTATCCCGCGGGGGCAGCGGCGGCAGTCCCGCGTGGAGCGGCGAACACGTGTGCGGTGTTGCGCAATCCCGCCGGCATTTACGTGCTTGGGCCGCTCCACCGGCGTGTGTTGCGCTATTGGCGTGAGCACTGGCGCAGGGGATTCCCTTCGGAGGAGTTCCCCGGGACCGCCCGGTGCTGCCATAGCGACAGCCGCGTGTGGTAACAAAGCCCAGCACCCCCACACCTGGGTTTGCAACGGACTGCTATTTTGTAACTTTCTGCAACAGTAAAGGAATCGTGCATTTGTGTTTATAACATCGGAATGGGGGGGAAATTTTCTGCACAACAAAAGAGTATTATTTCTCAGCTTAAAGAAATGTTAGATACACAGAATTTTGTAATTTCTAAAAAACAGATTAAGAAATTTGTTAGCTGGTTGTCTCGTGAAGTTATAGAATTTGAAAAGCAAGATGTCACTTCAGTTTTATTTTGGGACAATGTTGGAAATTTATTAACTTCTAAAATACAGAAAGGTGATACCACGGCTGCTTTATTTTTGCCCATATTTCTAAATATTCACAAACACTTAACGCAATTAGATTCGGAATCTTCTGTCCCTGAATTAAAAGAGAAATCAGAAATACCTCAAGAAACTACTAATTCTAACAATCCCCCGAGTTATACACACTTAGATCCTTCTGTGCAAGCTGCTACAAACTTGCTGGGATATCCCTGCTTTCCATCCTCGCCGCCTGAAAATTCTAATTTAGAAAATCACCTTTCTTCAGTGCAAGGGGGAAAATCTGTACTAACTCCTAACAATATGCCTTTTTCTTCCAATAACCCATTCCTGCATCCAACTCCCATTTCTGCTCCATATTTTCCCAGCTATGTAAACCCATATTTCCAAGCTGCTCTTTCTATATCGCCTTGTAACTATCTTTCTAACACGGGGACGGAAAACAATAGGAGCTCCGTGACAGCTGAAACAGGGGGAGGGGCAACACGTGTTTCAGGAACGCAGGCAGAGACACAGAACCACTTAACCCCTAACTTGCTGGCTAATCCTCCTCAGCTTTTTGATGCAGCTCCAGTTAGTTATGTGGGTAGAAGGAATGGTAGAAGAAGCTACGAGCCATTCTCATACCAAGATAAAAAGGAAATTTGTAAGGTGCAAAGGGAATTTGGGAGGCAAAGTGAAATATTTAAAGGGATGCTAAGAACAACTCTTTTGTCTAATGAATTAGTTCCCCATGATATAAAGGACCTTTTTATGTGTTTGCTAACTCCAGCTGAATATGAATTATGGCTTAATATTTGGAAATGTTCTTTAAGCAGTCTTTTAACAGAGCTTCACAAAAACCCTGAGCATTCTAAAGATTCAGATAATAATGAAATTACATTGGATCATTTATGTGGGGAGGGTGAAATTCACTGCCCTGAAAAGCAAGTCCGGTTATTATCTAAATTTATTTTGAATAAGGTTAGTGATGCAGCTGAAAAGGCCTTTATGAGTTTGCCAACACCTGAAGTAACTACTAGTTATGTTCATATTAAACAGCATTCTTCTGAGAGTTTTTTAAGTTTTATAGATCGATTAAAGACACAGGTGGAACGCCAGGTGCAAAATCCAGCCATGCATGCAGAACTGATTAAGGAATTAGCAGAGAAGAACGCCAATCAAGCATGTCGCAGAGTCATCTCGAGCTTACCACTCTACCCGGAGCCCAGCCTAGCACAGATGATCGAAGCATGCACACGCAAAGCAGAACTGTTCAGTGATCTGAGAGGAACCCGAGTCCAGCACCTCCTAAGCCTCCAGCACCTCAACCACCACAGATGAAGAAGCAGCACATGTCATCACAGCAGCTAAAGAAGATCACCTATTTCCAGTGTCAGCAGGAAGGACACTTTGCTAGGGACTGTCCTCAGAACAGGAAACAGAAGAAAATCAGTGGACCAAAAAACTAGAACTGAGGCGCTGGCCTGCCATAAACACCATAGAGCGCCAGGATATAAATTCTGCAGGCTATTCTGTAGCAAAAGCCTCTCTCGCAAAAACAAAGGGGGAGGGTGGAAGGGACAATGTGGGGATAACGGATGATATAAATGTTAAATGTTCTCTTAACCAGGTCAGACAGTTCTGTGGCCGTGTAAGGCTCCAGACTACCAAAGGTTTTCATTTCAGATCTGCTGAGTGGACCATCATTACTGTGGACATCTCAAGCCCCTTAATTGACATGACGGTTTGCCACATGGAGAGTGAGTATTTTGTTGTGGGAGACACTGCACACACACCTTTAGAAATTGAAATAGCTCCTATGATCATGAAGGGGAAAATATCCAGTGTTATAATATTAGCCCGTTGCTCTCAAGCACCTTTCTATTTGTGTGAGGGGCAAGTACTGGCCCAAGCCTTTCCTATTCCAGCAGACATCACAGCAGATGATAAGTCACCAGAGGTTTACTGGGCAGAAACAGTAAAGGAGGAAAAACCTTCTCTAGCATGCAACATGACACATGGAACAGATCACCTACACGTCCAGGGTGTTCTGGACACGGGATCAGACGTGACCATTATTCCTGAAAAACTTTGGCCTTCACATTGGGAATTGCAACCTGTGGCTGGACAGCTCCAGGGTATAGGAGGAGTTAAATTGGCAAAAATATCAAAACGCATGGTACAAATTGAAGGACCGGACGGCAAATTGGCCAGTGTTCGTCTGTTTGTAATTGATTACAAATGTCCCTTGTGGGGGAGGGACTCCATGTCACAGTGGGGAATTAAAATGATAATTCCAAAAACCCCTCAGGATTTTTGGAAGCGGCCACTGTTGACTGCCGGGTCCAGAAACTAACATGGCTAAGTGACACACCTATCTGGACAACACAGTGGCCGCTGAAAAAGGAAAACTTACTGGCACTTGAAAAACTTGTAGAGGAACAATTGGCAAAAAATCATATAGAAGAAACACTTAGTCCCTGGAATTCTCCAATCTTTGTAGTACAAAAACCAGGGAAAGACAAATGGAGATTGTCACATGACCTTAGGGAAATAAATAAAGTAATTCAGGACATGGGGTCTCCGCAAATTGGGATGCCTAGTCCTAGCATGTTACCTAGAGACTGGCAATTGGCAGTTTTAGACATCAAAGATTGCTTTTTCCAAATCCCATTACACCCTGAAGATGCTCCCAAGTTTGCATTCTCAGTGCCATCATTGAACAGAGAGGCTCCAATGAAGAGATACCACTGGAAAGTGCTTCCACAGGGCATGAAGTGTAGTCCTGCTATCTGTCAGTGGTATGTAGCTTCATTGTTGTCTCCTGTGTGTGCACAAAGCAGGGAAGCTATAATCCTACACTACATGGATGATGTGCTGGTGTGTGCTCCTGACAATTCCATACTCCAACACACACTTGACCTAGTAGTTAAAGTTTTAACCTCTGCTGGATTTCAATTACAGGAAGACAAAGTTCAAAGGATGCCACCTTGGAAATATTTGGGCCTACAGATTACAGCCAGGACCATTGTTCCACAGAAATTACAAATTAATTGTAACCCTAAAACTCTTGCAGATCTTCACTCTCTGTGTGGGTCCTTGAACTGGGTAAGACCTTGGTTAGGCCTCACTAATGAGGACTTACAACCCCTTTTTAATTTATTGAAAGGGGAAAGGGACTTACTGTCTCCCAGGGAGCTGACTCCTGAGGCAAAAGCTGCAATGGAAAAGGTACAGAAAGCCCTGTCTGAAAGGCAGGCTCACCGCTACCAGCCTGAACTACCTTTCAAATTCATTGTTTTGGGGAAACTGCCACACTTACGTGGTTTAATATTTCAGTGGATTGAGGGGCAGAAGGACTCACTCTTAATCATAGAGTGGGTCTTCCTCTCCCACCAAAGATCCAAAACTATCACACAACCACAGGAGCTTATGGCTCAGTTGATTCAAAAAGCAAGAATGAGGCTGCATGAACTGTCTGGGTCTGACTTCACATGTATTCACCTGCCAATTAAACTTTCTATGGAGGGAAAAAACTCTCCTGAAAGGCTAACAAAAGAAATGTTTGAGCATTTGTTACAGAGCAATGCCAGCCTCCAGATATCTCTGGATAGCTACACTGGACAGATATCTGTTCACAGCCCAGCTCATAAGTTGTTTAATGAGGAATTCCACCTCATCCCTCGTGAAAAGAGAAGCAGGAGACCGCTTCAGGCACTCACAGTGTTCACAGATGCATCGGGGGCCTCCCATACGTAGGTGATGACTTGGAGAAATCCTCAGACTCAGCATTGGGAAGCTGATGTTAAGTTTGTGGAGGGGTCACCCCAGATTGCAGAACTGGCTGCAGCTGTGAGAGCCTTTGAGCAGTTTTCAGAGCCTTTTAACCTGGTAACAGATTCAGCTTATGTTGCTGGGATAGTATCCAGGGCGGAGCAGGCAGTGCTCAAAGACATCGATAATGAGCAGCTCTTTAGGCTGCTGTCAAAACAAATCTATTTGATTTCTCACAGAGAACATCCTTTCTATGTAATACATGTGAGGTCACACACAGAACTGCCCGGTGAAATCTCAGAAGGGAACCGGATGGCAGACACTCTTGCAGCTCCAGCTGAAAAGGCACGCCTTCCTGACATTTTCCAACAGGCAAAACTGAGCCACCAGCAGTACCACCAGAATGCACCAGGTTTGGTCCGTCAGCTCCAGCTAACACGGAGTCAGGCCAAGGCTATTGTAGCCACCTGTCCCAGCTGCCAGCTCCAGGCCATGCCATCACTGGGTGTAGGGGTTAATCCCCGGGGCCTAGGCAGCTGTGAGGTGTGGCAAACAGACATCACACACATTCCTAGTTTTGGACGCCTCAAATATGTTCATGTGAGTATAGACACATATTCAGGTGCAGTTTATGCATCCGCACATGCAGGGGAAAAGGCTGTACATGTAAAACAACACCTAGCGCAAGCCTTCTCAGTGTTGGGGATCCCTAAAGAAATAAAATCAGATAATGGACCAGCATACACATCCAAGGAGTTCCTGGAATTTGTCCAGCAGTGGGGACTGGGACATAAAACAGGCATCCCCCACTCCCCTACAGGCCAAGCAGTGGTTGAACGCACACACCAGACACTAAAACAGGTTCTAGCTAGGCAAAGCAGTTCAACTGTGTGGATGTCTCCCCAGCAAAAGCTCTGTAAAGCTCTGTTCACAATCAATTTCTTGAATTGTTCGTTTGAAAACATGACTCCTCCTGTGGTCCGTCATTTTAACAGCAGTAAACAGTTTAAATTGTCTCAGCATCCACCTGTTTTGATTAGGGATCCAGAAACATGGGAAACCAGGGGTCCCTATGAGCTAGTAACCTGGGGAAGAGGCTATGCATGTGTGTCAACCCCCTCAGGCCCTCGATGGATCCCTCAAAAGTGGGTTAAACCTTTTGTTCCCAAAACTCCAGCCACAGAAGAAGGAGATGAGAAGCAAGTAACCATTGCTTCAAAAAGAAGACGCCGCAGAGGAAAAGGAAACAAAAACCTCATAAAGGAATACCCTCTGGCAGAAAAAGACTTCTAACATGTTTTAAACTGTTTGTTTTTCCTTTTAGAAGAAAGCTACCCTCCAGTTAACCCTGTGTCCTGTTAGCTTTGAACAGTTTGGCAGCTGCGTGGATCATCCCTCAGAAAACATATGCCTGTCCTCTGCAGCAGCAACAGACCCTATGTCCACCTGCCTGGGATGTCAGGGATTTGAAGGACTTTGCTGCATAAACCTGACTGCAAGAGCTCCTAAATGTCCACGCTGCTCTGCAAGAAACAAAGGACTGGTTTAATAAACTGTTCAAGGCCTGGGGGTTTTCTGGGTGGTGGACTTCCACAGTCAAAACCATTATGTTATTTGTTGTTATTTCTTTCCCTTGTAGCAGTAGCATTTGGAATCATACTTCATTTAATATTTCAAGCCATTACTGGTATCACTTCTTCTACCTCATCAGACAATCATATAGAGATGGCAAATATAAAACAATCTGATTCTCCTGCTTATCACAAATGGTGGGCAAAATGATAAATTAGGACTAAAATTAGTTTAATATCATCCCCCTACTTAAAAAACAAAAAAACGGTGAGATGTTGTAATTCGGTATATGAGGTATAAGAACTGAAATCAGGATCCTGTAACCTCCTTCCTGCAAACCCCAGTTCATGTCTTCCTTTCCGGTCCTGTGACCTTCCCCTGTGTCCTTGTACCCACCGGGGGTTGGGTATTCCGGTCCCTGTCCCCTGTGTGTCTTCATCCCATTGGCAGCTAGCCAAGGCCACTCCCATTCCCCTCTCCTGAATACCTGGTTCCCAGAGAAACTCGGCCTCTTTCCAGCCATACCATCGACATGCAATAAACTGGGACTGAAAGAGCGTCTTTTGTATCCTTCTCCATCCATGATGCGATACTTTGTCTGATCTTCAATAATTAGGAAATAGACACAGTATAACAGCATCACCCCTCAGCAACCTCCCAACTGTCCATGTCCACTGACCGCAGCTACTGATCACATCCCACTGCCCACACCCACTGAACACACCCACTGACAACACCCACTGATAACAGACTGACCACACTGACACTGACCACAACCACACACTACTCCCACTGACCATACCACAAAGACCATCCACAGTCAGCATCCACTGACCACCCAAACTGAACAAACCACTGACCACCCCAAATGACCACACTCACTGACCACATCCACTGACTGCACCCCACTCCTCCCCAAATGACCATACCTCCACTGAACACATCCACTAACTGCATCCACTGACCACAATGAATGACCACCCAACTGAGCACCCCTCCATTGATGACAACCACTGATCACACCTTCTGCCCACACCCACTTCCCACATCCACTGACCAAACCTACTGGCCACACCACTGCCACATTCCCCTGCCCACCCAGCTTACCACATTCACTTCACAAGTGCCAGGGGACAAGGTCCAGCAGCTGCGCTGGTTCTGCAGAGCCACAACAGCCCCTGGTTCCATGAGTTTCTGTACTGTCAGCAGCGGTTCCTTGGTTCCAATGATGCCCTGCTGGGTCACAATGGATGTTTGGTTTCATGAAGTTCTTTAGTGTCACCATGCCCTACCTCGTTCCATGAGCTTCCGTGGTGTCAAGATGGACTCCTTGCATGGGCAGGGTAACAATGGACAATTGGGTCCATGCAGCCCCACTGGGACACCATGGAGTCCTTGGTTGCCATGGTCTCCGTAGATCCACAGTGTCACAATGGACCACTGGATCCATGTGGCCCTGCTGTGTCACAATGGGCCCTTGGTTCCATGGGAACCAAGTGTCACAATTGACTCCTTGCTTCCATGTTGCATCCTCAGTGTCAAAATGGGTCCTTTATTCCCTGAGAAACACAAACATTTTGTGGAAACACTGAGCAAATCCTGCTTAACACACCTGGGAACACCTGTCTGCGTTCAAAAGAGGGGTTAAAGGTGAGAATAGCACCAGCAATTTCCATCTGCAACAGAGATCCAGGGAAAGGACAAGGACAGGTGAAAGACTCAGAGAATTCTGCTTACAGAGATCATGTCTGGTCCCACTATCCCTTGTAGAAAGGTGACATCATTCCAGGCAGCCTGGACTGAGCATGTGCTTCCTCAGTGGGGTTTGCTGTTCAGGAAACCTGCTCAGGCTTTTCCATTCTTTCTTCACAAACAAGAAAACTTCACCTGGGCCTGTGTGTAGGCAGAGCCCTGAGGAGAGCAGGTGGTGCAATGGGCTGGGACACCCAGCTGAAGAGCTCAGGGGACAAGGTTCTGATGCAGGGCACAGGGATGTCAGTCCCAGGTGGGCAATGTCAGACATGGTGAGGCTGGGGGTGAGAAGCAGGTTGTCCAAACAAGATCAGCCCTCAAAGGGCTCATTCTTCTGCTTGCCCAGAGCTTCTAATGAGACATTCAGCATCAAGATCACTTGGAAAATGCTTCAGTCACATGTTCTCTGAACTGAAAAAAAATATTCTGTTGATTAAAAAAACAAGATCATGAGGTGCCCTTTGAAGTCTTCTTCCTCAAGAAAACTCCAAAATTACTCCAATGAACTGCACAAGCCCTGGAGATTTGAAGACAATTTAAGGAAGACTAAGGGCTCCTGAGGGATTTCTGTTTTTTGAATCAGTTCCCACATGGGGTTGAGTCCAGGACCCTGAGACACTGAGAGAAGGTTGAAGAAGCTGCTCAAGGAGTCAGAAGCAAAACTGCAGGGTCACAGTGGCCTCTTGATTCCATGAGGGCTCTGAGTGCCACCATGAATTCCTTGGTGCTTGTCCTAGTTTGGACAAACTTAGGGGAAAAAACCCCCAGAAGAGCTCCCAGGGAATAAACCCCAATTCTTTATCCCACTGGACTTAAGAAAAAAATATTTCACTCAGGGGGAAAAGTGGAAAAAACCTATTTATTGACACATACAAGGGAAACACTTCCCAGCACAGATCCAGATGACAAAAAAAATTTTCACCGAGAGAGAAAGAGAGACGTGGACGATTCGATCTTCACTAGAAGGACGAAATGCTTCTCTGGCCGGTGTCCAGAGGCAGGCCGCAGGGTTCCTCCGGAGCGAGCTGGTGCTGATCCTCGGGAGGTGAGGGGGTGGGGGGGGGAAGGAAGAGGGGGAGAGAGAGAAAGGAAAGAAAAAAACAGCCAGCAAGCCTTAAACAACAGCGAGCTAAAACAAATAATTCAAGCAATATAAAGCCAAAAAATCAAGCAAAAAAAACCAGCTAACTAACAAACCAGGCAACAAGCTACTACCACAGCAGCGAAAAGCCACAAGCAGCAGCAGCCAGAGCCAAGCGAGCCACGGCAAGAAGGAAAAAAAAACCAAGGCCAGTCCACAGAGCCGAGCCCAGGCGGCCCCTTCCCCGGGAGCAGACAGCTTCATGGCCAAGGGGGGGGCAGGGTGAGGAGTCAGTCAAAACACCAACCCAGGACAGTGCTGCAGTGTCACAATGGAGCCCTGGTTACACAAGATCCTGCAGTGTCATGAGGGACCCTTGGTTCCATGGGCACCACAGTGTCACAACTGTTCCCTCAGTTCCAAGAGTCCTTGCAGTGGAACAATGGCCCCTTGGTTCCACAAGGCCCTGCAGTGTCACAGTGGCCTCTGTGGTTCCACAAGGATCCAGACTGAAACACTGAAATTTTTTACAATTTTAATGGATGCCACTGAGGGTCACAACTGAATAAGTGTCCCCAGGTCCAGTTAGAGCAGAACAATGGAGGCACTGAAGACAGGTGAGGACAAACAAGGGAAACGTCTTTCTGATGCTGAGCAAACCTGGATATGTTTCAGGAATGCAAAGGGCCAAGGCCTGAGCCCCATGACACAAAGGGGCCGTTCTGATTGTGCCAGACCTCATGGAACCAAGGGGCCAGTTGTGCACAGTGGGGCTTCATGGAACCAGAGGTCCACTGTGACATTGCAGGACCTCATGGAACAACAGAGACTGTTGTGACTCCTTGGGACCCACTGGATCTGAGGGGACATTGTGGCACTGCAGGGCCTTGTTTAACCAAGAGGCCATTTTAGCACAGCAGGGCCCCATGGAACGAAGGGGACCACAGCGTGAGCCTCCAAGAGATGAAGGGTGCATTCTGACACCATGGAACCACGGAGACCATTGCTGCACTACAGGGAATTGTAAGAGCCTAAAATGAGGGATGTGGAACTCCAGGCAGGCTCTTTTAAATGCTGTTTATTGTATCCAAATAATGCAGCAATTCACAGGCCATGGGTGACAAGAGCCCTTGCCCACAGCCTTTTCAGCCACAGCTGTGGATTCATCTGAAAGCTTCCTCTAGTTCTGGTTATAATGCATTATATACTTTTCATTACAGAGCATCTTAAAACATGACAACCAATCAATACCTTTACTATTACCTATAGCCTATCTCAACTACTAACATCATCATATTCATGTTACTATTTCCAATCACAAAAGGTTAGAACGTTACAGTTTAAGCTAGAAGTTGTTCTTCAGTTTTCTTGCAGTGGAAAATTCTGAGATCTTTTCTCTACTTGCAACATGGCATTTTTGTTTGTGAAAATCTTTTTGCTTGGTAAGAATATCTTTTGTTTGAGGTGGATTTATCCTTTGTTCTTAGTCATAAAAGCCCCTTCCATCTCACTTGCTCTTTGCCTTCTTAGTTACCCAGTAAAACTTGCTCAGCAATTCTTTTCTTCCACATCAAAACTTGCTATAATTTCTATACCTTCTTCAGATTCTACATTCAAAGATCTTTCTGATATACATACATATGTGTGCGACCTTCCTGTCAATTCTTTCTCCTTCCCAACAGGGGATCGTGGCACCAAGGAGGCCCTTTGGAAGCCGTGTGGCCTCATGGAACTGTGGAGACCAGAATGACAATGTGTGTCTAACCTAAGGACATTGTGGCACTGCAGGGACTCATGGAACCAAGGGCACAATGGTGACACTGTGAGCTCCAAGGGACCAAAGGGGCATTCTGGCATTGCAGAACCACAGGAACATTGTGACGCTGTGTGGTGTCATGGAACCAATGCTCTGTTGTGACATTGCAGAGCCTTATGGAATCATGGAGACCACTGTGACACAACAGGCCTCAGTAACAAAGGGGTCCTTGCGACACTTTGGGCTCCACAGAATCAAGGAGTCCATTGTGACACTAGGGGCCCTGTCGGGCCGAGGGGCAATTGTGGCACTGTGTGACACTGTTACGAGTGGATGTGAGAGTTTAGAGAAGTCCCTGCCCTTTGTCCAGGCCTCTGGCAGCAGGCAGTGCCTTTATGGAGGTGGCCAGCACCCCAAAACACACTCTCCTTTGCAAGTTATTTAATAATGGCTGATTCTGTGTATTATAGATTGAATTATTTATTTAATAGAAAGAAAACTAACAGATATAAGACATTAAACTAATGCTACACAGGAATAAGGACAAAAAGATACTTCTAGCAGGTATATACAGCACGAGGTTAAAAGAACCTCTTACTGCTACAGCTAGCAAAGTAATAACACCACTAAGGATTCAATGTATCTTACCATCCAATTGTTGGTGGGATCTCACATGGAGATCCTTTCCCTCAATTCCCCGGGAAGTAACCACGGAATCTATGTCCAAACTACAGGAAGAAGTCCTTTACACCTTCAGGGTGTGCATGTCGCAGTTTCTGCCTCTGTGATAACTCATTTTCTTTTGCAGTTTGTAAAACAGTGTACCTCAGTCAAGAATATTTCTTTTATCTTGTCCCACATCTGCTCACCAGAGGAAGATGTTGATTCTTAGCTGAGGCCTGAGCCCTTTTGGCACCAGAGATGGCACCTTGCTGGGCCTCTCATCCGGGTTATCTCTTTATGCACCGACTGTCTGTGGTAGGGGTGGGTACATGTCCTGCCACAGGCACCGCGGAACCAAGGAGACCATTGTGACACTGCAGGGTACCATGGATCCAAGGGACCATTGTGACACTGTGGGGACACAATGGAGCCAAGGAGTGATTGTGACACTGTGGAACCCCGTGGAACCAAGGACATCAGTGTGGCACTGCTGGGCCGCAGGGTCCCGAGGGGCCGGTGTGAAGCAGCAGGGCTTTGTGGAACCAAGAGGCCATTGCTGCATTACAGGGCCTGGTGCAGCCAAAGGGCCATTGTGATCCTGCAGGGCACCGTGGATCCATGGAGACCATTGTGGCATTGCAAGGCCCCATGGAATCAAGAGGCCATTGTGACACTGTGGGGCCACACGGAACCAAAGGGCCATTGTGAACCTGCAGGGCCTCATGGAAGCAAGAGGCCATTGTGACAGTGCAGAAGCAAGGAGAACATTGTGACACTGAGGGGCCTAGTGGAACCAACAGGACATGGAACAGATCTGGCTGGTCTGGCCCACCCGGGGGCCACCTGGCAAGTTTGACTGATCCTGGCGAGTTGAGTGTTTCTTCTCAGCAGCTCTTGAAGCACTGGAGCCCCATGCTTTCCTTCCAATGGAAAAGAACCATCTGTCCTACAAGGTGCCCATGGCCAAAATTGATACTGCCCCTCAAAAACTCCCTATATGCAAGAGTTCTCCCAGACAAAATCTGCCAGGATGGGACAGAGAAATCTGGCTAGCCTTGGCCTCTGGAGGTCAGCTCTCATCTCAAAGTAGCACTGATGAAAGTACTTGAACAGTTTTGACTGCTGGAACATCAATGAGTCTCTCATCCTCTGAAAATTCCAGATAATCGTCTGGTCATATGGGTCTTTTTTTCCTCATTGTGTATTATGAATGAAATAATGTTTTCAGAAGAATAATATTACTCTTATCACTCTAGCAATGTTATCTGACACTAAACACCTCCTATATATATGGATTAAAGTCACCTGTATAAGAAAACACACTAAAGAATCCATCAGGAATTATTTGTCTCTGCTCCCATCCATCACATCTCCTCTTGTCCTGGTTTGAAGGACAGGTGTCTGCCAAGAAAGGCAGAAATTTTCCTTTGAAACAGAGACTCGAATTCCACTCCCCCCCAAATATTATAAACGTTTGAATCAAGGACTCTGAGGCAGAGATAAGGGGGTAGGAATAACAGCTCTTTTACTAATATATCTAACTGTACCAGCAGAAGCAACAGCAGTTGTTAAAATTACTAACAAAACAGAACAGATAACTCGGTTCCAGTCCTTTCTTTAGCTGTGAGCACGCTCTCTCTCGGCAGGAGTGGAGGCGGGAAAGGGCAGCCGCGGCCACGCCGGTCTCAGGTGGGAGCGGCTAGAGCGGGCAGTTCCTCGCTCACCGTTTGGGTTCTGGTCGTCAGCTGTGTCCGCAGAGACTGGAGGCTGTAGCAGGGCAGATGCAGGGCAGGTGATGGCAGAGGGTCTGGCTCTCCTGCGCTCGGCCGCGTGGCTCCAAGTCCGAGCGGATCCTCCTCCCAGCTCCCCGGAAACACGAGTCCCCTCTGGAAGCAATGAGAGCCCCTCTCCAAGCCGATCCCACCTACCCCTTTTGTCCAGAGCCCGCAAAGATCCGCGGTGTAACCGGCAGCTCCATTGGCATGACAATGGGAAAAATTCTTTAAATTGATACAGCAATAGGAAAAACACGCAACCCCCAACACCTCTGGAGCTGGAGGTGCAGCCATGATGCCCACAGCAGCCCTGGGGCTCTGTGCCCCATGGCCTCCCTGCTGGGCAGCCTCTGCCAGCTCCTGCACAGCCCATGGCACCTGTGGCCTGCACTGACAGCCCTGCCCCGGGCTCTGCCGGGCTCTGGGCCAGCAGAGAGGGCAGGCAGGGCTGGCCATGGCCGGGAACAGGCTCTGAGCCACGCAGGAGGATGGAGCTGGGCCACAGCCAAACTCAGCCCAGGGCAAACCTGGGCTCAGCAGCCAGGGTTGGCAAGGGCTGGGGACAGAGGCTGGCGCTGACAAATGTCCTGGGCCCCCTCCCTGCTCTGTGCATGCCACCAAGGGCACAGAGCAGCCTCCTCTCTGGGCCACTTGCCTGTTTCCAATGCCTTCCACAGGCGCTGGCCCTGCCCCACAAGGCCTGGGCTGAGTCCTGCCCCTGCACGCTCAGCCAGGCTGAGATGGACACTGCTGCTTTCTCTGGCAGGCTCTCTCAGGCCAGCCCAGCTCCCTGCAAGCTGTGCCAGCTGCCCTGAGCTCTGTGCAGCACCAAGGGCCTCTCCCCAGCACAGCCCAGCCGGCTCTGGCCCCACAGCTCTGCTCAGGGCAGGGGGCTCTGCGCAGTGGCCCCACGGCCTCAGCCCCTGGCAAGGGCACAGCAGCAGCTGCAGCTCAGACAGGACTCAGCCCCAGCCATGGGCAAGGTGCTTGGCCAAGGCAAAAGGAGGCTCCCTGTGTGCCCTGCTCCCCTCTCCCTGAGCTCCTGAGAGCTCTGCAGCCCCTGCTGCCATCCCATTTCCCCAGGCCAGCACAACAGCCCTGGCCTTGGGTCCCTGCAGAGCTGCTCCTGCTCCAGGCCCAGGGCCCATCCCAGAGCTGGGGCAGCCACAAAGCTGTGCCCATTTCTGATCATCCCTGCTCTGATGAGGATGGATCCTCAGCCACTTGGTGGATTTTGATGAATTTTACTACTCATGAGGCATTTTGTTTCTTGAGCTTTTCATTTCAGGAATTCAGTGGCAAAGGCTCATAAACATTTCTTCAAAACACCCAAACAAGAAAAGCCCCTGGGAATAATTGAAGTTTTTAATTCTTCTGTGGTTAATTACAGATATTTGAGAATTGTATTCCAAGTGAATATACTATATTGAAACAAAGCAGAGAAAAGTAATTTATCCTGTTAGGTTTTTTTTCCTATTTAGAGATTGATACCAGCAATGTCCAATTGATATTAATACCCAGCACCTTCTAATGCAGTCTGAACAGATATGAAAATCAAGGCCATTCATAGCTGACAATCACTAACACTTTGTCCCCACCCCGTTCCCAGCATTTCCCTCATCCTGTCCCTGAGACTCCTATGGATCAGGAATGGTGTGGCCAGCAGGACCAGGGCAGTGATTCTTCCCCTGTACTCTGCATTGGTGAGGCCATGCTTCAAGTGCTGTGTCTGGTACTGGTTCCCCCAATTTAGGAAGGACATGGATGGGCTGGAGTGTTTCCAGAGAAGGTCAACAAGGCTGGTGAGGGGTCTGGAACACAAGTCCTGTGAGGATTAACTGAGGTAGCTAGGGATATTTTTTTGAGAAAAGTATACTCAGGTGTGACCTTACGACTCTCCACAACTTCCTGAGAGGTGGTTGTGGTCAGGTGGGGTTGGTCTTTTTCACCAGGCAACAACTGACAGAATGAGAGGACACAGGCTGCGCCAAGGGAGATATAGGTTGGATATTAGGAAAAAGTTTTTTACTAAAAGTGTGATAAATGCTGGAATGATCTGCCCAGGGTTTAGTGGAGCCACCATCCCTGGATGTTTTTATAAAAAAATGTGGCATGGGACTTGGTTGCATATGAAACTTTTAGGCACGGGTTGGACTTGATGATCCTGATGTTCCAACCTCATGATTCTGTGATTCTGTGAATTCTCTGAGTCTTTCAGCTGAATTCTCGGTCCCTGTCCTTTCCCTAGATCTCCTTTGTAGATGGAAGTTACTGGTGCCATTCTCACCTTTAACTCCTAATCTGAATGCAGACAGATGTTCCCAGGTATGTTAATCAGGTGTTGCTGAATGTTTATGTGGAATTTTTGTATCCTCATGGTACCAAGTAGACATTTGTGGAACTGTGTAACCTCATGGAACCAGAAAGCCCTTGAGACATTGGGGCAGGATGGTGCCAAGGAGACCATTGTGATACTGCAGATCCAAGGAGACCCTGGTGATAGTATGGACACTTATGGAACCATGGGCATTGTGACACAGCAGGGCTTCATGGACCCAAGGAGTGAGCTGTGACTCTGTCAAACCTCTTGGAACCAAAGGGCCCTTGTGGAACCTCAGAGCCTTGTGGACCAAGGGGTCCACAGTGACATTGTTGGGTTCACTGTGTGGTTCATGGAACCAAGGGGCCATGGTGACACTGTGGAGCCTCACTGACCATTGGGCCATTGTGACACTGCAGGGCAGTATGGAATCATGGAGACCACTGTGACACTACACAGTGTCATGGAGGCAAGGGGCCATTGTGACACTGTGGGGCCTCATGGAATCAAAGGGCAGTTGTGGTATCATTGAAATTGTGGAAGTTGTGTCACCATGGAACCAAAAAGACCATTGTGACCCCATGGAACTAAGGATTCCTGTCACACTGTGGGGACTCATGGAATTATAGAGATCTTTGTGACACTGCAGGGCTTCATGGAATGAAGGGACTGTTGTGACACTGTGGGGCCTCATGGAACCAAGGAGAGCATTGTGACACTGTGGGGTACTGTGGAACAAAGAGGCAGCTGTGACACAGAGGGCTTTGTGGAACCCAGGGATTGATGTGACACTTGCTTGGCCTCATGGAACCAAGGATTTATCCTGTTAGGATACTGAACCTAATGGAATTGTTGCAAATTATACAATTTTAGGGTTTTTTTTGTTTTTTAATGTAACTTCAGTAAGGGTTTTGTTTGCCTTTGCCCAGGAGGAGGGGACTTCAAGTTTCTCTTCAGAAGGCTCTGTTCACTGAAGTTTGTGAGGCCTGATGAGTTTGACATGTACAGATTGGGAGTAACATGAAGATACAGGAGGTAAACGAACATTAATGAACATCACCCCCACTGTAGCTGGAGACACCTGCTCTGGGAAAAGATTGGTAAGACAATCAAAGAATGAGACATAATTCACATCAAAGACAAAGGCATCAGTAACCAGCAGGAGATCAAATGCTAAGAACTGTGCAATTTACATCAATTAATTTCTTCAATGAAACATTAATTTCTTTGTGTTTTGTCTGTATAAGCATGTGGAAAGGCTAGTAAAGAACCATCTGTGATGGCAGGATTTTCACTGCACAACCCAGGCATGTATGGGTGGAATGATTTCTATTGCACATGCTGGCCACAATGGCATCCTGGCCAGAAGAAAGTAATGCCTGAATTCTGTAACACTGAGATGTTGGGGAGTTTCTGTTTTTCATGCAGTTTCAGAGACAGTCCCACTGAGGTCCATCACCAACACAGGCTCCCCCTGGACTCATTGGAGGAGAAAATGGGAGGCCCTGATTGCACAAAGCTCTCAGAGACTCCAAGGCAAAAGCAAAACCCAAAGTCCTCTGAAAAACCTGCAGTCCCTGGGAGCATGAAGGAGCCCCAAGGCCATTCCTGACCAAGGCTCCCCAGGGACTGGTCCCAGCAGATCCCTGAGGCCACTGGGATGTGGGGGAGATGCTGAGGGCAGGACAAGGGGTGACAGTGCCCAGCCTTGCTGGGGCTGTGCCAGGAGGCCCCAGTGGCTCAGGACAGGCTCCTCACAGCCCTTGATGGCACAGACCCTGCTGTGCCCCAGGGCACCAAGACTTGGCTTCTCTTTGTCCCCACCTGACATCTCTGCCTCCAATTCTCTGCTCTCATTGAGGCTTGGGGACACTTTCTCACTCACTTTCCTCCCTGGGACCCATTAAAACTTCAAGAAACTTTGGAGTTTGATTCTCACTTGGAGTTCTTGAGAGATTTCCTAACAAACCATGGCTCTACCTTCATTTCCCTCTGGTCTGGTGCAGTTCATTAAAAATGCTTCCTATAATAGTTATGTAGAAATATTTTGAAGTGCTTCTTAAAACTATCCATTCCTATTTTAAAGGATGGATTTTATTACTGTTATAAATGAGCGCAATGGGCCATAAAAGATCGAATAACAATTTAAAAGATTTATTGGTTACAGAAGGCAAAAGCAAAGTCAGCGCTGGGCGACAGAGGAGTCCTCGCTCCACTAACTGCCGCACCCCATCCCCCTTAGTTTGTTCTTTTCAAGCTGTTCAGTTTTCGGGTTACGTCCTCCTCCTCTAGTAATTTTGCGCATGCTCCTCCAGTTGCTAGGGGGTCTTTTTCTGCCTTCTGGTGGTCGAGGGATGAAGATGAGTAATCTTCCTTAGCCGCTGACTCCTTTCTTGGCACTTAAAACAATATGTAATTATGCAAGCAAAGCAGAACACATTCTGGCTTCTACTTTAAGGCCTATCAAGTAATCAAGCAAGCAGAGCAAAACAATTAACAAGTTCTGGCGATATCTTCTCAAGGTCTGTCAGGAGATCAAAGCAGAACAATTAACATCCTGGCCTCACAAGTCCTGGCGATATCCTTTCAAGGTCTGTCAGGTGAACAAAAGGCTCCTTTTTTATTACAACTCTCCCCTTTTTCTATATTATTACTTTTGTTCGCTAAATCTTTGTAATTCCCTCGTACTTAACTCCTGATAATCTTTTGCCTCTTCCCCATTTAAGGCTTCATATTTTGCTCGTATTAACATGAGGTGCGCGGCTTCTAACCTGCTTTTTACAATGCTAATTATTTTGTTAAAAATACAGGGGCCGAAAGCAAGCCCTAAAATTATTAAAATTACTGGTCCAGCTAAGGTCGACAAGAGAGTGGTTAGCCAGGGAGAATATTTAAACCAAGATTCATACCAATTTTGCTGGGCCTCCCTTTCTCTCTTGCGCTGCTCCGGTTGTTTTCGGAGCTCAGCCATGGTGTCAGTTACTATCCCAGTGTGGTCCGCATAGGTGCAACACTCCTTTCGCAAAGCTATACACAGTCCCCCTTGCTGTAAAAACAACAGGTCTAATCCCCATCTATTCTGCAATACAACTTCTGAAAGAGATCTTACTGATTTTACGAGACTGTCTATTGCCTTCTCTATTTTACTTAAATCTTCATCTACTGAAATTCTGAGATCCTTAAATCCTTGCTGTTGGTTCACTAAGGAAGCCAGTCCTGTCCCCACCCCAGCACTTCCTATACTTAGTAATACAGCAACTGTGAGGGCTGTAAATGGTTCTCATTTCTCTAAGTGGTGTTTTGGAGTGAATTGATGAGCATACACATAGTCTTTCGGGTGGTATACAATCCGGGGGACTACCATGACCTGAATACAGTATTCAGATGTCTCATTAAAATTAGATACTGATATACATGGGGTTACTCCTAATGTGTTGCAGACCCATTTGGTGTTCGCAGCAGGGATCAGCCATTGAGCCGGCTTGCGGGAGTCAGTTACAGCCATTTCTACCTGACAAAGATGATCTTTATCTCGAGGTATATTGCCTATGCACCTTCCTTTTCCACTTACTTGTGCCATTGATATTCCTGGGGTACTTTCTTTCCCCTTTTTCCAAAGGCACTCCCGCAGATTTGATCCATTGACACGTTTGGATTTTGCTGCGGACCCCAAAGCTTCATAAAAAGGTGGGTTAATGGTATAACATAGCCAGCACTCTTTGGTTAGATTTGGATATGTACTGTTGAGGACCCCAAAGGTAGCTTGCATTACTTTCCAGAGCGTCCCATGCTTTGGTGGTAACACAGTGGCAGGCATAATTATAGATCTATTAGTGGCCACTGTTGTGTTTTCCCTCATAGCCTCATTCCAGTTTTCCTCTATTTTCTGGGTGCCTATTACTGGATTTGGCCCTACAGGTACCGGATCATGTGGAATTGGTTCCCTCTTAATTAGAAAATGTCCTCCCCTATCTTTTCCTGGTTCCCATGCTCTAGCTCCCCAGGTTTTGCCAATTGTCCATACCCCATCTTTGATCTTATTGTTTGTAACATTGATTTGTATTCCATGGCAGTTGCCAGGGTTTCCCACTCCCTGATCCTTTCCTATCTCAGGGGGAATGCATCCTGCAGGCCACCACCCTACAGATATATATTGGTCCTTCCCTCCTCCCGGGGAAAATCCGAAAGCCACTGTCTCACATCCCCAGTATCCGCAATAAAATTCTCCAGGATAATTACAATAAGGTTTTCCTGGATTGGATGCCGGACAAAAATAAATTCCCCCCTTGTTCAAGCATGGGTGCGTTTGGGTTAAGTCACAAAGGTAGCAGTTAAACGAGGGGGTTCCTGAAGTCACCACTGTACTAAGTACTTTCTGGTCCTCCCACCTGATTAATGACCATTTAAAAGGTTCATGGCTTGCAAATGCAGATTTCAAAAGCATTATATATAGTATTCCTAATTGGAGGTGGTAGCTTCCCCATTTTCCACAACTGCTCTTTTTATTTTTCTCCCAATTTACCTCAGACTTTTCTTTTCCCTTGGACTCGTGACAGCTCTGGGTACCTGTTCCTCGTTTTCCCCTTTTGCTTGGGCACCCTCCTCCACTGCTCTCATCTCCTCTGCCTTGCCCATCAACTCGTTTGCATCGAGCTATGGGGAGTTCCATCTTCTCGGCAGCAGGAGTATTCTTCAGGAGGGGTGTTTGACCCATGCTTTTTAATACGTTTTATGTATTTATACCACTTGCGGTTCTTAATTTGAGGGGTATAACAACTGAGTTCAGGTACCCACCATCTGCACAGGGCGGCTACTATCTTAGCCACAAATGGGGCAGGTTCGTTAGAGTGATAACAATAGAATTGGGGATTTATCCCCTTTGTAAAAATTTCCACCACTCTTCAGACCCTCTTAAGAGTTCTCTGGCAGCCACTTTGGTAGCCAGGACCTGAGAGGTGAGTAGCCTTTGGTCTGAATAACAATTTTTACACACTCCCCTTGGAGGGTAACTGTTGCTGCAATGGGTCCACCACTCCTCCTTACAAACTAAACAAATGAAGCATACAAAAGGGTTACAATTCCCACAGCAATTTTCAGCATTACTTCTTATTCTTACTGCTGCATTTAGCAGATCTTCCCCCACCCCCAATTGGTGCTCCTGTTGCTCGGAGCTCTGCCAGGAAGGAATAGTATGTTGGATCCCACAGTCTATCTCCCATGTGGAAAAAGTCTCATACCTGTGGTGGGGTGGGAATAATGTAGCCTGTCTTTTAATTAGAGCTTACTCGCTTCTTAAGTGTCAGTTTCAGGCTTCCAGGTGTGCCCTTCACTTCCCACCCGTGGTCGTTGGTGAATTTAGACGGATCTACTGATCCCTTGATTCGGCTTGCGTGAGTCCACCCTTTTTCCACAGTGCGTACTGCTGTGTCTGTTGTAAGCAGCACCTGGTAAGGTCCTTCCCACTTGGGTGTTATCGGATTTTCCTTCCAACTTTGGACCAGTACCCAGTCCCCGGGCTGAACCTGATGTAATACAAGATCTAATGGTGGTCTCTGAACCAACATTCCTTTTTCCCATAGCTGTTTTTTGAATTTCATCAAAGCTATTAAAATCTCGTTAATGTATCGTTCACTAACATTTGGGTTTGTCTGTGCCTTTTCTAAACTATAGGGCATGCCATATAACATCTCGAATGGGGAAATCCCCAAATCTGCCCGGGGTTGAGTCCGAATGTTCAGCAAGGCTAGGGGAATGCATTTAACCCATGATAATTTTGTTTCTAGTACCAATTTAGTAAGTTGTTTTTTTATTTCTCCATTCATCCTTTCTACCCGGCCTGAACTTTGAGGGTGCCAAGGAGTATGTTGTTCCCATTTTATTCCTAATGCTGCTGCCAGCTCCTGAGTTATCTTTGATGTAAAGTGCGGCCCCTTATCAGAGTTAATTGTTTCTGGTACACCATACCTGGGGACTATCTCCTCCAGCAGGGCTTTTACTACTGTTTGTGCGGTTTCCCTTGATGTCGGGAAGGCTTCCACATAATGAGTAAGATGATCTACTACTACTAAAAGATATTTAATCCTCCCTACCTTTGGCAATTCGGTAAAATCCACTTGAATATTTGCAAAGGGTTGTTTTGCTAGAGGCCTTCCCCCATGGGGTAGTTTTCTGAGGTTACTTCGATTTACCCGCAAACAGGTAGGACATCCCTTTGTGATATGTTTAGCTATATCGTGGAGCCCAATGCTCATGTACCTAGCGGCAAAGTGATCCACCAGCCCCCGGGCTCCCCAATGAGTTTTCTGATGTAACTTATACAATACCCTTTGAGCTATCGCCTTTGGTAGCACTTCCCGGCCGTCTGCTAATATCCACTTTCCTGCTTCCTCTGTAACACCCATTCTTCTAAGTCTCTCTTTCTCCTCATTCGTAAAAATTGTATCGGTGTTTTCACCATCCTTGACTCCATCTTTGCCCCTTTGCCCCACTTTTTCTTTTAGGACCATTTCCTTTAGGGCTGCCCGTTTTGCCTCCTGATCTGCAGTGTTGTTCCCCCTGCTTTTTAAATCTATTCCTCATTGGTGTCCCTTTAAATGAACCACTGCTAACCTTGTCGGCCCTCTCAGAGTTTTTAGTATCTCAACTATAAGTTTCTGGTGTATCAAATCCTTCCCCTGTGAGTTGATAAGGCCCCTTTCTTCCCATAGCTTTCCAAATGTATGGATTACTCCAAATCCATATCTAGAATCAGTATATATTGTCCCCTCCTTCCCCTCAAGAAGTTTCAAGGCTCTTAATATTGCATATAATTCACATGCCTGGGCAGACCATGATCTATCTAATGCACCTGACTCTACCACCTGTAAGTTCGGACCCTGCACTATTGCATACCCTGATTTTCTTTTCCCTTCTATTACCCTGGAAGATCCATCCACAAAAAGTCTTTCACCACTTTCTAATTCCTCTTCTTCTAAATCCAGTCTAATCTTCGTCTGCTCCTCTATTGTAGCTATACAGTCATGGGTCAAACACTCATGCTCTGGTTCCCCGTATAAAAATGCGGCCGCGTTCTGTAGTGCAGTGGTTTCTAATGTCAAATTGGGTGCCTCTACTAGAATTCCTTCATACTTTAGAAGCCTAGCATCTGAAATCCATTTTCCTGCTATTTGCTGTAATACGCTCCGGATGTTGTGAGGGGACATTACTTTGAGATTACCATTAAAAGTAATTTTTCTAGCTTCTTCTACCAATAGGGCACATCTGGCCACTATTTGTAAACAGGTTGGCCAGCCCCTACTCACAGGATCTAAAATTTTTGATAAATATGCAATGGGCTTCTTTTTCCCCGCCCAATCCTGGGAAAGTACCCCAAATGCAATACCCTCTTCTATGTTTACAAATAAGAAAAATGGTCTCCTCACATCCGGGAGGCTTAAGACCGGGGCATGGAGTAAACTTTCCTTTAATTCCTGAAGTTTCTCTGTGTCTTCTTGACTCCATTTCATTAGCCCTTCCTGTGTTAATTTATGGTAAAGAAATCTAGCTTTACTGCTATAATTTTCAATCCACTGCCTGCAGTACCCAGTAAGTCCTAAAATTTGACGAACTTGTCTCTTGTTTTTTGGAATAGGTAGTGACATAATTGCTTGGATCCTTTCAGGGTCTATTCTTTTCTCTCCCTTCTTTAAATAGTGCCCCAAATATTTTACCTCCTCCTCTACAAACTGAAGTTTAGTCTTAGAAACTTTCAACCCCTTAAGTCCCAGAAAATTCAACAGCCTTATACTTTCTTTTCTTACATTCTCCTCATGTTCCCCTGCCAGAAGCAGATCATCTACATATTGTATCAGGGTTACTCCCGGTCCTGTTTGGTAATCCTGCAAAATTTGTTCCAATGCCTGTCCAAACAAATTTGGAGATTCTGTGAACCCCTGGGGTAACACTGTCCACCTCAGCTGTTGCCTCCTTCCTGTATTGGGGTCCTCCCATTCAAATGCAAAGTAATCCCGGCTCGCCTCGTTGAGAGGGCAAGCCCAAAAGGCATCCTTTAAATCTATGACACTATACCATAAGTTATTAGGCCCCAATTTACTTAAGAGTGTATATGGAATTGCCACCACGGGGAACCGAGCCACTGTGCGTTTATTAATTTCCCCTACGTCGTGTACTAACCGATAAGTGCCATCTGATTTGCACACAGGGAATATCGATGTGTTGAAGGGTGACATGCATGGTTCTAGCAACCCCTTGCTCAACAATCTATCTACCTCAGGTTTTAATCCCCATCGACCCTCAGGGGATATGGGATATTGCTTTATTTTTACTGGGACTTCCGGATTTCTTATAATCACCGAAAATGGGGCTATTTTTAGCTGCCCACGTTTCCTGGATTATACCATACTTCAGGGTTTATCTTTTCTTCGTCCTCCACTCTGAGAGGACAGAGTTTAATTTGTAGTTCCTTCTCTACTACTTCTATCCTAATTCCTAGTTCTATAATCATATCTCTCCCCAATAGATTATATTCAGATTCTGATACTAACAAAAAATCTCCCAACCCAATTCTTGATTCTGATTCAACTGTCACCCTTTTAATAACCCCCACCTCAAAGGGTTCTCCCTTTGCTCCTACCACCGTGGCAGTCTCTTTAGATAGACTACATCCTTTTGGCAAAAACTGAATAGTTGATCTTTCAGCTCCTGTGTCAACCAGAAAAACTATTTCCTGGCCATGGGGACCCACCTTCAGTTTTATCAAGGGCTCCTTATGATGTTTCCGTGTCCCCAAGAGATAGAGCCCCTGACCCCTCTAATCTGTCTTGAACTCATTTTCATCCCGAATCCTGACCCTACACTCTTTCTTGAAATGTCCTTTTTTCCCACAATAAAAACACACCTTAATGTCCTGTCTCTCCCTTGAATCCCTAGACTCCTTAAGCTCTCTTACTGGCCGCCTCTGTGTCTCCCTCTGACCTTGTTCCCTACTTTCTCGTACCGCAGCAACCATCATTCTAACTTGCCGTTTCTGACTTTCCTCTTCCCTTTGGACATACACCTTTTGGGCCTCTCTCAATAGCTCATCTAAGCCTCTATCCTGCCAATCCTCCAGCTTTTGTATCTTCTTCCTTATATCTTCCCAAGATTTAGACACAAAATGTACCTTCAACACTGCCTGTCCCATTTGACTATCTGGATCCATTCCTGAATAAAGCTGGAAATTCATTCTCAACCTCTCTAACCACTCTGTGGGGGTTTCATCCTTCTTTTGTCTCTCATTAAATGCTTTATTGATGTTCTGGCCTCTCGGGACTGATTCCCTAATTCCCTGAACTATGATTGTCCTCAGGTCCTGCATGTGCGTTCGATGTGCAGGATCCTGATGATCCCACTGAGGATTTTGAAGGGGCCATTTGGTGTTAGCTGCAGGACCCTGAGTGTGTTGAGCGTCCCAGATACGCATGCCCTCCCTCCTATCATATTTTTCTCTTCGGCCATAAACAGGATGTTCAAAATGGACTGTAACTCCTCCCAAGTGTACATATTAGGACCCAGAAATTGGTCCACTCTTTCAGCAACTCCCAGCGGGTCTTCTAATAAGTGTCCCATTTCCTTCTTAAATTCCCTAACATCCCCTGAACTGAGGGGCACAGATATAAATCCTATTCCTGCCTGAGGACCCCCCATAGGCATTTCTCTCAATGGGAATAAATTTTCTTGTTGTTTCCTAGATCTCCCTCTAGTGACTGGTCCTGAGTAGCTCGAATGATCTGAATCCGAATCCTCCTCTGGGGGAAGTGCACTGGGGGCAGGGGCCTGCAGTGGGGGCACGTATAGAAGGAGTACCATCAGGATTTCTTCTTTCCTACCTCCCTTTTTCTTATTTTTGTTATTCCCTTTTTCGGTCAATTTAAAGATAAAAACCTCAGGACGGGCTATCCAGATTTTTGCATACTCACTTTCCTCCAAACAAACAGGTTTTTTTGTATTTACCCAAATATTTAATCTCTGTTTTATCCAATCCTCTGTTGACCCAAATATTGGCCAAAACACGTTTCTTGAAATCTCCTTCCCACCCCAGATTTCTAGACAGTAATATATCATTTTAGCCTTATCTCTTCCTTCCGTTCCAGGGAAATGGTCCCAATTTTCTAGTAAAAATCCCAAGGGACTATCTCTAGGTATGGGTGGGAGTTTAACGTTTGCAGGAGGTTTACTCTTCCCCTGCCCCATTTCCTCCGGAGTACCTTCACTCGCACCAAAAATCACTTTCGCTTCCCCTGTTTCGTGGCCCACGCCCCCGTGGGCCGATGGGAACCGCACTACTAAGGGTCCGCACTTGCTTGGGGAATCTGGCTGCCAGTTCCCCTCTCACACACACACCACACGTTGTACTCAGGGATCCCGACCCCGCCCGAACGGATCACCTTATACTTACGCGTCCTGCGTCTTCGTCCGGACTTTGTGCACAAAATTTAAGGTGTCAACCGGGTCCTCCTACCTTTACTTTTGCTTTCTTAATTTTAGGTTCGTCGGTTGAGGTTAGGATAGGACTCCCGTCCCCGGGGCCACGAAAATGGTGGGGCGCGCCTTCCCGCTGGCAGAGAGCCCCTCCAAAATCTTGATCCGAGTCACGACGCCAAATTGTTATAAATGAGCGCAATGGGCCATAAAAGATCGAATAACAATTTAAAAGATTTATTGGTTACAGAAGGCAAAAGCAAAGTCAGCGCTGGGCGACAGAGGAGTCCTCGCTCCACTAACTGCCGCACCCCATCCCCCTTAGTTTGTTCCTTTTAAGCTGTTCAGTTTTCGGGTTACGTCCTCCTCCTCTAGTAATTTTGCGCATGCTCCTCCAGTTGCTAGGGGGTCTTTTTCTGCCTTCTGGTGGTCGAGGGATGAAGGTGAGTAATCTTCCTTAGCCGCTGACTCCTTTCTTGGCACTTAAAACAATATGTAATTATGCAAGCAAAGCAGAACACATTCTGGCTTCTACTTTAAGGCCTATCAAGTAATCAAGCAAGCAGAGCAAAACAATTAACAAGTTCTGGCGATATCCTTTTAAGGTCTGTCAGGCGAACAAAAGGCTCCTTATTTATTACATTACTGTTCTCTTTAAAGCAGAGGTGATTGCAGCATTCTGTGATTGATACTGATCCAGGGTCTCTCCCCAGGAGATCTGGCCTGCTCAGAGAACCTGTGCCTTGAGGTCTGACCCAGTGTGGACAACCTTGCTCCACATTCCCCAATCCCATCCTGTCTGCCCTCACTCACCCGGGACCTGCTTTGCTTGGAGAGTTGGCTGCTCTCAGGGAAAGAAGAGTTTCTCCTTTTTGTTATTTATTCATAATCTAAAACTCCTAATTTTCCCTAGGGAAAACAGACACACTCCTCAGGTGTGTGCCAGCCTAAGGTGCCACCAAGGAGGTTCAGCGCCGGGGATCGGGGCCTCAGGGGTGGTGCCTGGAGTCGACGCCATTTTTCCTTTCTGCCTCTGACTCCCGTCATGCCCCGCGGCCCCATAGAGCCCATTGGAGCTGGAACTACAATACCCGTCATGCCCCGCGCTCTACAGAACCCCAGTGTTCCCCTCCATATGTCCCGTAAGTGCCTCCCGGACACCCAACGATCCGTAAGTGCCCCTCAGTGGCCATTTGGGAACCTCCCAAAAGCGCCCAAGGATCT
Source organism: Oenanthe melanoleuca (assembly GCF_029582105.1). NCBI lineage: Eukaryota > Metazoa > Chordata > Aves > Passeriformes > Muscicapidae > Oenanthe > Oenanthe melanoleuca. The sequence goes on along the minus strand of NW_026612650.1, from coordinate 4,379,548 downwards.
CTTGAATGCTCCGAATCCCATACATGCCCGTTAACTGCCACATCTGGGAATTCATCTCCTGCCATCCCCCACGAGCTCAGAGCACCTCATAACCCAGTCAGTCGCCTAAAATTCCTGCCATGCCCCGTGCCCTGAAGAGCCCGGTTAGAGCATCCCAAGATCCCTCCAAGCTCTCCCGAACCGCATACACTCACCCCTGAGGACCTCAAGTCGCTGCTCAGAGGCAAAAGTGTCCCCGCAGTGCCCTCCCGGGCCCCAAACTCTCCGCAAGAGGCACTTCGGGAATACAGCTCTGTCCTGGGTTGGTGTTGTGTCTGCTCCTCTCCCGCCCCCCACACCTCTCTGTCTGCATGGAGCTGCCGCCGGTGCCCTTTCCCCCCCCCGGGGGGGTAGTGCCCCGGGGCTGTGCTGTTTTGGCTTGCTGCTGCTGCCCGGCTGCTGCTGCTGCTTGCTGCGCGCTTGCTAGCTACCCCGGCCGCTACCCCGCTGCTCCTGCCCTACTACTTCTGCCCCGCTGCTGCTGCCCTGGCTGCTGCTGCCTTCCCCTCCCCTATCTCTCCTTCAGCTCCAAGATCTGTACCGGCTCAGGATGGGACCTGGACATCAGAGACTGCCTCTGGAGCCTGCCCAAGAAGCTTCTCGCCCTTCCCAGCAGCGACCGTCTCTCACACTGGTGAAAACGTTTTTGTCATCTGAGATTGTACTTTCCTGTTGCTGGGAAGTGTTTTTCTTTGTTTGTTAATAAATAGGTTTTTTCCACTTTTCACCCTGAGTACAATTCTTTCCGAGCCCAGTGTGGGGGGGAGGAATTGTGAGGGGGGCTTATTCTGGGGGGCTCTTTTGGAGGTTTCCCCCCAGGTTTGTCCTAAACTTGGACAAATAATTTGGTGGCCCATATGGGGAAACCAGAGAAAGTGGAACAAACCTTACTCTAATAATATTTTGTTTTCAATTGTTTGTGTTGGTATTGGTATGGTTATTGAATCCATAATGGCTTTTGGAGTGGAAGCCTGCCTGTATATTTGGTATTTAGGGCTTTTTAAAGTATTAATACCCCTGTGGACTTTGGGCTTGTTCTCTTATCCGGAGATAGCCCCGGTGTTATCCCTAATACGTAGTTTCTGCATTAAAGGGGTATTAACCAAAATATTTATTGGTCTAGGCTTGTTTGTGATGATTTGCAGGAGGTTCATAAGAATGTTAGAATCTACTTCAGGGATGTATACTTCCTGGTTTTTGTTGTGCACTCAATTTATTAGAGGAGAAGCAGGCAAAGTGGACTTCTCGCCTTTATTTTCCTTTTTCTCCTCTGAATTATTTACATCTCTGCTGGAAAATGTTCAGTTCTCCCTGAATATTAAGGAAATCATCTTTCTGATATTTAATTTAGTAAGTTTTTTATATACTGTCTGCAGCTTATATAAAATGAAGGCTGAGATTTCCAGAGGGGCTAGTGACACTCCTGATTTAGGAGTAAAGCCAAGCAGAAGGAATCTTGAGTGGAATGGGAAATGGGAGAACATGGGCCAAATTCTAAAAGAATTTTCTGACCCTATAATCTGAGACTTCCCATCTGACCAGATTCAGGATCCAGTCGAGGTTGCAAAATACCTGAGAGATAAATGTCAGGATGACCATAAGGAAAAAAAAATCACTGCAGTGAGCTGGGCTCTAGCGTATGCTTATCGTACCCAGTTAGATAGTGTAGAACAACAAACAAAGGAAAGGGAACAGGGAGATAACATAGCTACTATGCCAGCTACTCAGGCTGTAGTTAACACCCCAGGCTCGAGGACAGGGACACAATTAGAAAGTAAGCTACAACCAATGGCTGTGGCTACCAGTACAAGGAGTGGGAAGTGCACCAAGAAGACCGATCGGCCAGTGGAGGATGATGATGAGGATGCAGGAGAAGGACCTTCAACACCTCCTGATGTAAAATCAAGAGTTAAAACAACTGGTGTGAGATCAGAAACTAATGAGTCCCTGTCCTTAAAAGATCTTCGTGGTTTAAGAAAGGATTATACAAGACGGCCTGATGAATCCATAATTAGTTGGCTGGTCCGGCTTTGGGATGCGGCAGGTGAGGCTACCATCTTAGATGGCACTGAGGTGAGACACCTGGGATCCCTGTCTCATGATCCCGTCATCGGTCAAGGTATGATGAGGGAGGCTAACCCTCAAAGCCTCTGGGCATGTGTTTTATACAGCGTGGCACAAAGATATCTGTGTGCTGATGACCTGTATATGCAGCAGACCAAGTGGAAAACCATAGAGCAAGGGATCCAACGTCTGAGGGAGATGTCAGTGGCGGAGATTATTTTTTCAGATGATATAACAACTAGGAACCCAGACCTGGTACCATGCACACCTGTAATGTGGAGGAAGCTGGTGTGACTCGGGCCATCTGAATATGCGTCTGCTTTGGCAATAATGAAGTGGGAAAAGATCTATAAAACGGTGCTGGACATGGCGAAGAAGCTCCGGGCATACGCGGATGCTGTGCATGGCCCAACCCATGCCAGAATCGCCGCCATGGAAACACGCTTGCAAAATTTAGAGAACAAGATAGAGGAAAATCATAAGAGGCTCAGGGAGGAAATTAAGGAGGACCTCCTCCAAATTTCAGCTCTGCAAATTAGACGTCCTGGCACCCAACATAGATGTTCTCCCGATGGGGAGAGGAGGTACACTCCCTGGGCCGAGCTATGGTTTTTCCTGCAGGATTCTGGAGAGAACATGAGGAGGTGGGATGGAAAGCCTACGGCTGCTCTGGCATGACGGGTGAGAGATTTGAAGGAAGGCAAGATTGAAAGAGGAAGTTCCATCCGAAGGGGAGCCGCTCCTGTTGCCCGTACTCAAAGTGCCAAATATGATAGTGATAATGACATGTCTGACCCTCTCGAAGGAACTTCTAAGATGCATGCCCCAGGAAAGAAAGATAAACAGGCTTAGAGGGGCCCTGCCTCTAGCCAGGGTGAGGCGAGGGAAAATCGTGTCTTTTGGACTGTGTGGATTCGGTGGCCTGGCACATCGAAACCACAGAAGTACAGAGCTTTAGTTGACACAAGAGCACAATGTACGATAATTCCATCAAGATATGTGGGGGAAGAATCCGTTTCTATCGCTGGTGTAACAGGTGGCTCACAGGACTTCACCATGGTGGAAGCTGAAGTGAGTTTAACAGGAAGGGAATGGAAGAAACGTCTTACTATGACTGGTCCAGAGGCCCCATGTATCTTAGGCATAGATTACCTTCGGAGCGGGTATTTAAAGGACCCAAAAGGCCTTAAGTGGGCATTCGGGATAGCAGCTGTGATGGCAGAACACATCCGGCAATTAAACACCCTGCCTGGACTGTCCGAGAATCCCATTACAGGAGGACTTCTGAAAGGAGAAGAGCAACAAGTACCAATTGCCACTTCAATAGTACATCGCCGGCAATATAGAACAACTCGAGATGCTGTGATCCCCATCCACAAGATGATCCGTGAGCTGGAGAGCCAAGGGGTGGTGAGCAAAACCCACTCACCCTTCAACAGCCCCATCTGGACTGTGCGAAAATCTGATGGGGAATGGAGATTGACTGTGGACTATCGTGCCTTGAATGAAGTGACTCCACTGCTGAGCGCTGCATTGCCGGACATGCTGGAGCTGCAGTATGAGTTGGAGTCCAAGGCAGCAAGGTGGTATGCCACCATTCACATCGCCAATGCGTTTTTCTCTATTCCTCTGGCCGCAGAGTGCAGACCTCAGTTTGCTTTCACCTGGAGAGGCGTGCAGTACACCTGGAACCGACTGCCCCAGGGGTGGAAACACAGCCCCACCATCTGTCATGGACTGATCCAGGCTGCACTGGAAAAGGGTGAGGCTCCGGAACATCTACAATATATTGATGACATCATTGTATGGGGGAACACAGCAGCGGAAGTGTTTGAGAAAGGAGAGAAAATTATCCAAATCCTCCTGGAAGCCGGCTTCGCCATCAAGAAGAGTAAGGTTAAGGGACCTGCGCATGAGATCCAGTTCCTGGGAGTGAAGTGGCAAGATGGACGGCGTCAGATTCCTACTGATGTCGTTAACAAAATTACAGCTATGTCCCCACCTACTAACAAGAAGGAGACACAGGCTTTTCTAGGGGCCATAGGCTTTTGGAGAATGCACATCCCTGAGTACAGCCAAATTGTAAGCCCTCTCTACCTGGTCACTCGCAAGAAGAAGGATTTCCACTGGGGCCCTGAACAACAGCAAGCTTTTGCCCAGATCAAGCAGGAGATCGCTCATGCAGTGGCCCTTGGCCCAGTCAGGAAGGGACCAGAGGTAAAGAATGTGCTCTACTCTGCAGCCGGGAACCATGGTCTATCCTGGAGCCTGTGGCAGAAGGTGCCTGGTGAGACCCGAGGCCGACCCCTGGGATTTTGGAGCAGAAGTTACAAAGGGTCTGAAGGGAATTACACCCCAACGGAGAAGGAAATTTTGGCCACCTATGAGGGAGTCCAAGCCACCTCAGAAGTCATTGGTACGGAAGCACAGCTTCTCCTGGCACCCCGACTGCCAGTGCTGGGGTGGATGTTCAGCGGAAAGGTTCCCTCAACCCACCATGCCACCAGTGCCACATGGAGCAAGTGGATAGCCCTTATCAATCAGCGTACCAGAATCGGGAAACTAAATCGTCCTGGGATTCTGGAAATAATTACAAACTGGCCCAAAGGTGAAAGTTTCGGTGTCGCGGATGAAGAACAAGAACCAGTGACACGGGCTGAAGAAACTCCACCATACAACGAGCTACCGGCAGAGGAAACATGCTATGCTCTATTCACTGATGGTTCCTGTCGCGTCGTGGGGATGAACCAGAGATGGAAAGCGGCTGTATGGAGCCCCACACGATGGGTTGCAGAGGCCACTGAAGGAGAGGGTGGATCCAGTCAGTTTGCCAAACTCAAAGCTGTCCAACTGGCCCTTAACATAGCAGAGAGAGAGAAATGGCCGAAACTCTATTTATACACTGATTCCTGGGTGGTAGCCAATGCTCTGTGGGGATGGTTGAAGAAATAGAAAGAGGCGAACTGGCAGCGCAGAGGAAAACCAATTTGAGCTGCTGAAGAGTGGAAAGATATTGCTACTCGATTAGAGAATCTACCTGTGAAAGTTTGCCATGTAGACGCCTATGTCCCCAGAAAGAGAGCCAATGAGGAGCAGGAAAATAATCAGCAAGTAGATCAAGCTGCAAGGATAGGGGTGTCAAAGATAGACTTAGATTGGGAACACAAGGGAGAATTGTTCCTAGCTCAATGGGCCCATGATGCCTCGGGTCATCAGGGCAGAGATGCCACCTATAAGTGGGCACGAGACCGAGGGGTGGATCTAACCATGGACAGCATCTCTCAGGTTATCCATGACTGTGACACGTGCGTTGCCATTAAGTAGGCGAAGCGGGTGAAGCCCCTCTGGTATGGGGGGTGGTGGTCTAAGTATAAGTATGGAGAGGCCTGGCAGATTGATTATATCACACTGCCTCAGACCCGCCAGGGCAAGCGCTACGTCCTGACCATGGTGGAAGCCACAACTGGATGGTTAGAGACGTACCCAGTGTCTCATGCTACAGCCCGCAACACCATCCTGGGCCTGGAAAAGCATGGCACCCCTGAGAGAATCGAGTCAGACAATGGGACTCATTTTAAGAACAATCTCATTAACACCTGGGCTAGAGAACGTGGTATTGAGTGGGTGTACCACATCCCTTACCATGCACCAGCTGCAGGTAAAGTGGAAAGGTACAATGGATTATTGAAAACCACCTTGAAGGCATTGGGTGGGGGGTCCTTTAAAAACTGGGAACAACATCTAGCAAAGGCTACTTGGTTAGTTAACACCAGAGGTTCCATCAACCGAGCAGGTCCTGCCCAGTCTGACTCCCTTAATACAGTGGATGGAGATAAAGTCCCAGTGGCCCATGTTAGAGGTCTGTTAGGAAAGGCAGTATGGGTTAATCCTGCCTCGAGTACAGGCAAACCCATTCGTGGGATTGTCTTTGCTCAAGGACCAGGATGCACGTGGTGGATAATACAGGAAGATGGAACAACAGGGTGTGTACCACAGGGAGAACTGATTGTAGGATGAGACAGAAAGGCATATGTAAGTGTTGAAGGTCTGAGTAAGTGAAATGAGAGGAATTGTGTGAGTGATGAAGGTTTGAGCAAGTCGGATGAAAGCTTTACGTTGTAGTTAGTGGGTGTATATCTCAATCGTGTGTAACGTTCACGATTTGGGATAAAGGGTGGAATGTCCTGGGTTGGTGTTGTGTCTGCTCCTCTCCCGCCCCCACACCTCTCTGTCTGCATGGAGCTGCCGCCGGTGCCCTTTTCCCCCCACAGGGGGTTGGTGCCCCGGGGCTGTGCTGTTTTGGCTTGCTGCTGCTGCCCGGCTGCTGCTGCTGCTTGCTGCGCGCTTGCTAGCTACCCCGGCCGCTACCCCGCTGCTTCTGCCCTACTACTTCTGCCCCGCTGCTGCTGCCCTGCTGCTGCTGCCCCGGCTCTGCCCTGGCTGCTGCTGCCTTCCCCTCCCCCTTCTCTCCTTCAGCTCCAAGATCTGTACCGGCTCCGGACAGGACCTGGACATCAGAGACTGCCTCCGGAGCCTGTCCAAGAAGCTTCTCGCCCTTCCCAGCAGCGACCGTCTCTCACTTTGGTGAAAACGTTTTTGTCATCTGAGATTGTACTTTCCTGTTGCTGGGAAGTGTTTTTCTTTGTTTGTTAATAAATAGGTTTTTTCCACTTTTCCCCCTGAGTACAATTCTTTCCGAGCCCAGTGGTGGGGAGGAATTGTGAGGGGGGGTTATTCTGGGGGGCTCTTTTGGAGGTTTTCCCTCCAGGTTTGTCCTAAACTTGGACAAGCTTCCATCATGCCCCGCGCCGCACGGAGAGACACTGCAGCTGCGCCAAGAGCTCCCATGATGCTCTGCAGCCCCTTTAACCCGTATTATACCCGCGCCTGCAACTCCCATCATCCCTCGCACCCCAGAGAGCCCCGTTAGAGCCCCGAAGTGCCCGCCCGGATCCCGAATGGTCCCAGATTCTACTCCGTGACCTCCAAGTGCACCTTTGGACCCCCAAGTGCCACTCTGAAGCTAAGACTTCCTTCTAAATTTTTTCCCCAGACCCAAAACTGCCCCAAATGGGCCCCAGAAATGTCTCCCTGGATCCTTAAGTGCCCACCTTGACCCTGTCTGAGAAAAAGCTGATAATAAAGATGATAAAATGATTACAAATATTACGAATTATCTTAAAGAGGGAGAAGTAATTAACAAATAGAGCTTAGCTATTTAATTAAAGGAATTGTGATACTTAGAAACAATGACTAAAAATTTATTTTGTTGGTAATAATGTAAAGATTCTGAATATAATTATAAAAATTATGTTAAAATGTATAGAATAGTAATATTATACCTCAGAAAAAAAATAATTATATTTAAAAACATTTTTGTTTTAAAGAGAAATTGATGAGGTTTTTTTATATTTTTGGTTTTCAGTCCCAGGTGGGAGATATCATGAGTTGGTGAGGTTGGGGGTGAGGAGCAGGTTGTCCAAACTGGGTCAGCGTGCAAGGGGCTAATTCTTCTCTGTGCCCAGACCTCCTAAGGAGACGTTCAGCATGAAGATCACCTGTGGAATACTTCTATCAGTTCCTGTCTGAAATGAAAAAAAGAAAATCATTCCCTTGAGTAAAATAAAGTCATGAGAAGCACTTTGAAACCTTCCTGCTAAACGGAACTCCAAACCGACTCCAAGGAGCTGCACAAGCCCTGGAGACTTGATGACAAATAGAGGGAGAAAAAGAGTTCCTGAAGGCTTTCTGTATTTTAATGATCCCCACGGTGGATTTGGGGCTGAGTCCAGGAACCTCAGGCACTGAGAAAAGGTGGAAGAAGCTGCTCAAGGAGTCAGAAGCAAAACTCCAAGTCCCTTGGAGCATCACTGGCCCCACTGAGGGCAGGGACTGCCAAAGGCTCCCCAGGGACTGGTGAGAGCAGATCTTTGAGGGCAGGATTGCAGGAGCCAAAGGCTGTGAGCAGGAACTGCAATGCTGAGCAAGGCCTGGGCTGGTTGGAGGCAGCAGAAAGGCCAAGGGCTGAGCCCAGGCCTGGCCCAGCAGGGCCTGTCCCTCACGGGTGGCTCGGGGCTGTTCCTGGGACACTGGGATGGGAGGGGCAGCAAGGACAAATGGCATCACCCTGCAAGCCCTGCCAGCCTGCTCAGGGAGGGCCGGGGCTGCAGCAAAGTGCAGCCCCTGAAGTGCGGAAAATAGACTTCACAACCCGTAAAGTCGTGGAGTAGGTACGTATTTTATTCAGCGCTGGACGCAGGGGGAGAGCATCCTCCCAAATCCTGCATACCTTACATGCTTCTAACCTTCTATTTATCTAGGAAGTACATGCATATTCTAAATCGCCTATACATATTGATTATCTGCCCCGCCTCTTTACCTGCTTCGTATGGAAATTAGCTGCATATTCATTGTGGCTGTGTAATTTATTGAGTCGGTGGTCTTCAAATTAGTCTGTGGGCGGAAAACAATGAAGTAAAAGTCTTCCTCACTAGTTGAACTTTTCACCTTGTCTTTCCACGCATGCGCTTGTAGTCTCTTGGTCGCAGACTTTGCACTTTTATGGAGAGGGACACTTTCCTATACTTCAGGGGTCTCTTATCGTGCATTCCTTTCCCTATTTAAGCGCAGAGTGACTGATACTATATGTTATACATTGTGCATTCCTTTCCTTATAAGCACACAGTGACTGGTACTATATATGTTATACTCTTCATTCTATGTAACCCTTAAATCCCCTGTTTCAGTCCCCCCTTTTCTAGAAAATTAGTAAATTCTTTTACTTAATACAAGATTTCTCTTTCTCCATCCTTAAGATACGTATCTCTTAATGCCTTACCATGTACTCTTGACAATGAAGTTAGTATTGCCATTCGTTGCATCATCTTCCAATTCCAAATAAATAGTACAAAAGACAGCAGTAAGCTTAGACTAACTAAAACCAATAACACAATTACTGGATGACATAATGTATTCACAACTCCAGTTGCAGTTGGGGACCACCCGAAAAGGGCATCCCACCAATTGTGGCTTGCATCCTGCTTAACCCTTTGTAAGACTCTATTTATTTCTTGGACATCATGGTGAACAGTGACCAAAGTCTTTTGCCTGCTCTCTTTGATTTCTTCCAAAATTTTTGCTAAGTCTTGATGTTTTACCAGTTGCTTTACCAATGTAAGGTTCATTCCAATGGGCATAGGTGATAGTTTGTGGTATGTCGTGTAGTTAGACCTTATCAGCTGGTGGGATGTAACTGATGACGAATATGAAAAATCACATCCCATAATTTTAACGAAATTACAAATACAGAAATTAGAGTTATTCTTAACAGGCAGAGTTACATTCTCATTGTCTATGTTCACAAAAACACAAGTGGTTCTTAAACATACACATCCTTGACCAGTATATTTAAGCATAGTCTTTTGATCAGCATCTGGATGAATTTCAAAGTGGCATACACCCTGCTCGGTGTCAAGGCATACGTCTTGAGCATCAATTGTATTGCTTTCACAGATAAACCCTTGTTGTTCTCTAGTAACACAAGATTCTACATTCACAGTTTGCCATTTCCCATTTACTGTCCGGGCCCACGTCCTATGCTCTGAGGGATACAGCACCGTCCCCTCATGATTGAGTCTCAATGCAATGATGGGATGAATATCATAAACTGTGGCATTACGTATGGTAAGCACGAAGGTAGTGGCCATATTAGTAACAGGATCATAGGTGAAATTTACTAGAGTCCACCAGGATTGGAATTTTCTTTCAAAATCATTAGCATTGTCCCAAACAACTTTTCGGACCTCAATCGGAAAAGTGCCTTCACTCCCTTCTCTTACAGCCAAGGCAGCTGTGGATTGGATCCATAACTGTGCACAACTGAAAGCTAAAGACACATTATCTTGAACCATGCTAAGTGCATCTATTATTAACTTATGGTCCTGGTCCTCAGTCTTTGCCCAGTTTGGTAACACCTTTGAAACCTGCCACTGACTATTTCCTAATGCCAATAAAGATGATTGTAGAGGTTGTCCCAGTTTTGTCAAATCATTTGTTGCAGTTGCTAGCTTATTTGCTAGTATTTCAGAGTCAATACCATTCAATACTCCTAATCCTGTTCCAAACATTCCCGTTAAATCTCTTCGCATCCTATCCCTAAAGTGTACTTGCTTCTGTAACCATGTTGTCCACCCTTCTAGGGATGGTTTTAGGAAGGAGGAACAGGCTGGTTGAATCTCTGAAATATTGGTTTGTATTAGCAATTCAACACGCTTGAGAGACCATTCTGGATTGAATAATAATTGCTGTTGTCCTGTATTTCTCACTATATATGGGCCTACCTCATAAATCATAAGTTTAAGTTCGAGTGGCGTACTCTGAGTCTGAATCTGAACAGGTTCGGTTATGGCATTTATTCTAAATTTAAATGAGAGCCCAAGACCTCTATGAGACCAAAGGCGTACCACCTCAACAGTCCTATCTAATGTAAAATTATACCAACAATCTGGCTCACTGCGTTGGTTACAAATCTCATTATGTCCGTTTGCAGGGGGAGATGACACACTAATTTGAGCTGGTTTCTCATGGGTAGTTCCATTAATCATTCGACATCCTATTCTGATGGTCTCTCCTACAGTCCCTTGAAGTGACCACAACCCTTGTTTCTGCCATTCTTGCTTTTCATATACCTGGTTTCCATGCATGACTACAGATGACAAGTTCAAATTTTGTACCTTCCCCATATATCCGGTAGACTTAACAAAAGCCTGGGACCAAGGCCATTCAACATTGCTCTGGCTAAAGGTACTTTTCAATTATTGGAATAGAATTATATTTATAAACAAAACAATTAAATTTCTACGTCCTGAATCACCAAACACCCCTAACTGTAATATGCTCATTTTGTTCGCGTAAACTTGAGCTTTAGTCCGTTATCACCAGATATTACTTTCCAAGGAGATTCTGGAGCTTTCTTCACCTGAGAATGGTGGATCCAAGTGCTCTGTTCCTTGATCTTAATTGCAGTGAAGGTAGTGAGTAGCACCTGGAATGGTCCTTCCCACTGTGGTTCGAGGGTTTTTTCTGTAAAAGACTTAACATATACATAATCTCCAGGCTGTATATTATGCACTGGTCCATCCAGACCTCTGCCCCGAGTTCCAGCCACATGTTTTTCAATTTTCTGAGCTGTTTGCTCAAAGCCACCATATAGGTGGCCAGTGTCTCCTCTCCAACTTGGGTAGAAGTTCCCCTTTGCACTCCATATGGCCTCCCGTAAGCATTGCAAAAGGACTTAACTTTTCTTTAGTCCTTGGCTTAGCTCAAATTCGTATCAATGCCAATGGGAGTGATTGGGGCCAGGGCAAATTAACTTCTTGTCCTAACCTCACAATTTGCTGTTTAATTAAATGATGCATTTTCTCTACTTGGCCACTGGACTGAGGATGATATGGGGTGTGAAGTTCCCAATCTATGCCCAAGTGACGACTAATTTGTTGCACTATCTTTGAAATAAAGTGTGGTCCTCTATCTGAGGACATAGTGGCTGGAACTCCAAAGCATGGTATTATTTCTTGTAACAGCACTCTAGTTACCTCCCGGGCTTTGGCAGTTCTAGTTGGGAAGGCTTCTGGCCACCCTGAAAAGGTATCTGTCATCACCAATAAGTACCTATACCCCCGTTTTCTTGGAAGTTCTGAAAAATCAATTTGCCACTGCTGCCCAGGCCCCTGGCCTCTTCCAATTTGACCAAGTTTTGGTTTAGGGGTCTTCTTAGGATTAGTCTGGAGGCAAAGGTCACACTGCTGAGTAACCTGGATAACAACAGTATATAAATTTCTGGCAGTAATCTTTTCAATTAGATGGATATATAAAGCATCTGCTCCCCAGTGTGTTTTCTGATGTTCCTTTTTAACTAGAGACCATAGTATGTGGGAGGGGATAACCAGTCTCCCTTCTGTAGTGACAGCCCATCCTTCCTCATTATATGTTCCTTTCTGATCCTCAATTAATTCCTTATCTTTTTTATTGTATATCGGCTTACCTTCAAGGGATATCTGTCCGTCTGGAATCAAGGTTGCCTCAATTGCTATCTCACCCTTTGCTGCCTCTTTTGCCTCTCTGTCCGCCAGCTCATTTCCTTCTTCTAATTCTGAGCTCACCTTCTGGTGTGCTCTAATGTGCATAATTGCTACCTTCTCAGGCATCTGGACTGCTTCTAATAATCGCATTATTTCTTGTGCATGTTTTATGTTCTTTCCTTGTGAATTTAACAGTCCTCTTTCTTTCCAGAGAGCTCCATGTGCGTGCACAACCCCAAATGCATATCTTGAGTCTGTATATATATTTATTCTCTTCCCTTTTGCCATTTCTAAGGCACGGATCAGGGCAACTATCTCAGCCTTCTGTGCAGAGGTATCTGTTGGCAAAGATCCAGATTCTAGTACCTCTTTACTGGTGGTAACTGCATACCCAGCATATCGCTTCCCACTGATGACGTAGCTGCTTCCATCAGTAAACCAGGTTTCTGCGTCGTCAAAAGGGGTGTCTTTCAAGTCTGGTCGGCTGGAGTAGGTGGCTTCAATAGTCTCCAGACAATCATGGTGTACTGGTTCTCCTTGATTTCCACTTAGAAAAGAAGCTGGGTTGACAATATTAGTCACCACTCTTTCCACATCATCTTGTTCCACCATAATAGCTTGGTATTTCAAGAATCTTTGTGGAGAAAGCCAGTGCCCCCCTTTTACCTCCAATACTGCAGATACTGTGTGAGACACCAATACAGTCATTTTCTGGCCCAGGGTGAATTTGTGTGCCTCTTGGATATTCATCACAACTGCTGCCACCGCTCTGAGGCACCCTGGCCATCCTTTGGCCGTCGCATCCAGCTGCTTAGAGAAGTAAGCAACTGCCCTTCAGTATGGCCCTAGGTTCTGTGCTAGTATTCCCAGGGCAATCCCCTGTTTGTCATGGGAGAACAAAAAGAATGGTTTACATACATCAGGAAGTCCTAGGGCTGGGGCTGACATAAGAGCATCCTTTAATCGACGAAAGGCTTGAGAGGCCTCTTTAGTCCACTTGAGATCTCTGCTGCCATTTGCCATAAGCATGTACAGAGGTTTAACAAGCAACCCATAGTTGTAGATCCATAACCTACACCATCCTGTCATTCCTAAAAAGGTTCGCAGTTCCTTTATCGTCTGGGGTTGTGGAGTTTGGCATATTGTTTCTTTATGCTGTTGCCCTAAGGTCCGTTGTCCAGCACTAACTTCGTATCCCAGGTAGATAACCTTCTGCTTCACCACCTGAGCCTTTTTCTTTGATACTCTATACCCCTGGAGTCCCAAAAAGTTTAAGAGACTCACCGTCCAGGCCACATATGTTTCTTCCGTCTTAGTGGCTATTAGAAGATTGTCTACGTACTGCAGCAACTTTCCTTCTTCTGGGGGGCCTCCCAGGCCTCTAAGTCCTTGGCAAGCTGCTCTTCAAACAAAATAGGAGAATTTTTAAACCCTTGGGGAAGTACTGTCCATGTGAGTTGAGTTCTCCGTCCAGTTTTAGGATTTTCCCATTCAAATGCAAAAATTTTCTGACTGGCTTCATGGAGAGGGAGGCAAAAGAAGGCATCTTTCAGGTCTAAAACAGTAAACCAAGTAAACTCTGGTGTTAAGCATGTTAATAAAGTATATGGGTTTGCCACTACTGGATAAAGATCTTCAGTTATCTTATTAACAGCTCGCAAATCTTGCACCACCCAGTATGATCCATCAGGTTTCCGAACGGGTAAAATAGGAGTATTAAACTCAGATTGGCATTCTTTTAGTAATCCTAATTGTAAGAAGTTCTCAATCACTGGCCTAATTCCTTCCCTGTCCTCTTTTCTCAAAGGATACTGCTTGATCCTAACTGGTTGTTTCCCTTCTTTGAGTTTAATTATTATAGGAGGTGCATTTTTCGCTCTCCCTGGCACATTGGAAGCCCATACTCCGGGGAACACCTGACTAATTATTTCTTCTCTAATTTCTTCTTCAATTTCAGTGATTGTCAATATTAAGCTCAACAGTTCTATATATTTTTGGTCATTTACCTCCAAAGTAATCTCCCCATCCTTAAATACAGTGGTGACTTGTAATTGTTCCAGTAAATCTCTTCCCAGGAGTGCCTTTGGGGAATTTGGCATGTATAAAAACTTATGAGTGCCCCATTGTTTCCCAAATTTATATTTTAGAGGTCTACAAAAATAAGCCTTTTCAGACTGGCCAGTAGCTCCTTGTACCGTAACATAATCTTTTCCCACAGGCACCAGGGCCTTATTCAATACTGAATATGTCGCTCCTGTATCAATTACAAACTCTACTCCCTTTCCCTCCTCCCACAGCTCCATTGTTACAACCAGGGAATCTGCTGGGGGTTGATCTCCCGGTCCCCTTCAGTTTCCTTTTGCATATGCAATCACGTCTTTTTCCTTGTCCGTCCTTCGTTTAGGGCATTCATTCTTCCAGTGCCCCAACTCTTTACAAAACATGCACTGATCTTTACCCAATCCAGGTGGGCCCCCCTGTCCCCCTCGTCGACCCTGCCCACGACTTTGTCCTCCTCTTTTTTCTCTCACCACTGCCACCAATTTCCTCACATTTTGCTTTATCCCTCTTCTCTATTGCTAAATACTCTCCATGCCTCATCTAGTAAATTCTCTAAATTCCTTCCTTCGGGCCCTTTTATTTTTTGAAGCTTACGCCTAATATCCCCCGTAGATTGACCCAAAAATAAATTCACTAGTTGTTGAATCCCCACTTCTGCTTCAGGGTCTAGAGATGTATTGCGACGCATTGCATCCCTTAATCGATCCAAAAATTCAGATGGTGTTTCAGAGGGACCCTGTTTAACAGAATATAGTGTTGACCAATTTATAGTTTTAGGTATTGCTCGTTCCATCCCTTTTGCTATCCATTCTTGGTAGCTTTCTAACTTTTGCATTTCTGCTGTCCTGTCTGGATCCCACTGTGGATTCTGGAGGGGGAAATACTCCTTTACGTCCATTTGCTGGGCCTTATAATAATCCTCTGCTAGATCCCCTGCTGTTTTCAGGACTAATTGCTTTTCTGTTTCAGTTAATGCATCCAGCAATAATTGTATATCTGGATTATGTTGTTTTATAATATACCGCAAACGCTTTGCTGTAGTTATTGGGTCACTACGGTAGTTTTTAGCAACTTTTTCCCATGCTTCTATATCAATAGTAGAAAAGGGTACTTTTACTAGAAGTCTCCCTCCTTCTGGTCCCACAGCCTGTCTCAAAGGGAGTTGTAGCACCTTATTTCTCGTCCTAGAAGACACAGGGCTTCTGGGAGGAGAATGGGCTGGAGTACGTATTCCTTCTGAATCATCATCTCTCTGTCCCCGGGTTCAAGGAGGAGATATGAATAGGTCACTCATATCCTGTTCCTGCATATCCAAATTGTGCATTTTGTCTAATCTGGTACACCGCTCACCTATATCACATGCTGAACAACACCTTTTAAGCTTCCCTTTATTTGCTTTCCTTTCCTTCTCAAGGGCTAAAACTAAAGAATCAGAGGGTGCCTTAATCCCACAGTCTCTCTGCCATTCAGGGTGGTTTCGGAGAGAGAAGAACATATCACTGTAGGAGACCTCAGTCCATTTGCCCTCTCTTCTTAAAAACAGCATTAGTTGCAGCAGAGTGTCATAATCTAAAGTCCCAGTGGGTGGCCACCTTACTCCGTGGTCTAGTCTATAAAGTGGCCACCAATGGCTACAATATTTAATTAGGGTGGATTTATTTTCAGTGCCGCCAGTTCCTGCAACTTCTTTCCAGTGTGTTATAATGCACCCTGAAGGGCTGGCTTTAGGGACTTCTGTGCTCTGTGTAGATCCCATTCTTCTCTTTTCGTCCCCTGCCTACTTTACGCCTAAACTTTTCCTTACTGAACTTTAGAATTTCCTTCCAATCCCCTTCACACACAATACCAACTGCTGGATCAGTCAATTTGTTTCCTTTCTATATCTGGCTGTCTAATAGGTTCACAAATCCCAAGGATCACGCCCAAACCGTTGGAAAGGGGACCCCTTTTCACTCGTCTCAGTACACAAACAAAGCACACAATGTACCAACGCAGCACACTCGCTCTTGTACGAACACAGCACACTTATTATTCATACTTTTTACTAACAATCATTATATTCTCAGCACAGCTACAGTCCCGTTCGCATCACACCGCACACTACACAACAATTCTGCCTTTCCGAAGCAAATACCCCACACTTACTCCCCTCCTGGGTACGTCTCACTCACTCATTCACTCACTTTGCTCACAATGTCCAGACTCCAACACACACCACCTCAGCTCCGATGATACGGGAGCAGGAATTCACTTGACCCGCGATCGAGGGTTGCTCTGCGGCTGCTCTATCAGTCAGCGAATTCCTTCACCGGCCCCCCTCCTCCCTTCTCGACCTGGAGGTTAAGGGAACGGAGCGGCCCCACCGATGTTCGTATCCCTTTGCCGGTAACTACACCGGCCCGCTGCTTGCAAGCCCGACCTACCCAGGAACTTTGTTGTACGCAGGACGTCTCCTGCGATTTATCAACAGCCCTCCAATCACGCATGCATATGTCTTACAAACCCCCCAGAATTAATACGTACTGTTTCATCCGCCAGCCAGTGGTCCTTTCTGTCGATGCAGTAAGCGAGTTGGGGTCAGGGTCTCCTCCAGGAAATCCCGGGGCGCGCCGTGGAGTCGTCCGGCCCTCAGCTCAGTCCTGCCGACAGACAGGAAGGTCCCATCTAGGGAGCCAAATGAAGCACGGAAAATAGACTTCACAACCCGTAAAGTCGTGGAGTAGGTACGTATTTTATTCAGCGCTGGACGCAGGGGGAGAGCATCCTCCCAAATCCTGCATACCTTACATGCTTCTAACCTTCTATTTATCTAGGAAGTACATGCATATTCTAAATCGCCTATACATATTGATTATCTGCCCCGCCTCTTTACCTGCTTCTACACTGGACTTAGAGAGAGCAATTTTTGACCTATTCAGGATGCAAATTTTGTGAGTACTGAATCAAGCACTGATTTTTTTATGGGAGGGACAGACTTGAAGAAAAAAATTGCAAAGCCACAGTAACAACCTCTCCCTCTGTGCCAAATTATGAGCTAGTGAGGAAAACAGCTGGCCTTACTGGGAATGGAGCACTTTCCCAGAATTCAGGGGAAAAAAGAGGTTGCATCACCTTTGGACAGAGGGGCAGGTAACTCAGGAAGTGTTTAAAGACCTTGTTAGGTCATGAAGAAAGAAAATTAGAGAGGTAGAAGCTCCATTAGGACATCACCTGGTCACTTCTGGGAAAGATAACAAATACGATTTTATCAATACACAAATGGCAAAAGGAGGGACAAGGAAAATGTCCATTGTTTATTAGGGGGGATATGGCCAGCAAAATAAAGGAATAGGTTGAGGTACTTAACCCCATCTTTGCCTCTCTTGTCAAAATTATGATAGGTTGTCCTCAGGACAAGTGTTCTCCTGAGCTGGTAGATGGGGACAGGGAGTAGAACAGACCCCTGTAATCCAGGAGGAAGCAGCTGGGGACCTGCTGAGCCACTCAGATGCTCACAGGTGTCTCTGGGATCAGATGGGATCCATCCTAGAGGGAGGAGGGATCTGGTGGATGATCTCCCCAAGCTGCTTTCCATCATTTACCATCAGTCCTGGCTCACCAGGGAGGTCCCAGAGGACTGGAGGTGCCAATGTGAGCCCATCCCCAAGAAGGGTTGGAAGGAGGATCTGGGGAACTCCAGGCCTGTCAGCCTGACCTTAGTGCCTGGAAAGGTGATGGAACAGATCACCTTGAGTGCCATCACAGGGCACCTACAGGATGGCTGAGGGACCAGAGCCAGCCAGTGTGGATTTCAATATCTGCATTGATGATCTGGATGAGGCCACTGAGTGCACCATCAGAAAATGTACAGATGGCACCAAGCTGGGTGTGAGCGTGGATCTCCTGGAGGGGAGGAGGGCTCTGCAGAGGGTCCTGGACAGGCTGGATCCAGGGCCCAAATCCAACAAGGTGAAGTTTAACAAGACCAAGTGCAGGGTCCTGCAATTTGGCCACAACAACCCCTGCAGTGCTACAGGCTGAGAACAGAGTGGCTGGACAGTGGCCAGGCAGAAAGGGACCTGGGGCACTGATGGACAGCAGGCTGGACATGAGCCAGCAGTGGCCAAGGTGGCCAATGAAGGCCACTGGCACCTGGCCTGGATCAGGAATGGTGTGGCCAGAAGGAGCAGGGCAGTGATTCTTCCCCTGTGCTCAGCACTGGTTGGGCAGCACATCGAGTGCTGTGTCCAGTTCTGGGCTCCCAATTTAGGAAGGACATGGAGGCGCTGGAGCGAGTCAAGAGAAGGGCAACAAGGCTGGTGAGGGGTTTGGAACACAAGTCCTGTGAAGAGTGGCTGAGGGAGCTTGGATTGTTCATCCTGGACAAAAGTAGACTCAGGGGTGACCTTATCACTCTCTTCAATTTCTGAAAGGTGGCTGTAGTCAGGTGGGGGTTGGTCTCTTTTATGAGGCAGCATCTGACAGAATGAGAGCACACAGTCTGAAACTGCGCCAAGGGAAATATAGATTAGATATTAGGAAAATATTTTATACAGAATGGGTGATAAAGTATTGGAATGATCTGTACACAGCAGCACCAACCCCTGTGCGTGGGCATGTTCAGAGAGGATGGGATGGGATGGGATGGGATGGGATGGGATGGGATGGGATGGGATGGGATGGGATGGGATTGGGTCAAGGTGTCTCCGAGCACCAGCCCTATGGCCCAGCTCTGCCAATCACCATCCTGCAGTGGCTGCAACTGCTCCGGCTCTTGAGGCTGCTGTGCTGGGGCAGCTGCAGGGCCTTTCTTCTTTTTTCCCCGAAGGGTCTTGAACAGGCTGAACACTCTTTCTGTCATAGAGCTGTTGGACCTCGAGGGCACCTTCAAGACAGGTCCCTCAGAAAGGTCCAAGTAAGCGGTGTCACAGTCTGGCCGCGAGGCCAGCCGCAGGAGTAGCGCTTGGAAAAAGCTCCGCGTCAGGCACAAAGGAGCTGGCTCTGTGGGGTCCCCTCACAGCTCTGCTCTCTGCGTCCTGTCCCGTCGGAAGCACCGAGCACTCTGGCGTGGCCGCCTCTCCGCCAGCACCTATGTAACTGTGTATCACAAACGGCTGCTTGGACACTGTGGAGAGTATTGTTCAAGCTTGGTTAGCTGAGAGAGGACATAGTCAAGCAGAGTTACTGCAGATGGTCTAAGTAGAGCAAAGGCTAGCCCAAGGACAAAGGTCCTTGTGACAAGGGGGTTGTGGTTACAATGCTTATTGCAGCAAGAAAAAACAGAACTAAAACAGAACTAAAAACCGCAGACATATAACAGCAAACCACAGAAATGTAGAAGTAGTTAAAAACAGAATATTGCAAAAACTAACTTATGCAAGATGAAGATAACCAATAATGAGCTTGGCTTTTGTAATATGTATGAAGCTAATTAAGAAGTGTATAAAAGCAGAACTGTTTTATCAATAAATTGGAGTTTTGCTGATGACCATCTGGTGTCCGCAATCTCTCCTTCTCCGACAAATGGTGACCCCGACGTCGACCTCCTGATCAACAAAGAAAACAGGGGAGGACGTGCCACGGCGGAGAAAGTAGGAGTTGGGTCCTGATCGCAGCCAGGACGGTGCAAAAATCTGCCAGACAGACAGCACCCCCGAAGACCATAAAGGTGGTTTTGGGCCATACGTGCCACCGGAGCCTGGAGAGCTGCAACAGCGCTGACGACAGAGATGGATAGGCAAGTGGCATATGAATTATTTACTCGTACTTTGCAGCAGTGCAATGTTCAGGGAATTGATTTAAAAAAGGATTTACCGGGGTTATTAGCATGGGGGTATGCAAAGGGTTGTTTTGTTGTGCCGCAGACAGTACATGAATTGTCAGAATGGCGTAAACTAGGTGATAAACTATGGGAGGCTGTGTTAGATGAAGATAAGACGGCAAAAAAACTGAGTAAAATATGGAGAATAGTGCATAATGCTTTGTTGCAGAAGGTAGTAAAGAAAAGGGCAGCTGGGCAGGCTATTGAAGCACATAAAAAGAATTTGTCTTACGGGCTTGAGGAAGGACAACCATTGGCCCCAGGGATAACATCTGTGCAAATTCCAATTGCTGGGACGGCAGGGAATGGTAATGCTGATTCAGAGGATGGCTCACCCACACCGTCTGCTCCTTCACTTGAGAAGCAGGAGTTTGTGCAGAGTAAAGATGATAAAGTGCCACGGCCCCCGTCTCAGACACAAGGCATGCAAAATCCAATCCCGGGTCCTGAAGGGGACTCGTTGGAAAGGATGGCGCGGCAAAGACAGGAGGCATGGAAGAGCTTGGCACAACAGTCGGTGATGGATGGGGATGGGAATGTAGTCACTACCTCTGGATTTATGGCATTCCCTGCAACATTTACGCCTTTATATGACCAGGAAGGCAACCCAGCAGGGATGCAAGCAGATTTCTATCCTTTAGATTAGAAAATGCTAGCGCAATTAAGACAGACAGTGAGCCAATTTGAATTTAAGAGCGAGCCCGTAAAACAAATGTTGGATTACCTATTTGACACACAGGTCCTTTTGCTAAATGATTTAAGGGGTATTTCACGGTTGATTTTATCTGAGCATCAGTTGATATTATTTGAGGCACATTGGCAAGCGTTAGTTCAAGAATCAGTGGCTATACAGCGTCAGCAGGGTGACCCACTGCATGGAGTAACTATGGATGAATTGATGGGGACAAGAAATTTTCTCAGGACTGAGGCACAGTTGTTGATGGGAGCAGATAAAGCCCGAGAGGCCATGAAATTATTTCACAATGCTTTAGATAGGGTTAAGGAGCCTGGGGGTTTGCCTGCTTACATGGGAGTGAAACAAGGACAAGATGAAACATTTGGTGCCTTTGTTGATAGAATAGCAGCTGCAATTAACAAGGCAAGAACACCAGAATGGATGAAAGTTCACTTAATAAAACAGTGTGTAATACAAAATAGCCTTCCAAATATTCAGAGACTTATAGCCACTTTACCAGGGAATTGGGGAATAGAAGAGTTGCTGGAGCGAGCTTCTATGATACCAACAGGAAGTCAGGCATTTTTAGCCGATGCTATAAAGGAATTGTGAGCAGGTTTACAAAAACAGGCAGAGGCTACTCAGTCTCAAGTGTTAGCCGCCCTTGCTCCTCTCCAGGCCTCCACAGTCACTAACAACAGTTACCCATCCGCCAAATGTTATCGATGCGGAAAAGGGGGTCATATCCGACGTGCTTGCCGAGCAGAAAGAGTTTGGTGCCAGAAGTGTCAATCTGACACACACAATACAACTGCCTGTCGCCGTGAGTTGGGAAACCGCAAGCAGAGCGCGTCCGGCCGCGCTATGACACAAGTGGCCGGAGGGAGAGTAACAGCGCCACCACCTGTCTCCAGCCAGCAACAGCAGGGTCCCTCGGCTTGGACCTGGCAGCAGCAATAGATGTTACCCTGTATACCGATCGGCCAAGCAAAATACCAACTGGAGTTAAAGGTCCCATAATCATTAATGGACAGGCATTTGGAGCTTTGCTTTTGGGACGATCATCAGCATCTATATTGGGACTTTTTGTTTTACCTGGGGTAATTGATGCGGATTATACTGGGGAGATACAAATTATGGCTTACACCCCTTACCCACCATTGAAAGTGGAGAAAGGTCAACGCATAGCTCAGTTGCTACCACTACCGCAGTTGACTGCTGGACTAACTCCAAAAACAGAAATTCCTCGAAATTCTGATGGGTTTGGGTCAACGGGACTTACTTTGCTAACTTTGAATTTAAGGGATCGGCCAAGGAAAACTGTCAAGATTACCTTCCAAGGGGATGAAATTTCCGTTTCAGCGCTACTTGACACCGGAGCGAATACAAGTATTGTTAGTCCCAAGATATGGCCAAATCGCTGGCCTTCCTATGCACCTACACAAACAGTGACTGGAGTTGGAGGTTATACTTTGGCCAAAAAATTGCCGACAGTAACGCTGCACATAGATGGACAACAACTCAACATGGTTTTTTCCATTGTGCCGTTACCTCCTTCAGTTTGCTGTTTGATTGGCCGTGATGTACTTTCCCAATTGGGTGTAGTGCTGACAAACGTGCACCCTTTGGGGTAACTGCCATTGCTTGGACTTTCCCCCTTCCACTCACTTGGACAACCGAGGAACCAGTGATGGTTAAGCAATGGCCATTAAAAAGGAAAAGTCTTGAACCAGCTCATCAGCTGGTAAAGGAACAGTTTCAACAAGGACATTTAAAACTATCTACAAGCCCCTGGAATACACCCATTTTTGTGATAAAGAAAAAATCAGGAAAATATAGACTTTTACATAACCTGAGAGCTGTAAACAACCAAATGGAACCAATGGGAGCCCTACAGCCGGGACTTCCTAACCCAGCCATGATATCAGAAAATTGGCCCATTTTAATTATTAATCTTAAGGATTGCTTTTTTACCATCGCCTTGCATCCAAATGACACAAAACGTTTTGCATTTACATTGCCAGCCATCAACAGAAGTGAGCCAGATAAAAAATTTAAATGGACAGTTTTGCCACAGGGGATGCGTAATTCACCTACATTATGCCAACTATATGTAAATGCTGCTTTACAACCACTGAGACAGAAAATGCCACGGACAGTAATTTACCATTATATGAATGATATTCTGTTTTCACAAGACTGTGAATTTACAGATGAACAAATAGGAATTATCAAATCCACCTTGGCAGACTTTTCACTGGTTGTGGCACCAAAGAAAATACAACGATCAAAACCTTGGAAATATCTTGGTTAGACTATAACTGAACAAAAGGTTAAGCCACAAAAATTACTACTGGATATAAAGATTTCAACCTTGCATGAAGCCCAAAAACTTTTAGAAGACCTACAGTGGTTAAAACCGATAACAAGCATTCCAAATACATTGTTACAAGCCTTGCAACCGTTGTTAAAAAGAACAGATCATTGCACTCCTGTTCACATCACCCCGCAACAGGAAGAAACGCTGCAGCAAATTGTGAAATGTATAAGATGAATTTGTATCCCAAAAACAACCTGATTGCCCAATAAATTTTACCATCTGGCATGGTAATGGACACTTATTAGGAGCACTTACTCAGCTAGAAAAGAAAACGGGGGAGCCAAGGGTATTAGAATGGATATCACCACCTTTACAAACAAGGAAAACAATAACCACAAAAATTGAAAATTTGGCTATGTTACTTAGAAAAGGACGATTGCGCATTTTAGAAGTCACAGGACAAGAACCAGCAGTAATTTATCTGCCCATAGAGAAACCTACATTGGACTGGTACCTGTTGAATTCTACAGAGTTTGCTGAGGCACTACTGGGATCTGGAGCACCGGTGGAAACTGTAGCCTTAGCACCTAAGGCACTGCAGTGGATTGGAGAATGGAGTTGGATTACCAAGACGCTGCGAGAAGAAACACCCATAGCTAATGCCACAACAGCCTTCACGGATGCCGGAAAAAAGTCTCGCCGAGCGGCTATCGTGTGGAAAGAAAAAGCAGAATGGAAGCAACAGATTCTTGAAGCAACACCCGAAGATAGCCTGCAGACATTGGAGCTATTAGCAGTGACATGGGCCGTTACTCATTTAGATGGACCTTTGAATGTAGTGTCTGATTCTCTTTACATGGTGGGAGTGGTATGTAGAATAGAGGACGCTAGTGTGAAAGAGGTTAGCAACAGGAGGTTGTATGAGCTGTTTTTACAGTTAAAGAGAGCCCTAATGGAAAGAAAGGAGCCCTATGCAGTGATTCACATTCGAAGTCACAAATGGGATTTGGGTTTAGGAGAAGGAAATGCAAGAGCTGATAGATTGGTGATGCCGGTTGAAAACTTGCCTTTGATTAGTAAAACAGTAATGGCTAGAGAGGCACATAATGCATATCATCATAATGCTAAAGGATTGGTGAGGCAGTTTGGTATTAACATTAGTGAGGCCAAGGCTATTGTTAGAGCATGCCCTATTTGTAGTCACCATAACGGGGGAGTAGGACTAGGATGTGAAGTGAACCCAAGAGGAATAAAGATCAATGAAATATGGCAGATGGATATAATACACCTACAGAGTTTTGGAAGATTGAAATATATCCATGTCACCATAGACACTTTTAGTGGGTTTATATGGGCCACAGCACAGGCAGGAGAAAAAGCTATTCATGTTATCAGACACCTTTCTAACTGCTTTGCAGTCATGGGGGTTCCAGCTGAAATTAAAACAGATAATGGTCCTGCCTATGTCAGTGGTAAAGTCAGAAAGTGGTTAAAATCCTGGGGAATAAAACATGTTACTGGAATACCACATTCTCCCACTGGACAAGCAATTATCGAGAGAGCCCATGGAACATTAAAGCGATATATACTCAAGCAAGAAGATCAGGTTGATCCATATACAAAATTATCCAAGGCTCTTTACGTTATTAATCATTTGTGTGTTTTTGGGGAAAACAAGGATCCTGCAGCCATTAGACATCATACATCATACAGCACAGGAGATACTCAGCCAGAGACCTGGGTTCGATACAGAGACCCTAAAACAGGGATATGGCAGGAAGCAGCAAAAGTTTTGTTTTGGGGCAGAGGTTATGTGTGTGTTTCTACTCCTTCAGGAACATTATGGGTGCCGGCCAGATGGACTAAAGTGGTACTGCAGAGACCCGTGAATGATTCCAGAGTTGGAATCGGACAGCAAACTTCGACGACTGAGGAATAGACTATTTTTTCAACAGGAAATAGAGGAACTAGAGGTTTTGCTGGACATACTAATTTTTTGTGATTGGGAATCTGATCCTGATACCTTTTTGTGGAATTTAGAGAAGTGTAAACAACAAGTGATTAGAGAGATTGTTAAAGAGCATTTGGATTTGAGATCTGGCAAATGTTGGAATTGTAAGGGAAACCATTGCAAAGGAGCATCTTTAATATTATTGTATTGTGGGAGGTGTGAAAGAATATTAATACAGACTCAGTGGGGGTTTTCACAACCATTGTGTATGATTTGCACTTGGAGAGTTCAAAGGAGATCATGGCAAACCGCCATTAGAGAAGCAACAGGTGCCAGCAACACAAGGGAAGCCTTGTCGTTAATAGAAAATAGAGCCAACCTATATAGGCTGCATATTCGGTGAAGGTTGCAAAACGCCATTGAGGATATAAGGTATTGGAGAAAAAGCAAACTTTTAGGACTAACTTGTGCAAGTGTGAAACAGTGTAAAGATTTGCCTGAAATTAGAGAGAATTTGGCAGAAACGGATCCTGAATTGGCAAAATTTTATTTGGAATTAAAACCCTTGTTATAGAATAAGAAATGGAGGTATTAATACTTGTTATTATCATTGGAGTAACAAATTCAATGGGAAATAAGTTGATAACTCATTTTGGTCCCCGAGAGAATGTTTGGGTAACCATAGCAAATTAAACAGGGCAAACTTCAATGTGTTTAAGTGCGGGTAGTATTAATAGCCCCTTCAAAACATGCTTATTTGGAATACCAACTTGGCAACCCTCGGACTTTAATGGCTTTGTGAATGATCCTTCCGTACTAAATGAAAAGCAAGTTATGGCAGAATTTAGTAGATATGCTTATAGTTTTTCTCGTGGTCAACTCGATGGAAGATGGCAGTGCCGTATTATCTTAGCCCTTAATATTACACTTACATCCCCACCTGAGGAAATTGATATTGTAGGATGTAGTAATGCCAGCTTTGGAAACAGAACAGGTGGGTGGCTATCCTTTGGGCCACGGCGTTTAAATCACAAAGACAAAGATAGATATTCGTGGGCTACTTTAAATTCTAAATTAACACCTGATGATGTTTTTAAGCAATGGTGGCCACAATGTGAAAAAAGCAACATAAAAAAGCCATTAAAATTACCAAAAGGTATATTTTTGATTTGTGGAAATAGAGCATGGAATGGCATTCCTGCACTACCCCGGGAAGTCCATGCTATCTTGGACAACTGACTTTATTTCACCCCAATGTTTCACAAATGGCTAAAATTAGTAATAAAACCAGGGCAAGACGAAGCGCACATGACTTACAATGCAACGAAAAAGATAACCCTAAATTTTGGTCAGAATTAAAACAAGTAATTGTAGCTACTATATTACCAGGTGCAGCTGCTCGCAAAGCAATGGTATTGGCAAAACAAGTAGCTTGTTGGGCAAGGGATGAAATTAACATAACTTCATAAATATTAGATGAACTTACAGCTGATGTATCTAGTGTAAATCATGCCATATTGCAAAATCGTGCTGCAATTGATTACCTATTATTGGCTCATGGACATGGTTGTGTTGAATTTGAAGGCATGTGTTGTATGAATCTTTCTGATCATTCGGTATCGATTCATGCAAAAATAACAAAACTGCAGGAACACCTTCATGACTTAAAGGAGCAAGAAGGTTTGGGATTAGAAGGATGGCTTAAATCCTTTGGATTAGGTCCATAGCTCGTTTCCTTTTTGCAACAATTAATAACCATAGGAGTTGTTGTTTTTGCTATTTTGCTTTTTGTGCCATGTATTGTAAAATGCTTGCAGAATATGGTATTACGATTGGTAAATCAAAAGTGAGAAACAAATTTGTTAGCCCAAAAAGAAAACGGGGGAAGTGTGGAGAGTATTGTTCAGGCTTGGTTAGCTGAGAGAGGACATAGTCAAGCAGAGTTACTGCAGATGGTCTAAGTAGAGCAAAGGCTAGCCCAAGGACAAAGGTCCTTGTGACAAGGGGGTTGTGGTTACAATGCTTATTGCAGCAAGAAAAAACAGAACTAAAACAGAACTAAAAACCACAGACATATAACAGCAAACCACAGAAATGTAGAAGTAGTTAAAAACAGAATATTGCAAAAACTAACTTATGCAAGATGAAGATAACCAATAATGAGCTTGGCTTTTGTAATATGTATGAAGCTAATCAAGAAGTGTATAAAAGCAGAACTGTTTTATCAATAAATCGGAGTTTTGCTGATGACCATCTGGTTTCCGCAATCTCTCCTTCTCCGACAGGACACCCTGTTCCACACCGTTCCACTCGGTTCCACGATCACCATGCTCCACCGTGTCTCAACGGGCTGCTTGGATGCGCTGCCACTGGCCCTGGGGCCGCCCTCAGCTCACCCAAAGTGCCCCGGTGTCTAAGACAGCCCAGGACACACCCAGACCTGCCAAGTGCTAAGGGAAACACTCTCCACGGTGCCTGGCCCTTGCAGCCTGCTTGCTGCTGGCCCTGGAGCAGAGCAGCTTCCAGCCAGCAGGAGGCAAACACATCTTGCCAAGGGTTAAAAACACACCAGATAGGTGAGATGGCATTAGTGTGTGCAATAAAGGCCTTTGAATTCACAGCTCTCTGAGAGAACTTTGGGGCTCTCAGCTGGACAGAGATGGTCCGACTCACACCTGTGCTCAACGAGGGGAACACACCCTGCTGCAGGTGCTTGGGTTGGTCTCCGCAGGCACAGGCAGATGCCAAAGCTGCTCTTCACAGCCTTCTCCCTTCCCACGCACCTCTGCTAAGGGCATGGAGCCTCAAGGAGGCCCTGAAAGGAGTGCAGGGAGCCAAAGGGAGACAGCCGCACCTACATCACTGGGGCTTCTGGGGAAGCACGGTGCTGGAGAAGCAAGCCTCTCCTCCAGAGGCATTTCCCAAATTTTTACGTTTCCTGGGGAACATCAACACACACTTTGAAAACCCTGGCAAGGCTGAATTACTTCTGGTCCTTGCAGAACAGGCACTCAATCTGGAGCTCATCCTCCTTCCCCATAGTGTGTTTCCACGTGTCGCTCCGGGCACACGGCCTCAAGCCCCCTACAAACACGAGCTGCCCGCTGCCTCTTCACTCCCGCCTCAAGTCCCGCCTGCGGTCTCAGCAGCCAAACCAGGCTGTTGCCAGCCAGAGAGCAGAGCCCTGTTCCCCCAGGAGTCTCTCATGAGCACCTTCCAGGACTCTCCTCTGGTCTCACTTGCTCAGAGTGTGTCTGAGGCAGGCGCTGCCATTCCTTACTTGTGGGGTGACCAGAGTCCCCAGAACCTCACCCAGCGTGCAGGCTCTGCCTGACAACGCTCCCTCCACTGGCATGGTTGTGTCTATGAGTCTCAGGCACTCCGCCACTGTTGCTGCTGCTGCTGCTGCTTCTTCTTTTGCTTTTAGGCACACCCAAAGCTCACTGTTAGGCCATGATGGCTGTGACAGAATCCCCCAAATGCAAAGGGTTTTGAGTGCTCCAGCAGCTGGAGGTCCAAAGAAAGTCACAGAATGGTTTTTTGCTGGAAGGGACCTTAAAGATCATCTGGTTCCAAACCCCTGCCAAGGCCATGGACACCTTCCACTAGAAATATGAACAGGCTGTCACCCCTGAGCAGGAGCAGTGGAAGTATGGACCATGCATGCTTCATGCAAAGCTCTGTAAGAGTTCTCTGCAAAGCTGGGGGACACATGCAGAAGTTTGCTAAGATTTCACCTTTAGGGAATTTGTGATTGCAAGGTCAGCAAAAAGCACCTCTGGTACAAGAGGATCTGCTGACAAAAAACAAGCTCTCATAGCAGGAGATTAAATCAAAGTAATGTGGCTTAAAATATGTAGCCAGAAGCAAACATAAGTGTAGGGAGTTACAAACAACTGAAAATTATATGTTGATTATGGGAACTGTTAGACAACTTAAGCTTAAACATAGAATTTTCACTATTGATATGGCTCCCGTATTATTTATAAACAAGCCTAGATCTACTGAAATGCCTGCCCCAGCACAAGGAATTTTGCATCCATCAAAAACTGGCCTTAAAAATTCAAGTTCTATCTTATCTGATTTCGTTGAGACATATGGAAACAAGCAAATCTGCCATTCTGGATTTCCACATCAACAGAACCAGATAAACATCCCAACACCTCAACTGCTTGTTTGAACTGTAGTTTTGATTTTTCTGCTTTCAGTGAGTGCCCTGCAAACTTAACAGGACTGGAATATCCATACTGGTTTCTGCTGTGCAGATCTGAGGGGGAACTTTACACTTGACTGTTACATTTATTTTAATGTTTGTTTATATAATTTAATAAACACATCAGTACCATAGATGGAATATAGCAATGTGTAAATACCTCAAAAGTAGTATGCATAACATTTATGGTACATCATAGTCATAACATATCAACCACTATTAAAAACCCATTTACATGAATTTTAGGGTTGCACTTCAGACAGCTAAATGTCTTAGATAAGTTTATTCAGCCATTTCTAATGTAACATGCAACATTAAATAAAGGCATTTGCAGTGCCTGTTGACCACTTTAACCAGTTTAATAAGCCATGAATAATAAGGTACAAGCACAGAAGTGTTGGATAAGTTTAGGGCGAATCTTCATTATTAAAATATTCATCCCCCAACTAAAAGAAACATGCTGATCTCATGTGAGTTAGAGTCCCTTTGTGCTCTCAGTAAATTTTTCTTTTGTGAGCTCAGTCTGTGTGCATTGTGTGTGTAGGGGGGGTGCTTCAGATGAGTCTTTTCCAGCAGTATTTAAATTTCTATATGCATGTCACCTTTAGTGACAATGAACAGTTGTTAAGGATCTTCTAGATCTTTGTCTTGCTTAGAACTACTTCTTCCTGTTGTGCATAAAGAAACTGCTGATTCCATAACTGTGTTAGAGTGTTTTCATTTGGAGCGAACTTCAGCTTTATAACCTGGAAATTTCTTGACTGAGTCATGTAATGTACTTCAGGCAACTTTCAGGTAGCCTCACATGGGGTGGACATGCAGCCTATTCCATGAGAGCATCTATTTTCTAAACCATTCGAAAACAGGTCTCAGGTGAGACCTGAGAGCATTCACAAACCATTCTGCTCTCTGTTGTTTCACTCTAGTGCACATTGCAGCACAGAAGTAGCAAGAAGATTTTCACAGGAATGTGAACTTTATGCAAATTCCTTGCCTGTTTGTTCTGTGGAGATACATTCCATATCTTTATTCCTTCGCTAAACAATCCTTCATTTAATTACATCTTTAAGGGAACATAATCATTACACCCATGCACTACCAAATTCCAGTCTGTGCCTTCCCTTGGTCCTTCTCCCATTCAGCAGTGTGCAAAGCCTTGCTCTGCATTTATCATTCTTCTCCCTGCTGCAGCTCCTGCAGAACCTGGCTTGCGTGCTGAGGAACAGCCAGAAAAAAACACCACCCAACCATTCAACAAGACTTTGAACACCAGTCTTCGGATTTACTCTGTGGGTCTTGCAGCTGGTATTGATCACAAGGAATAACTCTGAAATAGTAAGTTCTGGGAAAGTAAATAGAAACAGCCACCAGGGCTTTTTTACCCATGCTCCCAAATATCGAATGCTCCATTATGAAAGCCATTCTGGTTATAATTCTCCCCTTATCCCTACTTCTTTCTGCTGCTTGGTATTTTCAGTAAAACCTAATAAATAGTTTCTCTAGGGTTTTGTTTTCAAGGATACAGAATAGTGGTTGCAACTTGCCTCAGGTGCCTGCTCACCATGGTTACCATGCCGAGGTTCAGAGAGCCGCTCATCGGAGTTTGGACTGTGAGGATGAGGGCTGATGCAGTGAGCCCCTGGCAGGACAGGGAAGCAGCTTGGACACTCCTAAGGCAGCAGAATAATTACTGTTTAATTGCCACTGTCCAAGCAGTGACAATCACAATTTATTTTTCAACAAGAGGTGGCATCAGAAAAAAAAACAAACCCACATCCTTTGAAAGCCAGGCAAATTAACACAGGTATGTAATATGTCTCATCCTATGGTTATTTATAATTGCAAAACTTTCTTGACCTTTCCCTGAGATGTCAAATTTTTTACTCCCAGCTCTGTCATTTCTTAGTTTTGCCCTTCTTCAACAGTATTTCTAGATTTTTTAAACATTTGTCCACAGCACTGAGCAGCATTCAAAGGATGATGAATTTTAGACTTTGATTGCGTGTAAAGTAGAGAGACACTAATGCATCAATATTCTGCTCTGAGCAATGGCTGAAGCCTGTTCTCTCACCAGCTTTATGGCTAGAGGAATCTGACTCATAAGAAGGTATTTTATTCAGTTATATCACAGAGCAGGTTGTGCTCTGTGTAGTGCAGTGCCTGCTGACTGAGTCTTCAAGACTAGTAATTATTCTTCAAAGATAAGAATCAGAAAAAACATCACCTAAGCAGTATGCTCTCTTTATTGCACACATTAGTTGACATTAGCAGTCATTTTACTCTAGGCTCTGCAGCATTTTGGACATCTTTTTGCAACTACTTCAATAAAGTTTTGGTAGAGAGCTCAGGGTGTTAAGCACATGTTCAACATTAACAATAATGGCAGTCATGCACATCTTGCTATCAGGATTTCATTTGCTAATTACCTCCAAGGCTTTATATTATAAACCAAATGCATTAAGTGTAGCATTTGCCAGAATGCACTTGAGTTTCTTTCATTCATACTTCTGTTTCAGGCTCCAGACAGACCAAATATTCGGATCGTGTCACTCTTTGATGCTAATTTGGATACAAATGTACTCGGGTAACTGATCACACTCAGTGTTTATTGTGCATCTTTCTTATTATTATGCAAGCAGATTTCTCACAGCTTGTAGTTCATTATCGAGTACATGAAAATAGCTGATTACCTTTCTTCTCATATAATTACATTAACAACAAGGCCAACTTCCTTTTTTCCATGTATCTTTGCCATGTGAAATATTCAGGAAAGAATCATCAGGAAAAAAAGAGCAATATTTCCCATTATCCAGGCTTCAGTTACCACTGACAAATGCTCTGTCCAGAAATACCCAGCATTCCCATCCCCATAGAAAAAATACTCAGGAAAACATAGGAGTGCAATGAAAAAAAAAAAAAGTCTGAAGAATAAGTCTAGGTTTAGATAGATTTGGCTGAAGAAACATATTTCTTAATGGAGCTGTGGTTTCATTGTTAAATGATTAAAAAAAATAAAAAAGTACCATGACTCAATTTGCATCAGTTCACTGACTTTTACTCATCAACCCTCTGAGTCGCTGGAGGCAAGATTTTTTACCTTATGCAGATATTGCTTTACTCTATGTCTATAGTCCCAAAAAAAAGATGTTTTGGGACCCTTCTTTGGACATGGGTGCTCATTTTTCAGCCATTCCACAGCTCCCTCTGTTGTTTTGGCATTCCCACCTCGGGGACCTGCCCAGACCTCTCTGGATATTCCCCTTGGCCAGCTGCCTGTGTGTTCTGAATAATATATGGGACATTCAGAACTGGAGAATCTTTGCTGCCTCTGGACAAAAGGGGTGGGTGGGATCGGATTGGGGAGGGGCTCTCATGTTTCCGGAGGGGACTCGTGTGTCCGGCGAGCTGGGAGGGGGATCCTCTCGGTCTTGGAGCCATGCAGCCAAAGGCAGGAGAGCCAGACCCTCTGCCATCACCTGCCCTGCATCTGCCCTGCTACAGCCTCCAGGCTCTGCGGACACAGCTGACCACCAGAACCCAACGGTGAGCGAGGAGCTGCCCGCTGCAGCCACTCCCCCCTGAGACCAGCGCGGCCGCTGCCGCCCCTTCCCGCCTCCGCTCCCACTGAGAGAGAGCGTGCTCACAGCTAAAGAAAGGACTGGAACCGAGTTATCTGTTCTGTTTTGTTAGTAATTTTAACAACTGCTGTTGCTTCTGCTGGTACAGGAAGATATATTAGTAAAAGAGCTGTTATTCTTACCCCCTTATCTCTGCCTCAGAGTCCTTGATTCAAACGTTTATAATATTTGGGGGGGAGTGGAATTCGAGTCTCTGTTTCAAAGGAAAATTTCTGCCTTTCTTGGCAGACACCTGTCCTTCAAACCAGGACAGATTTTGGCGCCCAACGTGGGGCTTGAGGGCATTAAGAGGAGAGTTAAGACAGGAGTAACAGCTCTCTTGAGGGGCAACATGTTGTCCGGTTTAATCTGGTTTGGGCTCCATGTGGCCACAGATACCTCTCTCCCATTTGTAAGCCCTTTTTTGAATATGGGCCCTCTCACCAAAGTTACTGTAGCTATTATCCGATTAGTTTGGTGGATTGATTATGTCAGGAATTCATGGTTGTTTAATTTTCTCTGGGAAGTGGCCACATGGATCCAGAGCTATCATACTCTAACTGCGTGTTTCTGGGGTTATTTCAATGATGGTACTTACTGTGAAGTAATGAATGCAAGGAAAATTTTCTCCCAACCTATCACCCAGTTTTTTGAGGCAACTCCACCAGTTTTCAAGGACTTCAGATCTGTTTTAATTGCTAGTGTTATTATACAGTGGCTGGCGTTGCTGATAGGCCTGCTCTACTTAGCATTCAGAAACAAGGGAATATTGGCTTGGTTAACAGCCCTGATACCTACCCCAGGGACTAGGGATATTGCTCCAGAGTCTTCCCCTGCCCCAGGGACTAGGGATGTGGCCCCAGAGACTAGGGATGTTGACCCAGAGTCTGCCCCTGCCCCAGGGACTAGGGATGTGGCCCCAGAGTCTAGGAATGCTGCCCCAGAGCCTGATGCTGCCCCACAGCCCACTGCAGAAATGAACCACCCAGAGTGGGTGGGAGCTCTAGTGAAGGTATTGGCCAGGTATTGAAGGAGCAAAGCCAGATGTTGAAGGAGCACAGCCAGATGTTTAAGGAGCACAGCCAGATGTTGAAGGAGCACTTTTCTTCAGCTGGTGAGAAACCCTCCCCCTGCCCTAAAGAGGGAGAGTCAGATGGTGCTGCAGTGGAAGCCGTAGATGTTGTATCTGTCCAGGTTCCAGCCGGATCACAGGGGCAGCCACAGCCAGCAGCAGTTGCCCCTGTGGAAACTAGAAAATCTAAGATTAAAATGAGGCACCTAGATAATGGGGATCAGCCAGGAGGGTCCTCACAACCAGCAAGGGAGCCAGAGATTGAGATCGTCACCGTGAGCCATTTACAACTTGGTTACTCCGGGTCTGGGACCTTACGAGAACAGGTGTGCAACTGGATGGAACTGAGGCCAGGAATTTGGGATCCTTGGCCCAGGATTCAGGTGTGGACCAGATATATGTAAGGGAGCAAGGCCTCCTTTCCCTCTGGGACCGGCTTTTAATGAGTGTGAGAGAGAAGTTTGTCCACAAAGAGAGATTGCAGGAATAGCACCGTAAAATGCGCTGGAAAACTCTTGAGGAAGGGATCCAGCAGCTGAGAGAAGTGGCAGTATTAGAGGTACTCTTTGGGAGGGATGGACAGCATGACAATGACCCTGACAAGGTCAGGTGCACAGGGCAGATGCTGTGGAATCTGGCAAACCTGGGGCCATCTCAGTATACCACCTTCATTGCAATGATCAATGCTGATAACCACCAAGAGACAGTGGATTCTGTTGCCAACAGACTCAGAAATTTTGAGAGTAGGATGAATGGCCCAATGCAGGCCAATGTCTCTGCCGTGGCCAGGGACCTCCAAGAGGTCCAAAACAGGATGGAGGAGATGAGGGAGGAGATGAGGGAGGAGATAAGGGAGGAGATAAGAAAGATCAGTGCAGCACCAGTGCGAGTCATAGGCCCCAAATCTAGAACCCAACGCCCCCCAGCTAGGGAGAGAGGGTACACCCCATGAGCTGACCTGTGGTTTTTCCTGCGAGACCATGGAGAAGACATGGGAAAATGGGATGGGAAACCCACTTCTGTCTTGGCAGCACGGGTGCATCAGCTCAGGGAGGGAAATGCTAACCGAGGGAACTGTGCTAAGATGAAGGTAGCCTCAACCTCCCATGGTAAAGATGCAGGGTATCACAGAAGAGAGGATGATCTGTCAGATCCCCTGGAAGGAACCTCCACTATGTATGCCCAGGAAAGAAATAATAGCCAGGGCTAGAGGGGCCCTGCCTCTAGCCAGGGAGAGGCATGGGATGACAGAGAGTATTGGACAGTGTGGGTGCAATGGCCTGGCACATCAAAGCCACAGGAACATAGAGTACTAGTTGATACTGGTTCACAATGCACCCTGATACCATCAAAACATGTGGGGAAGGTACCTGTTTCTATTCTTGGGGTGACGGGGGGATCACAGGAATACACTTTGCTGGAAGCTGAGATTAGCCTGACAGGGAAGGGATGGCAGAAACATCCAATTGTAACTGGCCCAGGGGCACCACGTATTCTAGGCATAGACTTCCACAGGAATGGCTACTACAAAGACCCAAAGGGGTTCAGGTGGCCTTTTGGAATAGCTGCTGTAGCAACAGAGAGCATTAAGCAGTTGAACACCTTGCCTGGACTATCAGAAAACCCATCTGCAGTGGGGCTCCTGAAAGTGTCAGAGCAACAGCTACCAATTGCCACCATGACAGTGCACCGCCGGCAGTACCGGACAAATCGAGATGCTGTGATCCCCGTCCACAAGATGATCTGAGAGCTGGAGAGCCAAGGGGTGGTCAGCAAAGCCCACTCACCCTTCAACAGCCCCATCTGGACTGTGCGAAAATCTGATGGAGAATGGAGACGGACTGTGGACTATCGTGCCTTGAATGAAGTGACTCCACCGCTGAGCGCTGCCGTGCCGGATATGCTGGAGCTGCAGTATGAGCTGGAGTCCAAGGCAGCAAGGTAGTATGGCCACCATTGACATTGCCAATGCGTTTTTCTCCATTCCTTTGGCAGCAGAGTGCGGGCCTCAGTTTGCTTTCACCTGGAGAGGCGTGCAGTAAACCTGGAACCGACTGCCCCAGGGGTGGAAACACAGCCCCACCATCTGCCATGGAGTGATCCAGGCTGCACTGGAAAAGTGAGAGGCTCCAGAACATTTGCAGTACATCGATGACATCATTGTGTGGGGGAACACGGCAATGGAGGTATTTGAGAAGGGAGAGAAGATCATCCAGATTTTGCTGGGAGCCGGTTTTGCCATTAAAAAGAGCAAAGTCAAAGGACCTGCCCGAGAGTTCCAGTTCCTGGGAGTGAAGTGGCAAGATGGACGGCACCAGATCCCCACTGAGGTCATCAATAAGATCACTGCAATGTCTCCACCAACAAGCAAGAAGGAAACACAAGCTTTCGTAGGTGCCATAGGCTTTTGGAGAATGCACATCCCTGAGTACAGCCAGATTGTGAGCCCTCTCTACCTGGTCACTCGCAAGAAGAACGATTTCCACTGGGGCCCTGAACAGCAGCAAGCCTTCGCCCAGATCAAGCAGGAGATCACTCATGCAGTGGCCCTTGGCCCAGTCAGGACGGGACCAGAGGTAAAGAATGTGCTCTACTCTGCAGCCGGGAACCATGGTCTGTCCTGGAGCCTTTGGCAGAAGGTGCCTGGCGAGACCCAAGGCCAACTCCTGGGATTCTGGAGCCGAAGTTACAAAGGATCTGAAGCCAATTACACTCCCACAGAGAAGGAAATCCTGGCTGCCTATGAAGGAGTTCAAGCTGCCTCAGAAGTGATTGGCACGGAAGGACAGCTTCTCCTGGCACTCCGACTGCCAGTGCTGGGGTGGATGTTCAAAGGAAAGGTTCCCTCTACCCACCACGCCACCGACGCCACATGGAGCAAGTGGATTGCCCTCATCACGCAGCATGCCCGTATTGGCAACCCGAATCGTCCTGGGATTTTGGGGATAATTACAAACTGGCCAGAAGGTGAAGATTTTGGTCTCGCTGATGAGGAGGAGCAGAAACAAGTGACCCGGGCTGAAGAAGCCCCACCGTACAACCAACTGCCAGCAGATGAAAAATGCTACGCCCTTTTCACCGACAGTTCCTGTTGCATTGTGGGGATGAACCAGAAGTGGAAAGCAGCCGTATGGAGCCCCACACGACAGGTTGCACAAGCTACCGAAGGAGAAGGT
Organism: Oenanthe melanoleuca; assembly: GCF_029582105.1. NCBI lineage: Eukaryota > Metazoa > Chordata > Aves > Passeriformes > Muscicapidae > Oenanthe > Oenanthe melanoleuca. The sequence continues at coordinate 4,342,480 of NW_026612650.1, read as the reverse complement.
GGATCAAGTCAACTTGCTGAGCTCAAAGCTGTTCAGCTGGCCTTGGACATTGCTGAGAGAGAGAAATGGCCAAAGCTCTACCTTTACACTGATTCCTGGATGGTAGCCAATGCTCTGTGGGGGTGGCTGGGGAGGTGGAAAAACGCTGACTGGCAATGTAGAGGAAAACCAATCTGGGCTGCTGATGAGTGGAAAGACATCGCCACTCGGGTAGAGAAGCTACCCGTGAAAGTCCGTCATGTGGATGCCCATGTTCCGAAGAGTTGAGCTAATGAAGAACACCGGCATAATGAGCAGGTAGATCAGGCTGCACAGATAGAGGTCTCAAAGATAGACTTAGATTGGGAACACAAGGGAGAATTGTTCCTAGCTCAATGGGCCCATGATGCCTCATGTCATCAGGGCAGAGATGCCACCTACAAGTGGGCACGAGACCGAGGGGTGCATCTAACCATGGACAGCATCTCCCAGGTTATCCACGACTGTGACACGTGCGCTGCCATCAAGCAAGCCAAGCGGGTGAAGCCCCTCTGGTATGGGGGGCGGTGGTCCAAGTATAAGTACGGAGAGGCCTGGCAGATTGACTATATCACACTGCCTCAGACCCGCCAAGGCAAGCGCTATATCCTGACCACGGTGGAAGCCACCACCGGGTGGTTGGGGACCTACCCTGTGCCTCATGCCACTGCTCGGAACACCATCATGGGCCTGGAAAAACAAATCCTCTGGAGGCATGGTACCCCTGAGAGAATTGAATCAGACAATGGGACTCATTTCAAAAATAGCCTTATAAGCACCTGGGCTAGAGAACATGGCATTGAGTGGGTGTATCTTATTCCCTACCATGCACCAGCAGCTGGGAAAGTCGAATGGTGCAATGGCCTGCTTAAAACCACCTTAAAGGCACTTGGTGGGGGGACTTTCAAAAACTGGGAGATCAATCTACCAAAGGCCACATGGTTAGTGAATACTTGAGGTTCCACTAACCGAGCAGGCCCTGCCCAATCTGAGGCCTTGGGAACACCAGATGGAGATAAAGTTCCTGTGGTACACCTTAGAAGCACGTTAGGAAAACCTGTTTGGGTGAACTCTGCCTCCAGCAAAGACAATCCTGTTCGTGGGGTGGTTTTTGCTCAAGGACCAGGTTGCACTTGGTGGGTGATGCAAAAGGATGGACAGACCCCATGCATACCCCAAGGAGACCTTGTTCTAGGGTGAGCTATCTATGATACTGTGCCTGTAACTGCATGTATGTATATGATATAAAAGTTTTACTTTGCTGTAGCATGTTGGCATGGAAAAAATTCGGGGTGGATAATGTTGGGGGTTGAGTGTTTTCCTATTACTGTGTCAATTTGGGGAATTTTTCCCATTGTCATGCTAGTGGAGCTGGCCGGTTGCACTGCAGATCTTTGCTGGCTCTGGACAAAAGGGGTAGGTGGGATCGGCTTGGAGGGGGGCGCTCGTCCTTCCGGAGGGGACTCGTGTGTCCGGCGAGCTGGGAGGGGGATCCTCTCGGTCTTGGAGCCACGCGGCCAAAGGCAGGAGAGCCAGACCCTCTGCCATCACCTGCCCTGCATCTGCCCTGCTACAACCTCCAGGCTCTGCGGACACAGCTGACCACCAGAACCCAACGGTGAGCGAGGATCTGCCTGCTCCAGCCGCTCCCACCTGAGACCAGCGCGGCCGCAGCCGCCCCTTCCCGCCTCCACTCCCGCCGAGAGAGAGTGTGCCCACAGCTAAAGAAAAGACTGGAACCGAGTTATCTGTTCTGTTTTGTTAGTAAGTTTAACAACTGCTGTTGTTTCTGCTGGTACAGTTAGATATGTTAGTAAAAGAGCTGTTATTCCTACCCCCTTATCTCTGCCTCAGAGTCCTTGATTCAAACGTTTATACTATTTGGGGGAGAGTGGAATTCGGGTCTCTGTTTCAAGGGAAAATTTCTGCCTTTCTTGGCAGACACCTGTCCTTCAAACCAGGACAGGTTAACATTATTTTTATTTCTTCCTGAAAATATATGCAACTTCTTTTTCATTAAATTTAAAAAAAAGTGCACTATGGGATTTTAGGTTCATTTTTGAGTTCTGATAAATATTTTTCCTTGTATTGAATCTGCATTGCATTATTATTCATAATTGCCCCATTTTGTCTGATAAATTACAGGGAAATGAAGAAGAGGCACTTACATTCTACAAAGAAATTAGGAAATTTGCTGGCAAAATATTACCACCAGATTGACTCACCTCAGTGTTTTTTTAAAGACGATTATTAGAGAAGAATTGTTCATCTAAACTTCCCCTAAATATATCAAGCCTCAGCCCATCTGTGATACAGAAAAACACCACTCTTATAAGTCATGGTAAGCATAGAGCAGAGAAACCTTTGTCCAGGGTGCTCTAATTGGCCCCATCCATTGAAAACAAAGACAGAGCTACTGTGTCCCAGAGCAGGGGATGAAATCAGCCTGGCTCTCCCCATGCAGCTTTTGCAGAGCTGAGCAACAGGTGAGCTGATAGATTTTCCTCACTCAATACTTCGAGGGGGAAGGGCTGCCAATCAAGCACGAGTTTCCAGGGGATGGATGAATGATGGTGAGGGCTGCTTAACAGCCAGGGCTGGCTCCTTGTGTTTGTGAGGAGACTCCTCGCCCCAATTCTGTCCCACAGTGCAATTACAAATCCTCATTTCATACCATGTGTCTTCTTTTGTTTGAAAAACAGAATGCTTGAGCAGTTACTGTGCTTATTTGCATGCAGGCATTTTACAGCACATATCATCAACCCTGTACCCTTATGTAATTATACCAGTCCAGCTTTTTCCTGAGGCTTTCTTCTCCTTCTCATTCTGCCTTCACCAGCACTAAACTTCTCTGTGCCTGCCTCTAAATTATCTTCTGGACTCAATCAGTGTTTAAAGCTTTAATCAAACTGAATTTAGACTCTGCATCCTTTCTCATTAGTTTGGTATACTTTAAAAACTGTAGAGACAAATAGCAGTATTTCTATTTTGCTTTGGAATTATTTAATTTCTACTATGCTTTGGAATCACTACTGGGATCAAATTATCTTTCACATCTAGATGAAGCTGTTGACTTCACTGGGATTGCATGTGTGGATATGAAAATAGAGTACAGTGAGACCAATGGATGCTTAATAAATTAATACTTTCAGAAAATTAGCTCTCTCCTCTGATGAGATAAAGCAGTGGCACAAAATCAACCATAAACGTGTACTTACAACACAGAGTCCTCAATTATTTTCCTAAAGATTATTTTTATTGTCTGTAAATTTACCAAGAGGATAATTGCCTTTGGTAGCTCTTATGATATCTCATAAGCCTGCTATTTTCTTATTAATGACTTCCCTCTAGAATTTAAGGAAAAAAAAAATATCATGCACTGTATCACTCTGGTGTCATATGCATGTTTAAATACTGACTGCTTACACTCGTGAATCCCACTCCAACCGCAAAGTAGGGAAACGAAACTTTCAATCAGCTTCTACAGTTCCTGGGTTTCTCTCATCACTGCTTTTAGACTTTTATGCTAGAGGGACTAAAAATGATCTTCACTGTTAATTTCACATATTAAGCAGAGTAACCTTTGAAATTTCTGTATGGTTCTTGTACATATTTTCTATGAACATGAATATGTACCATATTTTCATTGCTGAAATACTGGAACTTTTTCAGATGGCAAATTGTCCATGAGATTTATTCTTGGAAACAAGAGTGTTATTAATTCTTTCTTTCATTTCTTTTTAGAAATTGGTATATGAAAAAAGAGAGAACTCTGGCCTCTGATAATTATTCAAGTAAACTGGTTTCATCTTATATCCAAAGCAAGCCAATAACTATGATGCAGCAAGTGACATAACATAGCATAAATAAAAAGAGGGTTTAAATACTCCTATGATTATATGAGATGAAGGTAAAATCACAGGTCTCTGATGAGCAAAAGCTGTATCTCATCTTGTCATTTGTGGAAACTGAGGTTGTTTCTACTTATGTTGTTTGGTGCCACTGTTTTAGCTTTCAGTCTTTTCCCCCACCTTTTCCTCCTCCCATTTTTATTCCTATTTTACCAAGAGTCTGAATTTAATTTCTTCAGAAGGCCAGGTTAGATCAGCCCACCCTCCAGAAGTGTTTGAGTTCATATGCTGTGGGGCACTTTGAAAACATGAGATAAAATACTGTTATCCTCTCCTGATATTCCCTGGGACTCAATGTGCTCTAACAGATACGTTCTCAGACCCAAATTATCCTTTTTGGATTAGCAGAGCTGGCTGCATCCCAGAAGGAATGGAGGCAGCACAGACCTGTCCTCCTCTTCTTCCTGTGTAAAAACTAAACCCTGGAAGAAACATCCTCAAAATCACCACCCTTGTGAAAGAACAACAGATGGACAAGCACAATTTAGAATCTCTCTGGAATTCCAGGCTTGGTATAGAAACTGAGAAATCTGTAGAGAATTTTCTCAGAACTGTAGATAGTTTTCTCCCCCCCACCTCAGATCATATGTTTTGTGGTAGGTAAATCTAAAGCAAATGCTTAAATTATGCTCTGTGACTCCTAAAGCTGCGGTTTATCTTCAGTATCAAAACCCTTGGGAAATACTGCAGTGAAAAAGTATCTAATTTTGTTACACTGAAGAGTCCAAGAGATAGGAAGTATTCCTGATGTTTCCTCACTGGGAAGAGCTAACAACCTGGGAGTCTAAGGCAGGATGCTTTGCCATATATTGTTCAAACAAAGACAGGCTGAAGCCTGAAGATAGTGAGTGTCTTTCAAGAACAGATCAACCCTGGAGGAACCCTGCCAGTGCTGGGAAAATGGGGGCAAAAATAGACACAAATATGCATATGATCTATGGGACTCATAATAATTACCCAGAGAAATATGGTTTACTAGTAGTAAGTATTCATACTTCTTTCAGAAGAAGAAAGATCTCAAAATATCTTGCTTTCAGTATTTTTTCCTGTGTAGTAATACATTTATGAATAAATCTTGAGATAACCATATAACACTCTTTTTTTAAATTTATTTTTTCATGGTGTTGAATGCGTAGTTCCCTCAAGCATTAGCTGTCTCTAACAAGCAGGTTGTGGTGGCTCTCTGTTTACCTTGTCAACAGTACTCATTTCTGTTATCACTCTTCTGGAAGAACAAAGTTTCAAGATATGCCTCAAAGGTGAATATAATTAGGCTGTTTACATTGTTATTCCTACAGGGATCATAAAATAATACTTAGAATGATGTTTACAGTCATCAGGGAGGCAGAAATCACTCTGTACATACAAGAAAGGCAGAAAACAATACCCCATCACTGACTAATTACAAATGGGACTGTGCTGTGCAAAGATCCCCTGCCTCACTCGTGATCTAGGTGTGGGTACATCAGTAGCCTGAAGCAGTCAGCAATTACTCTGTCCATCAAAACAAAATTTCTCTGAGGTGTTTTCATTGGGGCCCTGCAGACAGCACGACTTACCTGCTTCTAACCTGATATTCAAGGCAACAAAATAAATAAACCAAATATAATGATGTAAGCTTCAATGTACCAAAACCCCTACATCCTTCCTCTGTGCAAAACTTTCCTTGTTTTCTGCTAGGCTCAGCAGCAAAGTAAAGCAAAGCCCACAGAATAATTTCCTCTAGCTTCAGAGTGGTTTGGGTCAGAAGTTTGCAGAGGGGCTCATGAAAAACAGCAATGAAGTGGAAATTCTGCTGCAGGTGTGTTCACTCCAAGGGAACACAGCTGCTCCTCCTGCCCTCCACCCTGGGAGCTGCCTGTGAGGTCACAGACACAGCAACACCTTTTAAAGTCGCTTCTCTAAAATATACAAGAATGACTGCTTTAAGACAGCTTAGCAATGATAATTCATGCTTTGCTTCAGACTAAAACTGAGAGTTTTGCACAAAACCAGGTGTTTTCCTTATTTCCCAATTGCTAATCACCAGCAAGCCTGTTCCATTCAACTGTGATGTTATTTCATATTCACAATCTTCCTGTTGTAATATGAAGTTTATCCTGGCTGACACTTTCCTTCCCTCCTTCAGTGGCTTGGTAGTCAAACATCATTGCTGTTCGTGGAGGAAGAACAGGGGGGAGGCATCAGCTCCATCACACATCCATGGCAGCATCCTCAAACATGCATCAGAAAAACCCAAAAGCTATCATTTTGTAGAGAAGAAAAATAATAAAAGAAATATAGCATATGAAATGCATTGAGAATGCAGCAAAACCAATTTTTGTGGGAATCCTTGGACCTTGTCAACACAGCTCTGTTGTTTATGGAGGCAATTATGCCAGTGTAAACACACTGCTGAGAAGAAAGTGCAACTTTTGAAGTTGAAATGATGGAAGGTGTACATGGTTAAGGATGAAGGTCTGGGACAGTCATGCTGTGCTGTTGGTCACCTGTGGGTTGCACTGGAACTTCAGCATTTTCCTGGGACACCAGGGCACTGTTACTACATCTCGAGGACATGAACCACAGAACCATGGAATGGGCTGGGTTGGGTTGAAAGGGACCTTTCAAAGGCATCCCACCCCCTTCCATGTACATGAGGCTGGGTTGCTCCCATACCGGCTGTCCTTGAATCCAATAATTCACTGTAAATTACTGTCCAGCGACCAAAAAGAGTTTAGAGAGGTTTTCAGTAATTTGCCTTTTTTCTTTTCCTTTTTATTCTGTGTAAGAGTGAGAGCTGGTGAAGTTGCTGAGCACATAACCATGGATGACAGCAAGGTCAGGGTTCCACCCAGCTGTGAAGCTTGTTCTTAGCACAGCACTTCCAGCTGCAAAACACAGGCCAAACTCAGGGTTATTGCTGTCACATATATTTAAGAGGTGACAGTCATGAAAGAAAGGGCACAGAGTCCACCGAAGGTACAGTTCATACATTAACAATTTCACAACCCATCTGTTAAATTCTTATCTCTTTGCCAAAATAAAGCTCTCTAAGAAGACAGAGGCATCTTCTTATCACTCAGAAGGCTGAAATAAAACATTTCCATATCATGGTTTGCTGTATCTTTTGTTCATTTTCAGTTTTAGTTACTCATGGAGTGTTTAAACTATTAAAAGTGAAACTGGAGACACCGTTGCCTACTTTTCTCTTACAGAGTTTCAAACTAAAGAATTTGCCAGGTATAAAAAAATTCAGTGTTGAATCTAGTCTCATAATATAACAAAGAGGAAGTTTTGGTGTTCTTGTCTTTCCAGAATACTGTTAATATTCTCCTCTGCAAATGGGGAGAAATTTAGAAGCCTGTATCACCTCTAAAGCATTGACAAAATTTCTGGTTGACATGTATGTTTTCCTTATTTCTTATTTTTTCGTAGACCAAACTCTCCAAGTTCAACAGCCATTCATATATAAGGACTCTCATTCATTGTGATTAAATTCTTTCTGCATCTCAGTAATGATAGATAAATGTTCCAATTAATTATAGAATTAACTGTTGTCAATACCGTTATAGAACTAATTTTTAAAAGCTATCTACATTAATATGACTTAGCAATTAAGATCAACATAATTTAAAAAATGTAAAAAATTGAGAGGATCTGCTCACAAACTCTGATACATGAACAAAACACAACTGGAAGATGAAGTAACACAGATAGAAGGCTTCACCATGGTGCTTTCAAAACTTGTCCCCCTCCTTTGGACAGCCATTCTGTTTAGAAAAATCCTTTTGTTATAGCCCCAACCAGTATCTTAAAATTAAATTTGCTATTTCAATTACTGGTTTAAATTCTGACTATTTTACTTTTCTGAGTAACACCCTAAATTTGTTTATTGCAATATTCTTTTAATTTGCATGGGGATAAATTCATGCACAATTTCTTAGGTGAACCAGGAAGATGAGAATACAGTCAAGAAATTTGTTTCTAGGAAGCTCTAAATTACATAAGCAATATATTTTAGGAATAAAAATCAAGCCTGTCTCATTTCCTTGGGATTAATGATTAGCTGGGAGAGGTGATGGCCTCAAGTAGGAATCATTATTTTATTAGAGGTAATTGTTTTGTTTTGTTTTTAATTAGGCAACAATTACAAAAATCCTGATTTCTCTGTGTGTAAGAGGAATGAAAGCATCACAGGAGAAAAAAATACAATCACTCAGGAAATGGAAGAGGTCTCTTTAAAGTGTTTGATAACCTTTGGTAAGATAAGCAGGTTAATACTACAACAAACCAGTATCTTCTGTGGGTTTCATCTTTTCTCTGAAGTGTTTGTGTTTCTCTGCTCCCAATGTTTTGGTTTTTTTTTGTTGATGTTTTGAAAAATGAAGCATGTAGGTTTTGAGAAACATTTGTAAATCTATTGTCCACACTTGGAAAAGGTTTTACAACATAATCTTTTATGATGAGTGGCTCTGTCTGACTTCAAGTCTGTCAGCTTAAATGCATTGCAAATGAGTGAGGAAAAGGAAAACTGGAAAATGTCAAAGACCTTTAAAACATTAAAAACCCACAAGGCCCTGGGGAGACAAAAACCTAAACCACACAAAAGCACAAAAGAAGAGTCAGAGGTTTACAAGCCAGCCAATTTAACCCCTCTCCTAAAAAGAAATTAGAACAAATAGTTAAGTTGTTGCAAGTACTCAGAAGACATTAGGGAAATGGGTAACAACCAACACAAGTTCATCAAGAACTGTGACACAATTGGGACAAATTTCTTCATTGTCAATTGTGTCAGCTATTTTCCTATACCACAGTAAAGGATTCATGCTACATTCACGCACTTTTCTTACACTAACACAACTTAAATGAGCTTGTTAGGATGGAGAGTGAAAAACTGCCAGCAAACACACACTGAGAGGGAAGGCAGGAGGGGCTGAAGGGTCAAGTGAGACCTGGCAGCAGCTCCTGAGAGAGCTGCAGCATCCTCAGGTTCCTGTAAGGATAAGTTTTATTAGTGACCAATGAAGGTCAGAGCACACACTTATAAAATTTACACCTAAGATGAAGCAGAAGGGAACTGCAAACACATTGGAATATGAAAACAAGTTTTAAAAAAATCAAGATGATCTTGAGTGGTGAAGTTTATCTGAAAAAAAAAATAAAGGAGAAAAAAATCAGTAGGAATTAATTTTGTGCTTAAACAGGAACAATCATCTGCACAACTGCAGAATGGTGAAAACCACCCAGTTATGGATGCTGTAAATCAGAAAAAAATTGGGGAGCTCAACCAAAAGTGTCTGAGAAGAGCAGAAGTTATGACCAGAGGTTTACAGGATGTGCAGTTCACATAGGCACCTACATACAGCTGCCATCCCTGATTTTGGGGAAAGAAGAGGCATGACAAGGTGATACAGACAAGGGCAAAAAGGCTTGAGATCAGATGGATTCTGAAGACAAGTTTTTCTAACTATGCCTGACCACATTGCTCTTGAGTTCCTTGGCACTTTTTTTTCCACTTCTCAAAATTGTTGTCAAGAAAAGGGAAGGGAAGAAGCCTTCTGACAAGCAGGATCACATATCTTGAGTAAGAAAAACCTTGAGAGAAAACTTAGCAAGAAAATCCACGAGAAAAACTGGTGTGGAAAGTTCAGATCAGTTTGATCTTCACTTTCCAAACCATTTATAAATTACCTGCATCTTGCAGGTTTTCACTCTCCTTAAACGAGTGTTATTTATTAACTCTAAGTGCTGTAGCTAAAGAGAGCCAGTGCCCATGACAATGCTGTTTTCAGTTCAAGCACACTCTTGATGACTTTGTTAACTTACTTGTCTTTGCTTTGTGAAATTATCTGCCATTTGTTCATCATGTTCTGCAAATCCTCTGCAGTAATAACTACATGCAGCAGCCCTTCTGTCTAGTCGGTCGAGATTTGACAGCCTCTGTTTGCTAAACAAATCACTTCACTGAGACTTTGGAACACACTTTTCATCTCCCTCCACTCTCATGATCCAGCTAAGGTCCTTATAACACATGGTCCTCTTTTCCTAATTGCATCCTCCATTCCACGTCACACCAAGCTGATCTTTCGAACCGTCAGGCTAATCAGCACAAAATGCATGGCCACTGTTTGCACACATGCTGGTAACAAGAGGGGAACAGGACCTACACAAATCAGAAAATGCCACAGAGTCCCAGCTGCCTTGTTTATCCCTCCCTCATTTTCTAAGATTATCTAAAATGCATCTTCTTTAGCATTTACATTTTTGGAGTGATTTTCTCAGCAGAGAACCATTAGCACTGGTGGCTGATGTCCTACCCAGCCAGACCTCCACCATCAAGTACAACTTCCACTAGTGGTTCCCATCAGACAGACCTTTAGGTGACGGAATAATTCTGTAGCAAGTGTTCTTATTATCCACAAGAAAAGACAACATATTATTTAACCACCTTTAAGGCAGCAAAAAATGTAGTTGGTGTGGCAATTCTCACTCAGCTGCAGGTTTCTTGTTTGGTAAAAATAAAAGGTAACAGGTAGCTTGTAATTTACTTATCATAACTTTGACATAAACACAGCAGGCCTGATCCTTCCTCTCAAGCAGGTTGGCTGGGCAGTTAATGTAGAGATGTTGGTTTGTACATTTAAGCACATAGCTGTAGACTAAAAGAAACAAAGAAAAACTCCTTTCTTGCAGTTGTTATAAATGGATATTGGATGTGTTCGATTTTGTCCAATTAATCAAACAACAAAGTTGAAATTTAGCAGTAATTTATTAATAATAGCAATTGTATATAAATGAATGCAATCAAAGTATATGAGTTATATAAATTCAAGTAAATACAAATTTTAGCAGCAGTTTAAGCATAATAGAGGTCCAATGGTTCGGTTGAATAAAGCATGAGCAAAACCGACGGGGGGATTCCCCGACTGGGGGTACGGGCAGGGCCATTCCTCTCACACCACACCAAATCAGTCAAGCTAAAAATCTCACTTATATACTGTTTACTAATATATATTAATACAGAATCTTCTAGAAAGCTCCTCCTCATTTCTGTTCCTAAAATCTACGTCACTGTGTTGTGTTGTGCATGCTTCACCAGTGGTCGGGGTGTCTCCTCCTTTTAGGGCTCTTGTTTCCGATGAAGGCTCTGGGTCTTCCTCAGTGTTCGCTGTTTGACCTTGCAGGTGGCGCAGGTGCAATGAGCTTAGAGTTATATAATAAATACATATTCCCACAAGAGGCCTCACTCCAGTGACCAACTCTTTGGAATCATCCCTATTTGGCCCAGTTCAAGGTCGAAAGCTATTTCTAGCCACTTGCTCTTAGACCTATACCCTTCCTATCCTGCCTCCCACCTAACATCTGGAGGACGAATTTTTTCTGCTTTGTTTAACCATTTCCTTTATTGCTTTTTGCTTGATAACAATTAAATACAATTTCTGATTAATTATAATGCAACAATTTTGCCAATATTGTTACAATTTAATTAGCACGAATCACATATATAACAATGTCCTTCCTAAATTGGGGGCTCAGAACTGGACACTGCACTCAAGATGCTGCCACACAAGTGCCAAGCACAAGGAAAGAATCACTGCCCTGGTCCTGCTGGTCACACCATTCCTGATCCATAGGAGTCCCAGGAGTTGGATGAGAGAAATGCTGGGGTGGAGGTGGGGATAAAGTGTTAATATTTGTCTGCCATTAAGGGTCTTGATTTTCATATCTATTCAGTCTGCACTAAAAGGTGTTGTGGGTCAATATCAATAGGACATTGCTGATATCAATGTATAAACAGTAAAAAACAACAAGACAAATCAATTCTCTCTGTGTTGTTTTCAATATAGTATATTCACTTTGAATACACAACGGAAATGTTTCTAATTAACCACAGAAGAATTGAAAATTTAAATTATTCCCAGGGGCTTTTCTTGTTTGGGTGTTTGGAACAAATGTTTATGAGTCTTTGTCACTGAATTTATCAACTGAAGAGCTCAACAAAGAAGAGGCCTCTGGAGTAGTAAATTTCTTCAGCAACCTCCAAGTGGCTAAGGATCCATCCTCATCAGATCAGGAATGATCAGAAATGGGCACAGCTTTGTGGCTGCCCCAGCTCTGGGATGGGCCCTGGGCCTGGAGCAGGAGCAGCTCTGCAGGGCCCCAAGGCCGGGGCTGTTGTGCTGGCCTGGGGAAATGGGATGGCAGCAGGGGCTGCAGAGCTCTCAGGAGCTCAGGGAGAGGGGAGCAGGGCACACAGGGAGCCTCCTTTTGCCTTGGCCAAGCACCTTGCCCATGGCTGGGGCTGAGTCCTGTCTGAGCTGCAGCTGCTGCTGTGCCCTTGCCAGGGGCTGAGGCCGTGGGGCCACTGCCCAGAGCCCCCTGCCCTGAGCAGAGCTGTGGGGCCAGAGCCAGCTGGGCTGTGCTGGGGAGAGGCCCTTGGTGCTGCACAGAGCTCAGGGCAGCTGGCACAGCTTTGTGGCTACAGGAAAATTCAAGAGCCCAAAGAGCCTCCATGGCTGTGCTGGAGAGGAAGGCTGGAGGAGGGAAGTGCAAGGCTGGTGTGGGATGGAGAGGGCATTGAATTCCAGCAGACACTGATGTGAGGCTTAGGAAGGCTTGAAGAGAAGAGAAGCTTCACAAGCCTCAAAGGGTAGGATGTTACCAGGTGAAAAGCCATCTCCACCTGGGGAGCCCACACAATGATTGTGATGATGTCCCATCATGTCACAATGGTTGCCTTGTTGCCATGGGCCCCCAAAGTTACTCAATGACACCTTGGTTTTGTGAGACTCTGCAGTGTCATAATGATCTCCTTGGCTCTGCAGTGTCACAAGTGGACTCCTGGTTACATGAGACCTCAAAGTGTCACAATGGATTCTTGTTTCCATAAGGTCTCACTGTGTCATGATATTCTCATCAGTTCAATCAGGCCCCACACTATGTCCCAAAGGTCTACTAGGCTCTGCAGCTTTAAATTGTCACTTGGTTCCATGAGGCCCTGCACTGCCACATTGGGCCTTGGTTATACCAGACCCCACAGTGCCACAATGATCCTCTTGCTTTCAGGAGGCCCTGAAGTGTCATAATGGCCCCTTGGTTCCTTGAGGCCCTGCAATGTCACAACGAACACTTGGTTCCATTGGACACACCTTTGTCACAAGGGTTCCTTGAATCCATGAGCCCTTGCAGTGCCACAATGCTCTCCTTGGTTCCATGAAGCCCTGAAGTGTCACAGTGGCCTCTTGTTTCTACAGAGCCCCAGAGTGTCCCAATGGCCCTTTGACCCGCAGCATCACAAAGGACACTTGGTTCCATGGGGCCCCTTGTTCCCCTTGGTTCTGCAGTGTTAAAATGGTTACTTGGTTCCTTGATGCCCTACAGTGCCACAATGGTCTGCTGGATCCCAAGGGGATCTGCAGTGTCACCATGGACATTTGGTTCTGTGAGGTGCCACGTGTCACAATGCTCTGCTTGTTTTCCCACTGTAACAATGATCTCCTTGTTTCCAGGTGTTCTGCAGTGTCACAATGGCCAGCAGCAGCTTCCTCTGCGTTCCTCCCTGCAGGCACAGAAACACTCCCTTGCTCCTCTCCCTGGACATCCCTTTCCCCAGCTGAGTGTGTCCTGGCTGGCTGGGCTGGCTTGTCCTGCTGGCCCAGCCCCAGCTCCACACAGGGCCCTGAGCTGGCACTGCTGCTTGGGACACACCAGGTTCTGCTGCTGTCCATGGCCAGGGCTGCAGGGAAGCAGCAGCTCCAGGGGAAGGTTGCAGAAAGGCTCTGGACACTGAGGCTGAAAGGGGCACCCCAGGGTCTGCAAGTGTGGGAGCTGAGCTTGTGACCCCTTGAGCCCTCCCAAGTGCCGGGGCTGCACCTACAGCTCCAGAGGAGATGTGACAGAGGGGAACAGAGACAAATAATTCCTGCTGGATTCTTTATTGTGTTTGCTTGTACAGGTGACCGGGATCCATATGTAGAGGAGGTCTTTTGTGTCAGATAACACTGTTAGAGTGATAAGAATAGTATTTTATTGCTGAAAATAGTATTTTATGCATAATACACAATAAGAAAAATAGGCATATGATCAGAAAAGCATCTGAGTTTTTCAGAGGATGAGAAACTCATTGGTGTTCCAGTAGTCAAACCTGTTCAAATACTTTCCGCAGGGCTTCCTTGAGATGAGAGGTCACCACCAGAGGCCAAGGCCAGCCAGAGCTCTCCATCCTGTCCTGGCAGCTTCTGTCTGGGAGATGCCCTACATATAGGGAGTTTTTCAGGGAGAGTATCAGTTTTGGCTGTGGGCACCAGGAAAGATGGATGGTTCTTTTCCATAGGAAGGAAAGCACAGAGCCCCAGTGCTCCATGGGCTAATGGGAGGCAGCCCTGAACATGCCAAGATCAGCTGGACTTGTCGAGTGACCCCTGGGAAGCGAAACCAGCCAGGCTTGTTCCATCTCCCTTTGGTTCCATGGGGTACCCCTGCAGTGTCACAATTGGCCTTTGGATCCGTGGGGCTCCACAGTGTCACAATGCCCCCTTGGTTCCACAGGGTGCCCACAGTGTCACCATGGTCTCCACAGGAAGGAAACTATGGTCCCCAGTGTTTCAGGGACTGATGAACTGCAGCTACCAGAGGCCAAGGCCAGAAAGATCTGTCTGTCCTGGCAGGTTTTTCTGGGAGTGGCCCTTGAATGTGGAATCCCAGTTTCAGCCCATTTTGCTGGGAGGAGAAGGCCAGTTCTTTTGCATAGAAAGAAAAGCACGCAGCCCCTTTATTTGGAAGGCAGGTGAGAGTCAGCCCTCAGGAGGCCAAGGCCAACCAGACCTGAGTGTAATGGCAGCTTTTGTATAGGGGCAATCTTTGGACATAAGATTTTGGAGGTGGAATCCCAATTTTGGCCATGGGCACTTGGAGAAGAAATATGATTCATTTCCACAAGACGGAAAGTACAGAGCCCCAGTGTTTCAGGGCAGAATGAAGGTGACCATCAGAAGCCAAGGGCAGCCAGACCTGTGTGTCCTGGCAGCTTTTGTCTAGGAGAAACTCTTGAGGATATTAATTTTGGAGGAAAAATATAAATTTTACCCATGAGTGCCTGTGGAAGAGGGACAGTTCTTTTTCATTTGAAGGAAAACCCAGAGCCTCAGTGTTTAAGGGGCACATGAGAAGAGCATGGCAATGGGCATGCCAAGGGCAGTTGGACCAGTCAGGCCAAGCCAACCAGACCTGTTACCTGCTCCCTTGGATCCATGGGGCCCTGCAGTGCCATAGCGTCTCATTGTTTCCACAGGGCCCTGAAATGTTACAATGGTAGAGTCATATTGGATCCTTGGTTCCATGAGGCTCAAATGTGTCACACTGGCCTTTTGTTTCCATGGGGCTCCAAAGTTTCACAATGGTCCCTTGCTCCCATGAGACCTTGCAGTGTCACAGGGGTTTTCTTGGTGCTGTAGTATCACAATGAACCCTTGTCTCCATAGGGACTCACAATGGTAGAAGTTCTCCTTGATTCCACAAGGGCCTGCAGAGCCCCTTGATTCAATGAGGCCTCAAAGTGTCATCATGGCCTCCAGGATTCCATGAGGCCCTGCAGTGTCACAATGGACCTTTGGTTCCATGGCGTCCTGCACTGTTACATGAATCTTTAGATCCATGGAGCCCTGTAGTGTCACTTCTCAGTTCCATGGGGCCGCAAAGTGTCACAGTGGCCCATTGGTTCAATGAGGCCTTAAGATTTTAGCTTTATATTTTTCAAATCATGTACTGCATTAGTGCATAACTCTAAACTCCATATAAAGTGTTACTTAACTGTCTTCACATTTTGGTCAGACAAAACAGTTCCTCTGAAACTCAAGGACACCCTACAGCCTCCAGCCCCAAAAAATATAAACAAAATTGAATTGGCGGAGGGGGAAGCAAACTGGGGGAATATGGCTTCATTACCTGAAGGTGTAATTGGAGGATGTACCCAAATATGCAAATTCTATCTGTCTGAAAAATTCATAACCACTGTCCATCTTGAGTGTAGCACCTGAGAAGCTTTTGACTGCCCAAGGTGTATCTATTGAAGGCGTTTAATAAATACCCAATTTATTTTCTTAACCTTGTCTGGCCTCTGTTCTAGGTAGCCACTCCTAGGCATCACCTGTAGTGTCATAATAGTCTCCATGATTCCTTGATCCCTGCATGGTCAAAACAGATCACTGATTCCATGAGACTGCACAGTGTCACAATAGTCCCTTGGTTCCATTGAGCCCCACAGTGTCGCTAGGGTCCCCTTGATTCCAAAATGCCCTGAAATGCCACAACTGCCCTTTGGTTTCACAAAGCCTCAAACTGTAAAAATGGCCATCATGGTTTTATGAGGCCCAACAGTGTCACAATGGACCCTTGGCTCCATGATGCCCCACAGTGTCACAATTGTCTCCTTGGTTCTGCAGTGTGAGAAAGCTCCCTTGGTCCTTTGCAGCTCACAGTGTCACTCTTGTGACCTTGGTTCCATGAGACCCTGCTCTGCCGCAATGGTCTTTTCATCCATGGTGTCCCATAATGTAAAAATAGTCTCCTTGGCTCCACGGTGTCAGAATGGCCCATTCATCCCACACTGTCACTGTGATCTCCTTGATTCCATGAGGCCCTGCCTTGCTGCAATGGCCTCAGTGGCTACAATGGTCTCCAGTGAGATTCTCTATGACTACCTGATTGTAGTCAGGTGGGGATCAGTCTCTTCTCCCAGACCACTGCTGACAGAACGAGAGGACACAGTCTTAAGATGCTCCAGAAAAAGTTTAGGTTTGATGTTAGGAAAAATTTCTTCACTGAAAAAATGATTGGGCACTGGAATCTCCTGCCCAGGGAAGCGGTGGAGTCACCATCCCTGGAGGCATTTAAAAAAAGACTGGACTGGCACTCAGATCCATGGTTTAGTTGATGAGGTGATGTTAGGTCATAGGTTGGACTTGATGATATCAAAAGTCTTTTCCAACCTCATTCATTCGGTGATTCGGTGTCATAATTGTTGCTATTCTTCCATGAGGCCCTCTAATGTTACAATGGACCTTTGGTTTCATGAATCCCCACAGTGTAACAATTGGCCCTTGGTTCCATGAGATTTCATACTCTTGGCAGCAGTTCTGCAGTGTCACCATGGACCCTTTGTTCCACGAGGTTCTGTAGTATAACATGGTCACCTTGGTTCCATGAGATTCTGCAGTGTCACAATGGATTTCTTGGTTCTGTGAGGCCCTGCAGTGTCGCAATGGACCCAGGGTTGCAGGAGGTTCCATAGTGTCACCATGGCCTCCTTGGATCTCCAGTATAACAATGGACAATTGGTTCCATATGGCCCCACAGTGTCATAATGGTTGCATGAGGCCTTTCTCTGTCACAATGTACTTTTGGTTCCATGAGATTTCTCAGTGCCACAATGGTCTCCTTGGATTTACTGTGTCACAAGGGACCACAGGTTCCAAGCAGCTCCACTCTATCAAAATGGATTTTGGCTCCATGAGCTCCCACAGTGTCAAAAGGCCCCTTTGTTCCCTGAGGTTCCATAGTGTAACAGTTGACTCCTTGGTTCTGTGATGCCCCGCTGTCATCAAATCTCCAAAATATAAAAATAAGACTCCAAAACACTACTTTGTTGCTAAAGAGAGAATCATTCTTTTCAGGCCTCAGGTCCAATGTGGAATAACTCCTAAGCTTATATGGATGCTTCATTATATAACTTATATTAATTCACTACATGTGAATTACAATTTAACCATTTCTATAAAAGCCACCCCAAATTCCCAGTTTCGGTCCTTGTTTTTTCTATCATGGTATTCTAGAGCCAGGTATCATCTTCTTCCCTTCCAGACATCTCTGTTGGGAAAGTTGGACAAGTTGCCTGCCTTCTTCTTTTGTTAAAATTAACAGGCACAGTAAAAATTCAATTAAACGTTTTGGTATCAATGCCAAGGCTTTGTGTGGTCAGGCAGAGGCAGGTAGGACGCAGAGCTGTCAGCAAAGGAAGGGCCAGTGAGGTGGGGCAGCCGGGGGATAACGACAGCCTGCAGGGACAGAGGCGCAGGGCATGGACACCGTAGGACAGCCTGGGCTGCAGAGGGCACAGGGATGGGCAGCAGCTGAAAGGCCCTGCCAGAGCCAACTGCTGCAGCACTTGGGCCATGGCTGCTGGCCCTGGGCCTGAGGCCAGCAGGGGACAAGTGAGCCTTGCTGTGCTGGGGCCTCATTGCCTCCTTGTCCCTGCTCAGCAGCCTGGCAGGGGCCGCCCCATGGTCCTGCCCTTGGCATTGCACATCCCCAGAGCCCAGTGCCCGGGAAGAGCCCTGAGCAAGGAGGGAGGGACAGGATGTGCCTTGCCAGGGGCTGGGGCTCAGCCTTGGCTCTTTGCAATCCTGAAACACATCCAGGTTTGCTGAGCATCAGAGACACCTTTCCCTTGTTTGTGTCCACCTGTCATCAGTGCCACCACTGTTCTGCAACTCCCCTGCAACCTGGGGACACTTTCTCAGTGGAATCCATTACAACGTCAAGAAACTTTGGAGTTTCAATTTAATTTTTGAGTTATAAGAAGTTTTTTGAACAATCTCTCAGGGACTGTGTCTGATGTAAGCAGTGCCAAATCCCCAAGAGGTTCATTAAAGTCCTTGTGCTGTGTCTGTTCTGCTGAGCTGGGCTGGGCTCCTGGCACAGAGGCAGATCCCAAGGTAAACCAAGAAGAGCTTCAAAAAGACATTTCTGCTAAGGAGCAGCTCCTCTCCCAGCCCAGCAGGGCTCAGGGCACTGCCTGCAGGCACTGAGGGCACAGGAGCCAGGCACAGACAGGCTGAAGGCAATCAGCACTGGGAAGACATTGAGCTGAGACTTCACTTGGGGGAACATCTTCACAGCCCTGGACATGGTGAGTCTGTGGGTGCAGGGCAATGTCCCCTGTGCTCCTGGAGGGATCTCCTGGAGGCAGCACAGCCCACAGCCTGGGGGATGTGTCAGGAGGACTCTCCCAGTGTCTGTGGGGCACAGGAGGAGGAGGAGGAGGATGTGCTGCCGAGTGGGGCTGCCCTGAGCACTGTCAGAGGGACAGGGCAGGACGGCTCCTGCTGCCAGGGACAGCTGCAGGGGCTGAAGCTGGGGCTGCAGCCAGGGCTGCCCAGGGCTGTCCTGCAGAGCAGCTCCTGCAGCCCTCAGGGCTCTTGGCCAGCCCAGGGGATGTGCCACCTGCCAGGGGCAGCTCTCAGCCTGCCTGGCAGCTCCCCATGGACTGTGGGGAGAAGTTGGAGGTGGAAGGAGCCACCCCCATCAGGGCAGATTCCTCCTGCTGTGGAGATGGTGCTGCATGGCCAGGGCTGCTCTCAGCTTTCCCCTCAAGGGAAGGGAAAGGGGCTGTCAGGTGTGTGTGTGTCACTGAGACTCCTGCACTGTCCCACTGGGGACCAGCAGATCTGCCTTAGATCTTCCTCACAAAGTGCCTCCTCACCCTCCTCTGCCTACAGACAGCAGCAGCAGCACCTTGGCTTGCAGAATCTGAGTTTGTCTGAGCTGCCCTTAAGGCCCTGCTGGCAGGGACATGCCCCTGGGCAGTGCCCTGTGCTGGGAGGGGTCTGCAGGGCAGAGCTGAGCCCCGAGGGCTGGGCTGGGCTGGGGTCAGGCAGCACTGGCAGGGACAAGCCTAGGATAGAGAGAGACAGCTCCCAGTAGGCAGAACTCCAGGCAGCAGAGAGCCAGACCAACCCTGGATATCTCTTCCTGTCCGGCTTCACAGGCAAAGACAGAAGAGTTTCAAAAAAGTGACTTTTAAATCAGATCTTACAAAGAGTCCGCTTTATTTTCAAGCATGTTTTAAGTGCAGTCACCCTGAAATAGAGAGAGGTAAAATGATTAAAAACCTGTGTCGGATTAGCAGTCTGACTGCACTGGGGTACAGGGACCCTAATTTTCCTTTGTGCTCTCCTGTTTTCAGGCTGAAAACAATGCTAGAAATGAGGCAGTAAATCAGCAGAAAAAGCCTGAACTCAAAAATTATAAACCAAGGTAAGTGAAATTTACCACGAAAAAGAGAAGTAATATTCAGTGAAAAAAAAAACCCATAGGATTGACTCAAGAAAGTCTGTCCTACTTTGTCATTGTTTTCTTTCAACAGTCCACAATATCCCGAGTGATGAAATGTCCAACAGCAGCTCCATCAGCCACTTCCTCCTGCTTCCACTGGCAGACACGCGGCAGCTGCAGCTCCTGCACTTCTGCCTCTTCCTGGGCATCTCCCTGGCTGCCCTCCTGGGCAACGGCCTCATCATCAGCGCCGTAGCCTGCGGCCACCACCTGCACACCCCCATGTTCTTCTTCCTGCTTAACCTGGCCCTCACTGACCTGGGCTCCATCTGCACCACTGTGCCCAAAGCCATGCACAATTCCATCTGGGACACCAGGAACATCTCCTATAAAGGATGTGTCATCCAGCTTTTTTTCTTTCTGTTTTTCATTTCAACAGAGCTTTTCCTCCTGACCATCATGTGCTATGACCGCTACGTGTCCATCTGCAAACCCCTGCACTATGGGACCCTCCTGGGCAGCAGAGCTTGTGCCCACATGGCAGCAGCTGCCTGGGCCAGTGCCTTTCTCTATTCACTGCTGCACACAGCCAATACATTTTCCCTGCCCCTGTGCCATGGCAATGCCTTGGGCCAGTTCTTCTGTGAAATCCCACAGATTCTCAAACTCTCCTGCTTAGACTCCTACCTCAGGGAACTTGGGCTCATTGCTGTTAGTGTTTGTTTGGTATTTGGTTGTTTTGTGTTCATTGTTTTCTCCTATGTGCAGATCTTCAGGGCTGTGCTGAGGATCCCCTCTGAGCAGGGACGGCATAAAGCCTTTTCCACCTGCCTCCCTCACCTGACTGTGGTCTCTCTGTTCCTCAGCACTGGCACATTTGCCTACCTGAAGCCCTCATCCATCTCCTCCCCATCCCTGGATCTGGCACTGTCAGTTCTGTACTCAGTGGTGCCTCCAGCCCTGAACCCCCTCATCTACAGCCTGAGGAACCAGGAGCTCAAGGATAGTCTGGGAAAATTAATGATTCTACATTTTCAAAAGCATTAAACTCTTTTCTGCTGCAGTACCTTCAGAATAGAACTCTCTACAATCCCAGCCTTATTTTTTCTAATTGTCTGTTTTTTCTACGGTACTTTATTTTTTGTTGCAGTATTTCTTAGAAAGTACTCTAGTGATACTCCTTGCATTTCTATAAGAATATCTACCTTTCTTTTGAAACACAAAGAAATGCAAGAGGTCTGTCCCCTGTGCATTTAAATAAAAAGTAGTGCCTGCACTCTCCTGTGTTTCTGGAATTCTTCCTCAGCCCTTCTCTGAGGAGAAGTGGAGAGACTCGCAGCACAGCAGCACAGCCAGGGACAATGGCCCTGGCTCTTCCCACATGTGCTCTTCCCAACTCCACCCTCTCCTTGCCAGCCCTTCTGTGGCTATAAGGCCGCAGTGCTCTGGCAGCTTGGTCACTGTCCTGCTGCATGTCTGTGCTGTGAGCACAAGCAGGGACAGGCCATGGGCACTGCTGGGACAGTGCTGGGCTCCAGCACAGCACCTCCACCAGCAAAGGACATCTCCTGTGGGCAGGGCAGGAAGGCTTTGCTCTCGTCCAGAGCTGCTGTCAGGATTGTGCTCCAGGAATGCCCTGGCAAAGCAAAGCCCAGTGCCTGGGGCAGAGGGGCAGTGTGCAGGGGGCACACAGCAGTGTCCTGGCACAGCCAGAACTCCTGGCATGGACCTGAGGGAGCAGCAGAGCAGGGCCTGGTCTGTGTCTTTGTTCTGGCCACAGCCTGGGAAGGTGCCCCAGGGCAATTGTCCCACACCAGCCCCTGCAACCACCATACCCAGCACTGGCCTCTGCCCCACGTGCAGGAGGTTGTTTGTCCCTGGATAAAGGGAAACCAAGTGACCCGGCCAGCACGCCATGTTTGCTCTGTACTGAGGAGATTTCAGCAGTGCATTGTGTGTGTGGGGAGATGAACCCGAGTGAGCACACACACCATCATCAGGACTCAGGAGTGGCACATTTCTGGTGGCACAAACAGTGCCTTGAGGGCACTTCACTCTGGGAAACCACCTGAATTCTTTACTGGGCTGTGGTTAGGACTGCATAGAGACAAACATCCCTGGCAGGGAGGTTCTAGAAAAAAAAAAAAGTTCAGGGCAGCCATGGACTACACAGAAAGACAACTGGAGTGCTGAATCTATTAGAAGAAATCAGAGCTGCCTCCCTTCAGAACCACCCCGAGGACCTGGACAGGGCTGTGCTGTGTTCTGGGCACTGACCTGAGACTGAGGGATGTGGAAAAGGCCTTTGGTGTCAGGGATATTAACAAGGCTGGGCAGTGTCACCGTGGGACCTCTCTCAAACCCATTGGAAAGGCCAGAGACATCCCAGAGGATCCTGGGCACTTGGGAAGGGTAGGCACGGAACCAGTCTGCAAACTGGGCAGGGAGGGGCACTGGGACAGTCACAGACTGGTCAGGCTCAGCAGGGAAGGGCATGTGGCAAATCCTCCTGCAGCCATTCCAGGCACTGGCAGCACAAGGCAGGGATTGCAGAACCCCCGTGGGAGGGAAAAGAAGGGGATGTTGTGTGCCCAGGCTTTATCCAGGCCTGGGACATGGTCTGCTGTGCTCTCCTCAGAGCCAGATTGGAGAGAGTTGGGCTGCAGGAGTGCAACATGGGATGGGTGGGAATTTGGCTGAAAAATGAGGGTCAAATGTCATCCATGGCACAGAGTCCTCTTGGCAGCCACTCCCTGGTGACATCCCTCAGTGACCAGCCTCCTTGACGACCAGTGTGGAACATTGCTATTATCTCTACAATGGCATGAAATGCACTTTCAATTCTTTGTAGATGCTGCCAAATTGCAGCAGAGAGTCAGTGACCAAACTCATCTAGCTAATGGTAACTGCAAAAAATAATTGGGTAAGATGACTGAGTTGAGTAAATTTGTCTTGCCATTAGATGCCAACCAAGCCACAAGAAAAGGCAGAAGAAACTCATGTTTCAAAAAAAGGCAGTTCAGAAGGGAAAATCCCAAACCAAACCAAAAGTAAAAACCCAACAAAAAAAAAAACCAAAGCAAGACCCATACACAATAACATAGAAACCCCACAAACAAACCAACAACAAAAAGCAAAAGCCACAAACAGAAGAAAAGCAAATCCAGAGGATATCTCCTTGCAGTGACAAATGTTTAACCACCTTGTGGCAGGATAGGATTCAGCATGTGTAGGTGCTGTTCTGAAAGAAAAATGTCTTTAAAAAGAAATCAATCCCCTTGGCCCCTTTACCCCGCCTCATCCCCCCCTCTTTCCCTGTTTCTCTCAGTTTATTGCTGCTCATGGTGTGACATGGAATGAAACATCCCTTGGGTCAGTCCAGCCCAGCTGAACCATCCCTGTTCTTTTGGGAACACTTGCCCACCCCTAGCCCATAAGTTGGAGGGGGTTGCAGACATGCCTCATGTTGGGTGAGCACTGTGACAATGAGAACAGAACAATATTTACCCCTATCAAGGACAGTAGAAGAGAACAGAACAGCCTTGGAGAAATGGTTAAAGGATGTAGCTGAGGCAAAGAGAAGACACACAAAATGCAAACAGGATGCCAGCTCAGCTCTGCAAGGCTGATAAAGTAGAAATTATGCAAAACAAGGAAATTGCCATTATTCAAAAGCAGGGATCAGCCCCCTAAATAAAAACTGGATATCAAAGACAGACCCCAAAGGACCATATAAGGACTTTTGATAAAGGGTGCAACTACGTCAAGTAAAGTTAAAGGTAGTGGAGATAACAAATGAATGTGTAATCAGTGTGTCTGATAAAAACTCTATTCATGTGATCCTAAGTGAATTTGGATGGAAGAAGGATTGCCCAAGAGACCACAGTGATGTAATAAAGAATACTTGCTTTCAAACACTCAAAACTGTGTTCAAAAGATTCTAACCTGTGAATTTCAGTGTAAGTGGTGTTCTTGACTCCATTACACACTTACAGTTTCGCAATGGCCCCTTGGTTCCATGAGGCTCTGCTGTATAAGAATGGACCCTTGGTTCCATTAGGGTCTGTACTGTCAAAATGGCCTCTTTGGTTCTGCACTGCCACAATGCTCTCCTTGGTTCCACGAGGCCTTGGTTTGTCACAACAGCCCCTTGGTTCCATGAACTGCCATAGTGTCACCACGGTCTCTTGGATCTGCAGTATGGCAATGGACAATTGGTTACAATCAGCACCACAGTGTCATAATGAAGATTTGGTTCCATGGGTTCCACAGTGTCACAACAGCCCCTTGGTTCCACGAGGCCTTGATTTGTCACAATGGACCCTTGGTTCCATGAGCTTCCCTAGTTTTACCATGATCTCCTGGGATCCACATTGTCACAATGGACAATTGGTTCCATGGGACCCTGCTGTGTCACACTAAACCCTTAGTGCCATGAGGTTCTCAAGTGTCACAATGGTCTCCCTGGTTCAATGAGGCCTTGGAGTGTCACAATGGCCCCTTGATTCCATGAGCTTCCATAGGGCCATAATGGTCTCCTTGTTTCTGCAGAGTCATAATGGACCCTCGGTTCCATAATGTCCCTAAATATCACTGATCTGCTTGGTTCCATGTGGCCCTGCTGTGTCACCATGGCCCCTTGGTTCCATGAGTTTCTGTGCTGTCGACAATGGTTCCTTTGTTCCAATGAGGCGTCACTATGTCAAAATGGGCCCTGGGTTCCATCAAGTTCTTCAGTGTCACAATGGCCCCTTGGATCCATGAGGTCCCACAGTGTCACCATGGTCTCCTTGGATCTGCATTGTCACAATGGACCATTGGTTCCATGGGGCCTCGCTGTGTCACAATGGTCTCCTTGATTCCGTAATTCTCCAGAGTGTAACAGTGGAGACTTGTTTCTGTAAGGCTCTGAACTGTCACAATTGTCTCTGTGGTTCCATGAGCCCCTGCTGTGTCACAAGAGTGTCCTTTGTTCCATGAGGACACAAAAGCTTTGCATAAATATCAAACAACCCCTGCCTAACACACCTGGGAACATCTGCATTCAAAAGAGGGGTTAACGGTGAGAATGGCACCACCAGCTTCCATTGGCAAGAGATCCAGGGAAAGGACATGGACAGAGAATTCATCAGAAACATTCAGAAAATTCTGCTTACAGAGATCATTTCTGGCCACTCTGGCCTTGTAGGAAGGTGACATCATTCCAGGCAGCCTGTGCTGAGCATTTGGCTCCTGACTGGGGTTTGTTGTTTAGGAAACCTGCTCAGGCTTTTCGATTCTTTCCTTACTAAGAGGAAAATTTCTCCTGGGCCTGTGTGCAGGTAGAGACCTGAGGAGAGCAGGTGGGACATGGTGCAATGTGCTGGGACACCCAGCTCCAGAGCTCAGGGAACAAGGTTCTGATGCAAGGCACAGGGATATCATCCCAGGTGGGCAATGTCAGACATGGTGAGGCTGGGGGTGAGGAGCAGGTTGTCCAAACAGGGTCAGTCAGGGAGGGGCTCATTCTTATCTGTGCCAACAGCTCCAAAGAAGACATTCAGCATCAAGATCACCTGGGGCATGCTTCTATCAGCACTTCTCTAAACGGAAAAAAAAATCTTTATTAAAGAAATAAAATAATGAGGTGCACTTTAAAATCTTCCTCCTTAAAAGATCTCCAAATGGACTCCAAGCAGCTGCACAAGCCCTGGAGACTTGAAGACAATTGAAGGAAGACAAAGAGCTCCTGAAGGCTTTCTGTATTTTAATGATCCCCACGGTGGATTTGCGGCTGAGTCCAGGAGCTTCAGGCACTGAGAGAAGGTTGAAGAAGCTGCTCAAGGAGTCAGAACCAAAACTCCAAGTCCCTTGGAGCATCACTGGCTTCACTGAGGGCAAGGACTGCCAAAGGCTCCCCAGGGACTGGTTAGAGCAGATCCTTGAGGGCAGGATTGCAGGAGCCAAAGGCTGTGAGCAGGAACTGCAATGCTGAGCTGGTTGGAGGCAGCAGAAAGGCCAAGGGCTGAACCCAGGCCTGGCCCAGCAGGGCCTGTCCCTCACGGGTGGCTCAAGGCTGTTCCTGGGGCACTGGGATGGGAGGGGCAGCAAGGACAAATGGCATCACCCTGTGTGACACTCCAGATGCTCATGGAACCAAGGGCCACTGTGACACTGTGGGGCCTCATGGAAACAAGAGGCCATTGTGAGCCTGCAGGGCTGTAACACCCCAGAACACTGAAATGCTGGGGCTTGTCGGGGAAGACAAAATAGGAAAATCTTGCAAATATGAATGCCCAGATTGTGAAAGCATAAGCGAAATTGAAATGAACGTCATTTTTGAGATGCCAAGCCTTAGTTACTGAATTACCATGAAACAATAGGATGGCCCCTGAAGGTAATCTCCTCTTGATTAAACAATGCCCTCAGCCAGAGAGCAACTCCAAAGGTCACAAAAAGACTTGCCAGGGTCCAAAGATTAGATCTTAGAGTTTAAAATGTAACACATTATGCTAATATATGGATTCCTATTGGCTGCATGTAAATGCTATAGAATTTGTATTTTGTATTAGATTGGTTAGTGGAAATTAGAATATTTATCATGGAAGAAGATTTATTGTATTGTAAACAGGAAATCTCTCTCTTACCCCTCTTCCTCTCTTCTTCTTCTCTTCTCTTTCTCTCTCTCCCCTCTTTAATCTCTTTTTGTCCTGCTCAGGGGCTGTGTTGGGCAGCCCCTGGCAGCGTCTCTTATAATAAACTGTAACATTTAGCTTCAACAGAGCACTTGAGTTTTGTCCCCCACTGTCTATCCGACAAAAAGACTCCTGGAGACTCCAGCAGGGGGTGACCAGAGGCTCCTTTACTCGAGTTTGGTGCACAGGAGGATCACCAGCCAGATATTCTAAAGAGGTCAAAATGACAGAAACTTTTGCTGGCAATGTATAGAAAATCAAGGAATGATTGAAAAGGATTTAATATAACATCCAATTCAACTTCATTGACTTAATCCATTTAACCTTAGAAACCCTTAAACACTTCAGTTGTTGAGATACCGAAAACCATTCCATATAAAGAGCATTAGGAGAGGAGAGAGAGAGAAAGACAGAAAGACTGAAGCTGTATAGAAAGACACACACATGGCTACCAACTCCTGGGGTTCCAGTGTGGGTGAGACACAGACCCAGCAGAAGGCAGGGTACAGACCATGGGCTGAGCACCTGCTCCGTGTTTTAAGCCCCCTGGGCCTCCGTGGGCCTCCCCCAGGTGGGACCTGTGATTGCTTGGGCAATCAGAGCCTGGGTCAGCACCAGCCCCCTGATTGACAGCTCATCCCGAGGTGTCTGGGACATTGATCTCATCCAGCCTCTGACAGCGACCATGGTGACACTGTGGAACCTCATGGAACCATGGGTCAGTTGTGACAATGCAGATTCAGGGACACCATGGAGACACCATGGAACCTCATGGAACCAAAGAGAACATTGTGACATTCTGGTGCCTCATGGAATCAGGAGGGCCCTTGTGATACTCAGGCCTCGTATGGAACCAAGGGTCAGTGATGAAGCTGTGGGGCCATAGAACCAAGGAGCAGAGAACCATTGTCACAAGAACCATTGTGACACAGTGGGGCCACCTGGAGCCCAGGGGCCATGGTGACACTGCCAGACCTTATGGAAGCAAGAGGCCTTTGTGTCACTGCAGAAGCAAGGAGAATATTGTGACAAGAACAATATTGTGACTCTTTGGGGTCTCATGGAACCAAGGGAACACAGAACAGGTCTGGCTGGCTGAGCCTTCTGGGGTCACCTGACAGGTCTGGCTGACCTTGGCATCTTGAGAGTCGCTTCTCATCTGCGACTGAAACACTGGGGCTCTGGGCTTTCTTTTCTGTGGAAAAGAACCGTTGTTGTCCTCCTGGTGCCCATGGCCAATATTGGGAATCCACCTCCAGAATTCACTACATCCATGGACAGCTCCCAGACAAAAGCTGCCATGAGTGACAAGTCTGGCTGGCCTTGGCTTCCTGAGGGCTGGCTCTCATCTGCCTTTGGAAACACCGGGGCTCTGTGTTTTCCTAATTAAAAGAACACTTTTTCCATTCCAGGCACTCACTAGCAAAATTGAAATTCCACCTTCAAAAATCCCTATGTCCAAGGATTTTCCCCAAGTGAAAGATGTCAAGAGGGACAGGTCAGTCTGGCTTAGCCCAAAGGTGGCCATCTCTCATCTTCTTCCAAAACACTTGGAATTCTCATTTTTTCTTTCCTGTGGAAAAAACCATCCATCTCGACCAGGCCCAAAGTGGGATTCCACGAAACATAGTATTCTGTTACAGCTGAAATAATTCTTTGTTTGAGGAAACAAATTATGGGATATCTTAGAAGGTTTAGAAGCTAGAGGTTAGGAATGTTACCCATAAAGTTATATATCTTAGTATAGGGATTAAAAGTTGATAAAGATTGACATTCAGAACCAGCCAAAATACACATATGGAAGCATTTAAGCGAAAACTGATATACATTAGAAAATACTGAGAGCCAGTCAGGGGGGACCCATCCATCATAAATTTTGACACAGAAACTATAAAGACTAATAAAGAATGAAGGGATTAACCGGTCAGGTAGTCATAGTAACAGGACAGAGGTAAAAAGTTTAGAGCTAGGTAGAGAGTGCTTACTTCTTTCCCTGAAACCCTCCAACTCATTTCAAAGACCACCGACCCAATACCAAGGGAACACTATGCAACCACAATGAGTATGCAACTAATTTTTATACCGAGCAGGGAATGGGTGGTGACAGGTACTAAATATGTGTAGGCATCTTAGAATATGCATGACTTTTGTGAATAAATAGAGGTCTAAAAGCCTTTGGGAGGAATCCTGGGTGTCCACCCAGCCCTGAAATAAACATATCCTTTTGACTAAACTGGTTGAAAGGTATTTTGTCCTTGCCTGTTATGAATCATTTTCATGGCCGCGTCAGGACCTTCTCTTCCCACAGGAACAGATGGGAGTGTGACAGCTCCAGGTGCACCAGCCCAAGTCCCTCTTGGACAAGAGACCTCCACTCCTGCCTGCTTCAGTGTGGGAGACAGACAAGTCTGCTGACCAAGGACAAAATGGTATTTTTATGATTTTAAAATTACCCCAGGGTGAGAGGGCTAATTGGGAAGACATAGAAGGCATTCTATACATGATGTGGGCTGAAAGGTATTGCGTGCAAGCAGAAAGAACTGTTTAAGTTACTGGTGAAGGGATTCTGATGTGCTGTAGAGGGCTCAAGGGGGCAAGTTCTAGTGTTTAAACTGCCAGTGGAAGGATTTGTCGTACCATGGAGGGCACCGCTAGCAATACTGGGGGTGAGTTTGGGCAAATACTTGTTTATTGCTGCTATTTTGGCAACCTCTTGTTGTGGTTGTGATTGGATGTGTGTGTCTGTAGAGTGCTAGATTAGATTTTTCTACAAATCTGATGGCTATCATGTATTTTTGAGGCAACACTACCATCTTGTGTCTCAAGTTGTAGTTGCAACAAGTTAATAGTCGCTTAGTTCATTTGTGATACAGCACTACCATCTTGTGCTAAAAATTATAATTGCAGCGAATTGGGAACTTTTGTGTTACACAGGCCATTTGTTTGTTCTTAATAAATTGTTAAAAGTGGCCAGCAAAGCTCGGGCACGAGCCACAAGTGCCCAACCATCCGGGGAAGGGCTCTCCAGATGGTTTGGGCTCCAACCAGGTGAATTTTTAGCTGAAGGAGGAGACAGGGCTATTGTCAAATGGGGGAAAGGGAGGAGAGAGAGGGTGTTTTGAGGGGGATTGTATTAGAGTCGAGCAAGTAATTATTTGATTTTTGACTGGGGACTGCCCCCAGTTGAAAATAATCTCAGAAACCGACAATGATGGGGACTAATAGGGGTAACTCCTTGCTTTTTGTGTGGGCTGACGATTTTTCATTGGAACCAGGGTAGCATCCAATTTGGGTCCTTCTCCACAGTAGAGGGTACAACAAGAGATGGTATTGTATATCGTATGGAAGGAGACCTAGGTGCCCAGGGTGTGCCCTAGAGCTCCCAAGATGCTATAATTGGGAAGTGGCACACGATCAATTTGAGATAGTGAGTCTAGTCTGTGGAAAAGGTTTAAAGCCGGAGAATTTGGATATTTTTTGAAAACGACTGGGAATGGTGCCAGCTTGTTAAAATGAATTATAAGGCTCCCCTTGTACTTTAACTTTTAGTATTTGAGATACAAGGGTGTATTTGTGGAATTTCTGCCCGGTCAAATAGGAGAAGGAAGCAGCCAGCTGTGTGAGCTATTGGAGAAGGGGGATTTCGAATAACTTAGAGGAGAGAGCAGAAATAATCAGCACGGCGTGTGCTCAGTATTTTCAGAGGGGTTGTCATTGGGTTGGTCAGTAGGGTGTGGTCAATGGCATTTCTCATTGAGGTGGTCAATGAGTGGGGTGTGGGCACTGGTTTCTAGGATATGGGTGTGGTCAGTGAGTGTGCATAGTGGTTATGGTCAGTGGGTGTGATCATTGGAGGTATAGTCATTTGGGTGGTGAGTGGCATGTGGCCAGTGGGTAAGGTCAGCGGGTGTCATCAGTCAGCAGGTGATCAGTGCGTCACCGATTCCTATTTCTGTTCGATCATTCCTGCTCTGATAAGGATGGATCCTCAGACTCTTGGAGGATGCTGATGAATTTTACTACTCCAGAGGCCTCTTCTTTCTTCAGCTCTTCAGTTCCAGAGATCAGTGACAAAGGCTCATAAACATTTGTTAAAAACACCCATATGAATAGCTCCTGGGGATTATGTAAGTTTTCAAATCTTTGGTGGTTAATTAGACAGATTTCAAAAGTGTATTCCAAGTGAATATACTATATTGAAAACAATGCAGAGAGAAGTGATTTCTCCTGGTTCTTTTCCTGTTTATAGATGGATATCAGAACTGTCCAATTGATATTGACCCCCAGCACCTTATAATGCAGTCTGAATAGATATGAAAATTAAGAACATTCATGATTGACAATCAATCACACTTTGCCTCCATCCCCAACCCTTCCTCACCATTTCTCTCATCCAACCCTCAGACTCCTGTGGACCAGGAACAGTGCAACCAGCAGACCCAGGGCAGTGATTCTTCCCCTGTGCTCAGCACTGGTTGGGCAGCACCTTAAGTGTTGTGTCCAGATCTGGGCCCCCCCATTTAGGAAGAACATGAAGGGACTGGAGAGTGTCCAGAGAAGGGCAACAAGGCTGGTGAGGGGTCTGGAACACAAGTTCTGTGAGGAGGGGCTGAGGGAGCTGGGGATGTTTGTCCTGGAGGAAATTCAGAGGAGATCTCATCACTCTCTACAACTCCCTGTCAGGAGGGTGCAGCCAGGTGGGAGTTGGGGTCTTTTCCCAGGAAACAGTGACAGGACAAGAGGACACAGCCTTAAAGCTGCACCAGAGAAGGTTCAGGCTGGAAATTAATAAATATTCTTCATAAAATATGATTGGGCATTTGAATGGGCTTCCCAGGGAGATGTGTGAGTTGCTGTCCCTGGAAGAGTTTCAGGATAGACTGGATGTGGCACTGAGTGCCATGGTCTAGGTGACAAAGTGATGTTGGGTCACAGGTTGGACTTGATGCTCTCAAAGATCTTTTCCAGCCTGGGTGATTCTGTGATGATTGTGACACTGCAGGGCCCTGGGGAAGCAAGGGAACATTGTGACACTGCAGGGCCTCATGGAACTGAGAGGACCATGGTGACACTGTGTACAACATGGCACCACAGAGCCAAGGGGCCACTGTGACACTGTGGGGACACATGGAAGCAAGGAGTCCATGGTGACAGTCTGGGTCCCTCGTGGAACCACAGAGGCCACTGTGACACTGCAGGGCCTTGTAGAACCAAGGGGCCATTGCGCCACTGCAGAGCAAGGAGAGCATTGTGAGAGCCTGGGGCCAATGGAATCAAGGGGCCATTGTTCCACTGCAAGGACTCTTGGAACTAAGGGAACAATTGTGACACTGTGGTGCCCCATGGAACCAAGGGTCCCTCATGACACTGCAGGATCTTGTGTAACCAGGGCTCCATTGTGACACTGCAGCACCAAGGAATTCATGGTGGCACTTGGAGGCCTCATGGAACCAAGAGACCACAGTGACACTGCAGGGCCTTGTGGGACCATGCAGAGCATTGTGACAAAGCAAGACCTTGTGTGATGATGGGGCCATTGTGACACTGCAGGGCTGATGGAACCAAGGGACCAGTGCTGCTCCTCAGGGACTCATGGAATCAAGGAAACATATTTGATACCATGGTGCCTCTTGGGACCAAGAGGCCATTGTGACACTGTGGAACCAAGGAGAGCATTGCTGCACTGTGAGACCTCATGGAACTAAGAATCCATTGTGACACTGCAGGGGATTGGGGAACCAAGGGGCCATTGTGACACTATGGGGCCCAAAGATCATTATGACACCAAGGGGTCCCATGGAACCAAAGGCACATTGTGACACTGTAGGTCCTCATGGAACCATGGTGATACCAAGTTGGCTGGGAGTGTTGATCTGCAGGAGGGTAGGAGGGTTCTGCAGAGGGACCTGAACAGGCTGGATTCAGGGACCAAATCCAACAAGGAAAGGTTTAACAAGTCCAAGTGCTGGATTCTGCACTTTGGCCACAACAACCCCTGCAGTGATACAGGCTCGGAACAGAGTGGTTAGACAGTGGCCAGACAGAAAGGAACCTGGGGGCAATGATGGACAGCAGGCTGGACATGAGCCAGCAGTGTGCCCAGGTGGCCAACAAGGCCAATGGCTCCTGACCTGGGTCAGGAATGGTGTGCCCAGCAGGACCAGGGCAGTGATTCTTCCCCTGTGTTCGGCACTGGTTGGGCAGCACCTAGAGTGCTGTGTCCAGTTTTGGGCCCTCCAGTTTAAGAACGACATATAAAGGGCTCAAGCGTGTGCACAGAAAGGCAACAAGGCTGGTGAGGAGTGATTGAGGGAGATGGGGATGTTTATCCTGGAGAGCAGGAGGCTCAAGGACACAAGGTGGTTTCAGGGCACAGGTTGGACTTGATGATCTCCAAGGTCTTTTCCAGCCTGGCTGATTCTCTAATTCTCTGAAACCACCCCTAAAGCAGTTGCAGGATGAGCCCTGGGCCTCCTCTTCAGAAGGTCCAGCAGCCCAGGTCCCTCAGCTTCTACTCACAGGCCCCAAAGCCCATCCTGTCAGTCCTGCAGAGCCTCTCCAGCCCCTCCTCACTGCCCAGAACAGGGAGCCCCACACCCAGACACACCAGCCCAGATGTGCCCCCATGGCCTGTGTTGCCTTTGCAAGGGAGAAGCACGAGGCACTGCAGGAGCCTGCAGACAATTCCTGAAGAACTTGTAGGATGATCCTGCTCCCCAAGAGATATTCCCAGGTGCCATCTCAAGAAATGAAATGGGGAGTGGGGCCAGAGAGGAATGGGCAAACAGGGATGGGCTGTTTGAAGGGGACGGGACAGAGATGGGAAATAGGAACAAATCTGAACCAAGGAAAAGTAAAGAAAACAAAGGACAACACAAGGAAAATGCTCAGGGCAGTTTGGGTGTGGCTGTCAGGCAGCCCTGGCTCTAAGCAATGATGTCTGCAGTGGGACAGGAAACTCACAGCTCATGGGAACAAACTTTCTGGCTGACTGCAGAGGCCAAAACAAACCTGAGTGGTTTCCCTCCCATCCCCAGGGGCTGATGGCATTTGTGCTCACTCAGCTCCATCTCCCCACAGCAGCACCATGGGGGTGTTGATGCCTGCTCTGTGCAGTGCAAACAGGGGCTCCTGAGCCAGTGCTGCCGTGTCTGTGCCTCCACGGATGCAGCACCTGTGTGAGCTGGGGGAGAGGCCAGGGCTGCAGAGGGGGGATGTTGTTGGCAGGTGCATGAGGACGCTCTGGGACGCTGCCCTGGGCTGTCCAGCGCAGTGGGGATGGATCAGCCCCTGCTCTGCTGCTCCTTGCTAGGGTCTCCCCCTTGCAGGGCCCTTGCAGAGCACCAGCCATGCTGTTTGCCCTCAGCCTGCCCACGGCCAGCCTGGGGCTACTCACGGGGGTTTTCTCTGCTCAGCATTGGCCTGGCCAAGTGTTGTGGAGAGAGCCTGGCCAAGGAGCCTGGAGCCCCCAGGCCCTGCCCTGAGGCGTCAGCGCTGCCCCAGCAGTGCCCATGGCCTGTCCCTGCTGCAGCCTCGGCACTGCCACCCCCAGGGCTGTGCCCGGCCCCGAGAGCACTCAGGCCCTGCAGCAACATGAGGGGCAGGAGGGCAGTGGGGCAGTGGCACGGGAGCAGCACTGGCAACACCAAGTGCTGCTGCTGGGCACAGCTGCTGTGCCAGCACTGATCTGCCCCCAGCTCTGCAGACAGACATTGCTGCTGCAGGTGCAGAGAAAGGAAGAGAAGGGGCCATTTCTGGCGAAAACTTTGCTTTGATAGATGTCCTTTAGTTTGTTTAAAGCCACCAAGTATGCAGCTCCTCATTGACAGAATCTGTGCGTCACAGGGAATGTGGAGACAAATCAAATGTGCAATGGCACAAATAATAACATTTCTTTATTGACAATATGAAAAAAAAACCATGAAAGGATCCCACAACCAAACCAACAAGAAGTATCAAAGATGACTTTTATTACAAGTGATTTACAGAAATTTGCCGACAGTCTAATGTCCCTGAAAGCATTGATTCATCAGTCTCCACACTGCAGCCTTGAGTTCCTGGTTCCTCAGGCTGTAGATGAGGGGGTTCAGGGCTGGAGGCACCACTGAGTACAGAACTGACAGTGCCAGATCCAGGGATGGGGAGGAGATGGAGGGGGGTTTCAGGTTGGCAAATGTGGCTGTAATGACGAAGAGGGAGACCACAGCCAGGTGAGGGAAGCAGGTGGAAAAGGCTTTGTGCCGTCCCTTCTCAGAGGGGATCCTCAACACAGCCCTGAATATCTGCACATAGGAGAAAACAATGAACACAAAACAACCAAATACCAAACAAACACTAACAGCAATGATCCCAAGTTCCCTGAGGTAGGATTTGGAGCAGGAGAGCTTGAGGATCTGTGGAATTTCACAGAAGAACTGTGCCAGGACATTGCCCTTACACAGGGACAGAGAAAATGTATTGGCCGTGTGCAGCAGAGCATTGAGAAAGGCACTGGCCCAGGCAGCTGCTGCCATGTGGGCACAAGCTCTGCTGCCCAGGAGGGTCCCGTAGTGCAGGGGTTTGCAGATGGACACGTAGCGGTCGTAGCACATGATGGTCAGGAGGGAAAACTCTGCTGAAATGAAAAAGGCAAAGAAAAAGAGCTGAGCAACACATCCTATGTAGGATATGTTCCTGGTGCCCCAGAGGGAATTGTGCATGGCTTTGGGCACAGTGGTGCAGATGCAGCCCAGGTCAGTGAGGGCCAGGTTAAGCAGGAAGAAGAACATGGGGGTGTGCAGGTGGTGACCGCAGGCTACGGTGCTGATGATGAGACCGTTGCCCAGGAGGGCAGCCAGGGAGATGCCCAGGAAGAGGCAGAAGTGCAGGAGCTGCAGCTGCCGCGTGTCTGCCAATGGCAGCAGGAGGAAGTGGCTGATGGAGCTGCTGTTGGACATTTGCTGTTACTTGGCATTGAGTACTGCTGTGGGGAAAAGGACAATGAAGAGTTAGATACCTGCAACCAAAATCAAAGCTATTTTCCATACACCCTGCCCTGAACTCACAGAAAACCATCTGTCTTTAAAAGTATTAGGGTTTTCTTTATAAGCTCTCCCTGTGTCTCTCTTGGTATTCTTGGATATCAAAGCCTTTGCATTTTTGCTACACTCAGGGAGAACAGAGCAAAATCTGTGAGTCAAAGTGGTGAGTGGAAAGTGGAGGGAGATGGTCTCTTATTCTGACCTTTTCAGAGTTTCTCTGGGCTTTATCCTTTCTCAGGTGGAGATCTTCCCTGAACAAATCACCAGGTACTGCTGAGAGCAGATGGATCCACCACAGTCAAGCTCCACCTCTGTATCCCAGGACTTATGTTGCTCATTTCACCACCCCAACAGCATTTTCACTGTCAGAACACCTCTGCCTTTCCCCACAGGTCTTTCAGATAGCACAAAGATGCTCTAGGACAGGTTTGTATCCTGAATTGAATCTCCCAGTTTGGAAGGAAATCTCAGGGACACTTCCAAGTGTCCCAATGATGACATTGGATTCAGGGATATCCAGCTCCTTTCTTGGCTGCACTGATAGCGTTGCCCACCGTTGGGTACTAGGGACAGCGTCACCCTAAGCCATCTGTGCCCCCTCCCAGAGCCCCCAGTGCCAGCAGCTGCTCCCAGCCCTATGCTCTGCAGAGGGAACTGGGCCCGGGGCTGCAGAGCTGCCCCATGGCTCTGCTGCAGCTCTGCCTGCACAGGAGGGGCTTCACTCCTTGGACCTCCAGCCCTGAGGGCAGAGGCTTGGCTGGGGGACAGGAGGGAGTGGGCTTGTTCAGAGGGAGAGGCTGCACTGCAGGGGATCCTATGGAGATCACTAAACTCCCCCTGCCACAACATTTCTGGGCTTTGTTTACTCTCATTGCCTGATCTCTCTGTTTCCTGAAGATTTTCCTCCTGCAACTGTTTCCCTGTGCCTAATCTCTTCCTGCCAGCACTCACAGACCCCAAATCGCTGTGCACTCTCTTTGGCTCTACAGAAACCTGCTTATTTGCTGGGCACTGGCTGGGGCAGGTTCTGTTTGCAACTTGGAGAAAGTCAAGGTCAGACTGAGCCTGATGGGTCCAGCAAAGAGAATGCTGGTGCTGTCCATGGGCAGAAGAGTGGCTGAAAGCACATCAGGAATCTCCTGTGAACCTATTGATCACTAAAAGAAACAGTCTGGATGTCTCAGGCACTTTTCAAAATTTATAATAAAGTTAATATTTATCCCCCCTCCCTGCCATTATCCAATAGTAGGAAACTGAATAAAAAATCCCAGGAAATTTCTTCGTTTTTATCAAAATTCTTGCCTTGGATATATTCTCTTACTGATCAGAAATGCTCAGCATGTCAGAGCTTCATGAGCATTTCACCTCCCCTGCACCAGAAATACTCAGACAGTTGTACTCACAGAGTCTGCAGGCATTGGGATGTTCCGGCTTAAGGAGATCACTCCAGGAGCTGCAGCTGCATTGTCCTGCAGCCAGAGGCTTCCTGTGTCAAGGGCTGGGAATGATTCTGCCCCAGTCACTTCTGAGCATCTTCCTAGCCCTGACTGATTGAAGCTCTCTGAGCCTCTGTGCTATGCCTGGGGTGGCTGCTGGCATTGCTCCAACCCTACTAGGCTGTGAGAAGAGCTGCTCAGCAAGAGAAAGGTGTTTTTGAAGCTCTTCTTGGTTGCCAGGATTGTCCTCTGTGCCAGAAGCCAGGCCCAGACACAGGACTTTAATGACCCTCTCAGGGCTTTGGTGTTGTTTGCATCTGACTCAGTCCCTCAGAGAGTGCCCAAAAAACTTCTCAAGAACTCAAAATTAAATTGAAACTCCAAAATTTCTTGAAGTTTTAATGGGTCCCCCTGAGGGACAGGACTGAGAAAGTGTCCCTAGGTTCCAGTTACAGCAAAACACTGGAGGCAGTGATGACATGTTGGGACAAGCAAAGAAAAGGTGCCTCTGATACTGAGAAAACCTGGATGAGTTTCATGAATCCAAAGGGCCAAGCCCCATGACACAAAGGGGCCATTCTGATTGTGCCAGGCCTCATGGAACCAAGGGGCCAATTATGTTACGGTGGGGCTTCATGGAACCAAAGGTCTATTGTGACATTGCAGGGCCTCATGGAACTATGGAGACTGTTGTGACTCCTTGGGAACCACTGGATCCGAGGGGACCTTGTGGCACTGCAGGGCCTTGTTTAACCAAGAGGCCATTTTAGCACAGCAGGGCCCCATGGAATCAAGAGGACCACAGAGACACTGTGGGGTTCCATAAGATGAAGGGGCCATTCTGACACCGTGGAACCAAGGAGACCATTGTTACGCTACAGGGCACCATGGCACCAAGGAGGCTGTTTTGAAGCAGTGGAGCGTCATACAACCATGGAGACCATGATGACACTTTGAGGCCTCATCTAACTTAAGGACTATTGTGGCACTGCAGGGACTCATGGAACCAAGGGCACAATGGTGACACAGTGAGGCTCCAAGGGACCAAGGGGGCATTCTAACATTGCAGAACCTAGGGTCCATTGTGACACTAGGGGGCCTTGTTGGGCCAAGGGGCAATTGTGGCACTGTGTGGCACAGTTATGAGTGGATGTGGGGTTTTAGATAAGTCCCTGCCCTTTTTCCAGGCCTCTGGCAGCAGGCAGTAGCTTTATGGAGGTGGTCAGCACCCCAAAACCTGCTCTCATTCCCAATTTCTTTAATAATGGCTGCTTCAGTCTATTACAGAATTAATTATTCCTTTAATAGACAGAAAATTGACAGACATAAAACTTAAAACAAGCTAATACTACACAGGAATAAAGACAAAAGAGACTTCTAGCAGGTATATACTGCATGACGTTAAAGGTACTTATTAATGTTACAGCTAGTGAAGAAATAATATCACTTAGTGTTCAATGTATCTTGGTATCCAGTTGCTGGTGGGGTCTCATCTCTATCGAGGTCCTTTCTCTCAACCTCCAGGGAAGTAACCATGGAATCTGTGTCCAAACTACAGGAAGAAGTCCTTTACATCTTCAGGGTGTGCATGTGGCAGTTTCTGCCTCTGTGATAACTTGTATTCTTTTGCAGTTTGTAAAACAGTGTCCCTCAGTCAAGAATATTTCTTTTATCTTGTTCTACATTGTCTCTCCAGATGAAGATGTTGATTCTTAGCTGAGGCCTGAGCCCTTTTGGCACCAGAGATGACGTCTTGCTGGGCCTCTCACCCCGGGTTATCTCTTTATGCACCAACTGTCTGTGGTAGGGGTGGGTACATGTCCTGCCACAGGCACCACGGAACCAAGGAGACCATTGTGACACTGCAGCCCCATGGAACTGAGGGTTCATGTGACAGTGGGGAACTCCATGGAACCAAAGCCTGAATGTGAGAACATGGGCCTTCATGGAATACTGGAGACCACTATGACACTTCAAGGCCTCGTTGAATTAAGGGGCTCTGCAGGACCTTGTGGAAGCAAGGAGACCATTGTGACACTGCAAATCCTCAGGGAAGCAAGGGACAGTTTTTACACTGTGGGACCCCAAGGAAGCAAAGGGCCAGTGTGACACAGCTGGGCCTTGTGCAGCCACAGGGACATTGTGACCCTGAGGAGTCCAGTGGAACCGAAGGACCCTTGGGACACTACAGGACTACATGGAACCACAGGGAGACCATTGTGACACTCTGCAGCCTCATGGAACCAAAGAGCCATTGTGTCACTGTGCAGTCCCATGGAACCAAGGAAACCACTTTGACACTGCAAGGCCTCATGGAAGAAAGGGACCATTATGACACTGCAGGGCCCCATGAAAACAAAGAGCCAGTGTGACACTGCGAGGCTCCATGAATCCAAAGGAACAGGTAACTGATCTGGTTGGCTTGGCCTGACTGATCCAACTGCCCTTGGCTTGTCAAGGGTCTCTTCTCATGTCCCCCTGAAACACTGCAGCTCTGGGCTTTCCTTCAAACAAAAAGGTAGTGTCCTTCTCCTCAAGGCGCCCATGGCCAACATGGGATTCCACCTCCAAAATTCCCTGTATTCAGAGATTGTTCTAGACAAAGATTGCCATTACAAACAAGTCTGGCTTCCCTTGGCTTCCTGAAAGTGAGCTCTCACCTGCCTTCAAACACTGGCACTGTCCTTGCTCTGGAAAAAAACTGTCCTTCCTGCCTAGGATCCATAACCAAAATTGGTACATCTCCTCCAAAATTCCCCATATTCAAGGGTTTTTCCTGGATGGAAAAACCTACCAGGAAAGACAGGGGTGTTTAGCCTAATTCACTCTGAAATACTGGGGCTCTGTGCTTTCTTTCCTGTGGGAAGGAACTGACCTTCTCATCCAGATGCTCATGGATGAATTTTGGATTCTGCCCACAAAATTCCGTATGTCCAAGTGTTGCACCCAGATGAAAGCCTGCCAGGACAAATGGTTGGCCTTGGCCTCCGGTGCCTACTGCTCATCTGGCCCTGAAACACCGGGGCTCTATGCTTGCCTTTCTGTGGAAAAGAACAATCCATCTCTCCACGGGCCCATGGCCAAAATTAGGATTCCACATTACGAATTCTGTATATCCAAGGGCTGTGCCCAGGCAAACCTGTCAGAACAGACAGGTCTATCTGACCTTAGTCTCTGGTGTCTGCCGTTCATCAGCCCCTGAAACACTGGAGTTCCGTGGTTTCCTTTCTGTGGAGACCACGGTGACACTGTGGTGCCTTGTGAAATGTAAGGGGCCATTGTGACAATGCAGGCTACCATGGATCCAAGGAACCATTGTGACCTTGTGGGGACCCGTGGAATCAAATGGACATGGAACAGGTCTGGCTGATTTGGCTTCTTGGGGGCCACCTGACCAGTCCAGCTGACCTTGGCATGTCAAGGGCTGTCTCTCATCTTCCCCTGGATCACTGGGGCTCTGTGCTTTCCTTCCCATGGAAAAGAACCTTCCCTTTTTCCTGATGCCCATGGCTGAAATTGGTACTCCCCCTTAAAAATTCCCTATATGCAAGGGCTTCTCCCAGACAAAAGCTACCGTAACAGCAAAGTCTGACAAGCCTTGACCTCTAGTGGTCACCTCTCATCTGCTTTGAGAATACTGAGGATTTGTTCCTTCATTTCTATGGTAAAGAACCAGGCTTCTTATTAAGGGGCCATGGCCAAAACCAGGATTTGGCCTCCAAAGTTTCATCAATCTAAAGATTGCTGCCAGACAAAAGTCTCTCCCAGGACAGATAGGTCAGGTTGGCCATGGGCACTGGTGATATACTTAGATTGTGAGCAGAATGTTTTCATTTGAAAACACCTTGAAGAGGGCTCAGAGATCTCCCAAGGTGGGATTTGGAGGTCTCGAGTACATGACCAGTATAGAGACAAAGGAGCTCTGTGCTCCATGCGGTGGAAACTGAGGAGAATGCAGGAGAGCCATGAGAGTGTTTAAACAACTTTTTCAGAGATGGTGGATCTATTTGACACTGTGGAAAACAACCTGAGAAAGAAAGAATTAATGTCAAGGGCAGCTGGGGTGGTCAAGAATGGAAACAAGGAGAGCAGAATTTCCCTGTCAGGGCAGGACTGTGGTGCAATACGTCCCCCAGAAGGAGTCTGGAGCAGCCTAAGGCTTTGTGTGGCCAGGCAGAGGCAGGCAGGACGCAGAGCTGTCAGCAAAGGAAGGGGCCAGCGAGGTGGGGCAGCCGGGGGATGACGACAGCCTGCAGGGACAGAGGCGCAGGGCATAGACACCGTAGGACAGCCTGGGCTGCAGAGGGCACAGGGATGGGCAGCAGCTGAAAGGCCCTGCCAGAGCCAACTGCTGCAGAACTTGGGCCATGGCTGCTGGCCCTGGGCCTGAGGCCAGCAGGGGACAAGTGAGCCTTGCTGTGCTGGGGCCTCATTGCCTCCTTGTCCCTGCTCAGCAGCCTGGCAGGGGCCGCCCCATGGTCCTGCCCTTGGCATTGCACATCCCCAGAGCCCAGTGCCCCGGGAAGAGCCCTGAGCAATGAGGGAGGGACAGGATATTCCTTGCCAGGGGCTGGGGCTCAGCCCTTGGCTCTTTGCAATCCTGAAACACATCCATGTTTACTCAGAATCAGAGAAAACTTTCCCTTGTTTTTTTTCCTACTTGTTATGAGTGCCTCCATTGTTCTGCCCTAACTGGAACCTGAGGACACTTTCACAGTTATGTCCCTCAGTGGGACCCATTAAAACTTCATGAAATTTTGGGGTTTGAATATGACTTTGATTTCTGGAGAAGCTTTCCTGCAGCTCCCTCTCAGGGACTGATATCCAGGGACTTAGCACTGTTGGAAAATTCCAGATCTGTAGAGATGGGGGAATTGAGAGACATTTAAAAGATTTTATTCCTTATCAATCTTGTTGAAGGGTGAAACATAAGAGATGTAAAACTCAATGCCATTCTATCAGAAGCCAACTTATTTCCTGGTTACAATATCTCATAACTATTTTTCAGCTCTTTAACTTTTGCCCCACAATGGCACTAATACTTGTAACATCAATCACCTATTATTTTACTCCACATTGTCTTGTCACAATGCATCTTTCACAGTTATAATTCTCCAGAATATCTAGTCTTTTTGCAAGGCCATGGTTTGAAACTTGTTTCTAGTTCAATCTCTCTCTCAACAATGTTTTCTCTATTCCATTCTTTCTAAGTCAGTACACCTTCTCTCAGAGTTTGCATACACATGTACAAGACTGTGTGAGCTTTCAGTCAGGCTTTGAGAATCCTTTACAACTCCATTTCTCACAAATATCAATCACAGAATGCTGCAATCACCTCTGCTCTAAAGATAACAGTAATAAATACACCCTTCAAAATAGGAATGGCTATATCTAAGAAGCTCTTCAACATATTTCTCCATAACTGGAGTTGAAAATCTTCCAAATGAATTGCACTAGACCAGAAGGAAATCATGGCAGGACTGTGGTTTGCTAGGAAACCTCTCAAGAATTCAGTCATAATCAAACTCCAAAGTTTCTGATGCCATTCATGGGTCCCACTGAGGAACACAACTGAGATAAGTGTCCCCAGGTCCCAGTTAGAGCAGGAAATTGCAGGCAGAGATGAAAATGGTGTGGGAAATGCAGGCATGGAGAGCTCTCAGTGCCTTGTGCATACAGGCTTAGAGATAGAGATAGATCCAAAGGTTGACCTAAGACCT
This sequence comes from Oenanthe melanoleuca, assembly GCF_029582105.1. NCBI lineage: Eukaryota > Metazoa > Chordata > Aves > Passeriformes > Muscicapidae > Oenanthe > Oenanthe melanoleuca. The sequence continues at coordinate 4,299,669 of NW_026612650.1, read as the reverse complement.
TGGAGAAAGTTTGGAGAACTGGAGCATTAAAAGTAAAACAGACATGAAACAAGATTATAAGTTTGTATTTATGTAGAAATATGTTTTAAGTAAACAGAAATATGTATTAAGGAAGAAAAACAATATGTTGACTAAGATAGGAAAATATTTAAAAGTTTAGCAATAGAACCTGTTTTAAAGTTAGTTAGAAGCCTAAGATATATCAATATGGGTTTGTGAAGTGTTATATGATTGTTTGTAAAATGACATATTGCAGCAAAGCTATGAGAAGCAAAGCAATTAATGAGAGGTGTAAAGACGCTAGCGAATATCATAGAAGTATTTGATTGGTTAAAAAACTAACATAAGGCATTGTAACTAAGAATGAGGTGGCTTCTGATATTATGACATTGGATGTAACACCTTTAATGTCTCACCCTTCTATGAGACTGATGTAATAAAGCAATAAATCATCTTGTACAACGTCTCTCAGTTATCCTGTCTCTTGCAATATTAATCTCTCGATAGGGATTTTTTGGACATCAGGTCTACTCCATTGAATTCAATAGGCATGTAGGGACACCAAGTCTACTGCATTAAAGTCAGTGGGGATTTCAGGACATCACATTTGGTCTACCATAAAAGTCAAATGGGATTTTGTGGAAATTTGGGGCTAAAATGGGGAAATTTGGGTAAATTTGAGGGAAGTGTTTGGCTGAATTCTGGGAATTTCCACACCAGGATCAAGGTGCTGATGCTCTGGAAGTCCTGGATGAATTCCTGGAAGCCAATCCTGAATCCCTGATCCCACACCTGTGGCCCATGCTGGAGTTGTGTGTTAAAGTGGTGAAGTGAGCTTTATTTCACAGAGAAATAGGCCCCTGTTTGTGTCCAGGGATCTGGGCCGGAGACTGGGCTTCTGCCTGCTAGAATTCCGAATGGATCAGGATTTCTCCCAGACTAAAGTAGCCACCATTTAGAATCCTGGCTGTTCTTTGAGTGCCAAAAGACTCCTCTAAATAGACATTATAAAAGTGGTGAAGTGAGCTTCATTTCACAGAGAAATAGGCCCCTGTTTGTGTCCTGTGCCCTTGTTCAGAGACGAGGTTTCTGCCTGCTAAATTTCCGAACTGATCAAGATTTCTCCCAGACTAAAGTAGCCACCATTTAGATCCCTGGCTGTTCTTTGGGCGCCAAACACCTCTTCAAAATAGACATTATAAAAAGTGGTGAAGTGAGCTTTATTTCACAGAGAAATAGGCCCCTTTTTCTAGCAGGCAGAAGCCCAGTCTCAGGTCTAGGACCCTGGACACAAACAGGGGCCTATTTCTCTGTGAAATAAAGCTCACTTCACCACTTTTATAATGTCTATTTAGAGGAGGCTTTTGGCACTCAAAGAACAGCCAGGATTCTAAATGGTGGCTATTTTAGTCTGGGAGAAATCCTGATCCATAGGGAAATTTAGCAGGCAGAAGCCCAGTCTCAGGCCCAGGACCCTGGACACAAACAGGGGCCTATTTCTCTGTGAAATAAAGCTCACTTCACCACTTTTGCAATGTCTATTTAGAGGAGGTGTTTGACACTCAAAGAATAGCCAGAGATTTAAGTGGTAGCATTTTTAGTCTGGGAGATATCCTGATCAGTTCGGAAATTTAGCAGGCAGAAGCCAACTCTCAGGCACAGGGTCCTGGATAAAAACAGGGGCCCTTTTCCCTTTGAAAAGAAACTCACCCTCCCAGTTTCCTAATACCTTTTGGAGGAAGTGTTTGTGAATCCAAATGTAGCCAGGGTTCTAAGTAGTGGGTTCTTTAGTCTGGGAGAAATCCCGATCCATTCGGAATTCTAGCAGGCAGAAGCCCAGTTTCAGGCCCAGGGCCCTGAACAGAAAGAGAGTAAGCCAAAAAATCTCTGTTTTCAGCCCAAAATCTTGGAATTCCAAGCCCAAAATTGAGATTTTTAGCACCAAAAATGTTGGGACATAGCGTCTTCCCATTGAATTAGAGGGTGATTGAGGGACACCAATCTACCCTACGAAGTCATTTGGGGTTTGAGGAACACTGGATTTACCCAATTGAAGTCAATGTGACACCAGGTCTATCCCTTAATAGGGCTTGTTCAGGAAGGGTTACTGATTAAACTGAGAGCACTGGGGCGTAAGTGGGAACTGGGAAATAAATGAGATCACTGGGAAATAAATGGCACCACTGGGACATAAATGGGGATAAACAGGACTCTAGGTCTGCCCCACTGAAGTCAAAGAGAATGTATGGACACCAGGTCTACCCATTACAGGCATTGGGGATTTAGGGACACTAGGTTTATCCTATCAAAGCAATGAGGATTTTGGGACAATCAGTTTGGGAGGGCTCCAGGGGTTTCAGGTGATCCACAAGTCCAAGGGGTACCCAGGTTATCCAGGTGAGTTTTGGGGGTACCCAGGTGTTGCGTCACTTGGGGGTTCACCCCTAACGACAACTTCACTGGCTTAGCTGGGTGGTAGTGTGGCTGTATTAATAGAAGGACGAGTGAGATGGTTTTCCAGGATATCCTTTAATCCATGTGAAGAGTATCCAAAAGCGATGTTATCGAATGATAGGCAGAAATGAAATACCAGTGTCAGGGGATCAGGTTCACAATACATGGGGAATAGCTGAGGGCAAAGGTCCAGTCCTGAAGTACTTGACATTTTATGGCAAAAGCTCTCAGATCAGCTGATAATTAGGGCTAGGAAGAGGATTTGCTTTGGAATGTGCTAATTACATCTTCAGAGTGCCCAGTCTGCCAGTCTCAGGTTTATGTTTCCAATTTCAGTTGATTCAATTACCACAGTGGCCCATAGAGATGGTCAGTGGTGAGTGATCACTGTGTGTAGTCATTTGGGGTGGTCAGTGGGTTTGGTCAGTTTGGGTGGTCAGTGGTTTGTGATCAGTTTGCATGGTCAGTGCAGTGTGGTCAATGGGGTGTGATCACTGATTGTGGGCAATGGGTGTGGGTAGTGGGGTGTGGTCAGTGGGTGTGCTCAGTGGGCTGCGGTTATTGGGGTAAGGTCAGAGGAGGGGGTTTGTGAGTGTGGTCAGCAAGTGTGGTCACTGGCTGCAGTCAGTGGGAGCAGTCAGTGAATGTGGTCAGTTGGATGAGGGTTGTCTGTTGGGTGCTCAGGGGGTGTGGTTGTTGGTGTGGTCAATGGTGGTAGTCAGTGGGTGTGAGCAGTGGGTGTGGTGGGTGGATGTGGTCAGTTGAGTGGTCATTGGGGGTGGTCAGTGGGTGTGGTCAGTGGGTTTTGTCAGTGAAGGGTGGTAACTTGGTGTGGTCCTTTTGGACAGTAGGGGTGGTCAGTGGGTGTGGTCAGTGGGGGTGTGGTCACTTGGGTGGTCATTGCCTTGTGGTGAGTGGGGTGACCATTGCATGTGGTCAATGGGGTTGTCAGTAGGTGTGATCAGTGTTTGGGGCCAGTGGGCAGTGGTCCTTGCAGTGGTCAGTGGAGTGTGGTTATTGAGTGTAGTCAGTGGACTGTGGTCAGTTGAGCGGTCAATTGGTGTGTTCATGTGGGCAATGGTGTTTGGGCAGTCGCTGTGGTCAGTGAGGGGGTGGTAAATTGTTATGGTAAGTGGCATGTGGTCAGTCAGGGTACGGTCAGTTGAGTGGTCAGTTTGTTCAGTTGGGTGGTCAGTGGATTGTGGGCAGTGGGGGTGGGCAGTGAGTGTGGTCAATGGGGGTGGTCAGTGGGGTCTGGTGTGTGGGTGTGGCCATTTGAGGTGGTCAGTGGGGTGTGGGAAGTGGGATGTGGTCAGTGATGGTGTGGTCAGTGCATGTGGCCACTGGCTTGGTGAGTGGAGATGGTCAGTGGGGGTGTGGTCAGTAGGGGTACATTCAGTTGAGGGTCATAAGGGTGTGATTAGTGAGTGTGATCTGTGGGTGTGGTGAGTGAGTGTGGTCAGCGGGGTGTGGTCATTGGTGTCTTAGCAATGGGTGTGTTCATTGGATGTGGTCAGTGTGAGTGGTCAGTGGGTGTGGTCAGTGGGTGTGTCCCTTTGGGGTGGTCATTGGGAAGGTGCTTAGCCAAGGCAAAAGGAGGCTCGCTGTGTGCCCTGCTCCCCTCTCCCTGAGCTCCTGAGAGCTCTGCAGCCCCTGCTGCCATCCCATCTGCCCAGGCCAGCACAACAGCCCCAGCCTTGGGTCCCTGCAGAGCTGCTCCTGCTCCAGGCCCATCCCAGAGCTGGGGCAGCCACAAAGCTGTGCCCATTTCTGATCATTCCTGCTCTGATGAGGATGGATCCTCTGACACTTGGAGATTGTTGATGAATTTTACAACTTCAGAGGCCTCTTCTTTATTGAGCTCTTCAGTTAAGGAATTCAGTGATAAGGACTCATAAATATTTGTTCAAAACACCAGAAGAAAAGCCCCTGGGAATAATCAAAGTTTTCAATTCATCTGTGGTTAATTAGACAAATTTCGGAAGTGTATTTAAAATGAATATTCTATATTCAGAGAGAACAGTTTTGTCTTGTCTTTTCTGTTTATAGATTGATATCAGCCATGTCCAATTGATATTGACCCCCAGCACCTTTTACTGCAATCTGAAAAGATATGAAATTCAAGACCCTTCATGGCTGACAATCAATCACACTTTGTCCCCATCCATCCCCACCATTTCTCTCATCAAACCCATGGGGCTCATTGATCAGGAATGGTGTGGCCAGCAGGACCATGGCATCTTATTCCTCCCCTGTGCTTGGCACTGTTTGGGAAGAACCTCGAGTGCTGTGTCCAGTTCTGGGTCCCCCCAATTTAAGAAGGACATGGAGGGGCTGGAACATGTCCAGAGAAGGACAACAAGGCTGTTGAGGGGTATGGAACACAAGTGCTGTGAGGGGCGGCTGAGGGAGCTGGAGATGTTAATCCTGGAAAAGAGGAGGCTCAGGGAAGACCAGCTGGTGTCAGGGCACAGGTTGGACTTGATCTCCAAGGTCTTTTCCAACCTTGCTGATTCTGTGACACATTCTGTTGCATATGACTCTGCTGTGTCAGAATGGATTCTGGTTCCAGGCAGCCCCACAGGGTCAAAATGGCCCTTGGCTCTATGGGACTCTGCTTTGCCACAAGGGACCCTTTGTTCTATGACATTGCACGGTGTCACAGTTGAATCCTTGGTTCCAGAGTCAACTCATGAACTGTTGCCAAATCTCCGAAATATCAGAAAAAGACAACTTAACACTAATTTGGTATTAGAGAGGGCATCCTTTATCCAGGCCTGAGGTCCAGCAGGGGATAACACCTAACCTTACATGGACATGTGATTCTAAAAGCATGTTGCTTATATGCAGCTGCCACATGTGTATTATGATTTAATCATTTCCATAAAAGCCACCACAAGTTCTCAGTTTCAGTCCTTCCTTTTCCTATCCCTGAACCCTTGAGTCAGCACAGTGCATGGACACCGTAGGACAGCCTGGGCTGCAGAGGGCACAGGGATGGGCAGCAGCTGAAAGGCCCTGCCAGAGCCAACTGCTGCAGCACTTGGGCCATGGCTGCTGGCCCTGGGCCTGAGGCCAGCAGGGGACAAGTGAGCCTTGCTGTGCTGGGGCCTCATTGCCTCCTTGTCCCTGCTCAGCAGCCTGGCAGGGGCCGCCCCATGGTCCTGCCCTTGGCATTGCACATCCCCAGAGCCCAGTGCCCCGGGAAGAGCCCTGAGCAATGAGGAAGGGACGGGATGTGCCTTGCCAGGAGCTGGGGCTCAGTCCTTGGCCCTTTGCAGTCCTGAAACACATCCATGTTTGCTCAGCATCAGAGACACCTTTCCCTTGTTTGTCCCCACTTGTCATCCCTGCCTCCAGTGTTCTTCTCTAACTGGAACTCGAGTGCTGGAAATCAGAATGCAAGGAATTCTCAGAACATAGGGCCTCTAAGCCAAAGCTTAGAATTAAACACAGTTGAGATATGCTTAGCTTCAGAATTAAAGATATAGGAAAAATAAAGGTAGTAACAAAGGCAACAAGACGTTTTAGAGTGCAGTAACATCAGTTAGTGTCTTCTGATATAAATGGCTAAGAAAGTTCACACTGTGGTGTGAGCCAATAAGACGAATTATCTTAGTATTGAATTAGAAACATCAATATCTCTGTTGACAATGTTTTATTGGTTAATAAATCCTTAAAAGACCTTATAATTGTAAGTCTTGTGACTTCTAAGCCATGCTGTGACCATCTGTAAGACAAGCTTCACCTTTCTGCATGTAGAGAAAATAAATCACACTTTCTAAAGCAGCTCAGAAGTCCCGTCTCTCTGCTTCATTTGGAAAAAGAAAAAAACCCCACCAAAATAGTAGCATAAAAAAAAAAGCCTGAACTTAAAAAATATATAATAAAAGCAGTAAACCCACACTTTAAAAATATAACATATAAACAATGAACCTGCACTTGGGGACACCTTCTCAGTCATGTCTTTCAGTGGGACCCATTAGAACTTCAGGTAACTTTGGACTTTGAATCTGACTTTGAGTTCTTGAGAGGTTTCTTTGCTTCCTTTACCCGATTTTTTGTAACCTGACATGATTGTCATCATTTTCTCCTCTAATTCAACCCTTGGGAAACCTTCTCATTCATGTTTATCAGTGGGACTCACTAAAAGTAAGAGAAACCTAGGTGTTTGAATCTGACTTTAAATTCTTGAGAGGTTTCTTCAGCTCCCTCTCAGGGACTGATGTCCAGGGACTCAGCCCCAACCCCTGAGAGGTTCATTGAAGTCCTTGTGCTGTGTCTGTGCCTCTGAGCTGGGCTGGGCTCCTGGGACAGAGGCAGCTACTTGCAATGGCAGTGCTGCAGAGAGACAGGCAGTATTTCCAAAATATGATTTGGAGCTTCCTGGGAGCACCAAATGCACCACGAGGCTCATTGGGATCAAGCAAGTCCTGACAAACCATGGCTCTGCCTTGATTTCCCTCTGGTCCAGTGCAGTTCATTATGATGGTTTTCCACTCCAGTTATGGAGAAATAATTCAAAGAGTTCCTTCGAAATACTCATTCCTCTTTTAAAGAGTATATTTTATTAGTGTTCTCTTTAGATTAGAGATGATTGCAGCATTCTGTGATTGATATTGATCCATGGTCTCTCCTCAGGAGGTCTGGCTTGCTCAGAAAAGCTGTGCCTTGAGGTCTGACCCAGTGTCAGACAACCAGGACAGCCTTGCACCACATTGCCCAATCCCATCCTGTCTGTCCTCACTCAGCTGGGGCCTGGAGAACTGGCTACGCTCAGGAAAAAAAGATGTTTCTCCTGTTTTCTTTTTCTTTTTGGAGCAATCTAAAACTCTTAATGTTCCCTACTGCAAACAGACACACTCCTCAGGTGTGTGCCAGCCCAAGGTGCCACCAAAACCACTGCAGAGCTGCCCTGGGCCAGCTGTGAGGATGGATCATCATCCCAATCTGCACTGGGCACTGCCAGGGGCTGTGGCCATGGACACTGCACTGACCCCACTGCTGGGTTTGGGTGCCACAGCAACCGTGAGAGGTTCAAGTTTCCTTGGAAAGTTACCAATGCAACTGTCTGGGAAGGGAGAAATGTTCAGGGTTGTGAATAAGCATTCGTTTAGGTCGGATTCCATAAGTACCACCAGAAACCTATGGAAGTTGAATTGATTCTGGATGTTGTGAGACCTGTTTGTCCACCTATCTTGAGTTTAGACTTAAAATTGAAGGGTGTGCAGTTAGAGGTTATAGATTAGATTACAATATTACTCAGGATTGCGTTGAACCCCAGATAGATGACACTGCAGAAAATCCACTGACCAAGAGACCAGAAGAAACCACAGTCACTTGAACCCAAACTACCTCAAGGAGGACAATTCAGCCAATAATTACCAAAATTGGACCTTATGATATTAAGAGAGAAGGGACCCAAAGATTATTGTTGAATCCGAAGTGGTCTCTGAAGCGAGTAGAAATGGAAATGCAAGTTAATGCTTCTGCTATACAATCAGAATATACCCCGTTCCTTACCACTTCCTTTATGGATTGGATGACTTGGTGACAGAAACATGCACCTGATATGCTCAGACGGAAAAGAGAACTTACTGGGATACTAGGGACAAAATTGGGAATTTTGAACATAACGGACTCAGAAGTGTTAATGAACAAATTGGCTGCAACCGGTAGCAATGTAGTTAAATTACAACAACCCTTACGTTCTTCTTTACTAGCCTTAGGTACTAGTCAGTCAAAATTGGCCAAATCATTACCAGAATGGGACGGTATAGAAGAACAAGTTCATGGACTAATAGTGAATGCCATGGGTGCAGCTAGCGAAAACATGTCTTTAGCTCCTGGATGTGTGCAAGCACAACTATGGATGCAATTGGTATCTGCCTTGATTATCAGGGAAGATGGTGAAGGCACATTCCCTACTGAGATTCACAAAATAGTTTGGGATAATACTTCTGATTAAGAAAGAGAACTTCAGTCCTGGTGGGTCCTAGTCAATTTTATCTATGATCATGTAACAAGTATGGTAACTGCCTTTGTTTTAACTATACATGAGGCATCAGTGAGCCTGATACACCCAATAATTACCTTAGGATTAAACCATGAAGGAACCATCCTACACCCTTCTGAATACGAGATGTGGGCATGAAAAGCTGAAGGGAAATGGAGGACTGTTAATATAGAGTCTTGCACCATGAGGAAACAATTAGGGTTCATATGTGAAGGGAATATAAATAATCATCAAGGTACTTGCCTGGATACAGAACAAAGCATTTGTAATTTCAAAGTTCACGGAATCAGACAACTTTACTTGTGTACATGGGCCAGGGTTGCATGTGTCTCAGAACACCATGTCCCACAATCCTGGTAGATAAGTTAATCATAAATGAAACCCAGCCCAATCTATGTATTTGCAACTTTGTCAGAATTGAAGGTTGTGACTTTTCTTATCAAGCACCTGTGGTATCACATCAATCTATAAAAGCTAATCTGAGTGCTGTACAAGAAATATTGCCTGTTCCTATAGGGATGGATTTTACTTTAGTCAAGCAGCTATTGAAACATGAAGACTTAAAGGAAATTCTCAAAGAAATTAGGAACATGGAAGAAGGACTCTGATCACAATATGCCATGACACAGAAACCATATGGAGAGTTTTTAAAAGTTTGGAAGCAGACACATCATTGTTGGTGGGATGTGCTGTTTGGATGGTCACCAAAAGCAACTGGGATGGGATACACAGCACACAGGTTCATTAAATTTTTGTATTAATAATTTTGACTGGTATCAGTCTATTATAATGTTTGTTTGGAATTAGAGAACATTTCAATAAGTATCCATTCTAACGTCATTACCAAAAGCATATAGTGCAGCATTAAGTGATACTGTACCTCGGTATGAAGGAAAAAAATTGGGTGTTAATAAAAGAAATTACTAAGCTTATATAAAAGGAGGGAATGAACCATAGTATTCTTTTACAGACTAGAGAATTGTATGTTTGGGAAACAAGTTATGGGATATCTTCGAAAGCTTAGAAGGTAGAGGTTAGGAATGTAATCCATAGAGGTTGATAACTTAGTAGAAGATCATGAAGTTGACAAATATTGATTGTTTAACATTCAGAACTGGTTAAAATACACATCATAAATTTTGACACTGCAGTTAATGAGCTCCAGAATGGAGGGAGCAGCAGGTTAGGTAGTCATAGAAACAAGACAGAGATAAAAAGTTTAGTGCCAGGGAGATGGTCCTTACTTCCTTCCCTGACACCCTCTGACTCATTTAAAGACCACCAACTCAATATCAAGGGAACACTACGCAACCGCAACGAGTATGCAACTAATTTTAATACTGAGTGGGGAATGGGCAGTGAGAGGTAATAAATATATATAGGTGTTTTGGAATATGCATGACTTTTCTGAATAAATAGAGGGCTAAAATCTACTGAAGGGCGTGCACACCTTTAGGAGAGATCCCATGCGTTCGCCCAGTGCTGAAATAAACATATCCTTTTGTCTAACCCTGTTGAAAGGTATTTTGTGATTGCCGTTCATGATTCAAGGGGATATCAGACAGGACATGTGGAAAACCTTTGTTCCCATGGATTCAGACCAAATTAAGCCTTGAACCACTTGGTCTTTGGCTGTTATAGATTGGGCTGCTGCCTTCCTGAGGTATCTCCCAGCTCAGCTCTCTGATGATCCTGGGACAATGCTGGTCCCTGTTTTAGATAGGAGCAAATATTTTTGGGAAAGGAGCCCTCCAGAGCTGTACAAGACCTGCAGCTTGCAGGGTTATTAGCTGGGTCATTTGAGTACTTTTAAGAAATGTTTACCCACTGCAAGAAAGCAGGAATTTCCTGCAGTTGTACAGTGCCAGTAGAAGAAATATTGATCCTTCCCTCTATTTGCATCACCAATATTCTGTCTATTATTTCATGTCCTTCTTCATTCATGAGTTTCCACCACTCCTATTTACATGGCCATGTCTATGGATCTCTCTTAACTAGAACAGCTGGTTCTATGGCCTTCCCATTGCTCCCATATTTCCTCCTCCAACTCCATCTGGGCATTCCAATGCCTCTCAGTTGACTATCTTCACACTTTGAGCTTCAGGGAGTTGCACAGTCTTTCAGAACTTTACACAACTCATTAGTCAACATTGTAATTGTGTTTATGTCTTTTACAATTACCTTTGTCTTTATCTAAAAAGATTGCTATATGGATATCCCTTGTGGATAGAGGGCAAATCAGATGCTGCTGGGTCATCTCAAACTGCTGAGGGAAGAATTTTGATGCTTTTAAAATTTTAAGATGCTTATAATTTTTTATGTTGCCCATGAAGATAAACCTTTCAGGGCCTCTGAGTCTCACCAGTTCCTGACCCCAAAGAATGCAAACTGCTGACTTGCTGAGGCCATTTGAAACTCGGCTCCCTGATGATCCCAGGACAATGCTACTCCCGATTTTGGAATGGGCTGGAGCAGATGTTTATAGGACAGGAGCCCTCTGGGGCTGTAGGGGACCTGACACTTGCAAGGTGCAGGAACACATCTCATTAGATGGGGCATTTGAGTACTTTATGAAATGTCAAAGGTTTCCCACTAGGAGAGAACAGAAACTTCTGGGAAGTATACTGATGGCAGGAGAAGAAATACTGATCTTCCCCTCTACCTGTGTTACCATTGTATTGTCTATTATTTCATGTCCCTCTTCAACTGGGTGTTTCCACCTCTCCTGTTTCAATGGCCATGTCTAAGGACATCTCTTCACTAGAGCAGCTGGTTCTATGACTTTCCCATTGCTCTCAGATTTCCTCCTCCAGTTCTCTGATCATTCCACATCAGTCAACATCTTAATTGTGTTTATATCTATCACAGAATCACCCTTTCTAATGTCTTTGTCTAAAACTATTCCTGTAATGAAATACCTTGTGCCTGGTGGATACATCAGATACTGCTTTGACATTGCGCGCCGTTGAGGAAAGAATTTTGCTATTTATGAAATTATATAATCGGTATAGAGAGAAACTTTCTGTGCCTCTGAGTCTCACCAGTTCCTGACCCCAATGGACACAACCCTGATGAGTTGTGGCTCCCACTGTAGTGGTGGCACTTGCACCTCCCTCCACACCCACAGCAGAGCTCCCTTGTCCCAGAAAGTCCCTGGCAATGCAGGGATGAAGGAAACAGGACAGGCTATGGGGATCAGGGGCAGGGCATGGCAGGGATTTGGGATGGTTGTGAGCCCAGGGCAGGAGCTGGCCCTTGGCCTTGGTGAACCTCATCCAATTGTCCTGGGCCCATGGCTCCAACCTGCGCAGATCCCTCTGCAGAGCTTCCTGCCCTGCAGCACAGCCACACTCCCAGCCAGCTTGGGCGCACCTGGCATCTGACTGCGGGTGCCCTCGATGGCCTCATCCAGATCAGCAATAAAGAGATTGAACTGCCCTGGCCCCAATCCTGAGCCCTGGGGACACCCCTGGATGTGGCTCCAGTGCCCAGCACTCCTTGGGCCTGGCCATCCAGCCAGGGAACAAATGCTGCAGAGGCTGTTGGATCAAGTTCCACCGAGCCCAGAATATTAGCATTAGTACAGCTGTGCACAAGAGAGCTCTTCAGCCACTTTCTCTCTTTTCCTCCCTCTGGGCATAGATTCCTGACTTCAGCATGTGACTCGTGTGTGCAATGTGGGGAAAAAACACGGGACTTCTGGACAGCAAGCCAACATGATTTTGCAGAAGCCCATTTATTGTTTACAATTCACCCTAATTATACATTTTTAGAACCATCACCCACGTGAGGACATACTTTACAATTGGTAATTTTAGGGTATTGATCCACCCATTCAAACCCCTGAAAGCCAATAATTGGTGGTCTTCAGGATCTTCTCCACCTCCTGTTATCTTGAATCTTCTAATCTTGGTATTCTGTGTTTTCAACTTATTCTCTCCCAATTCAGCATAGTTTATGTTCCAGCGGCCCTAGGGGGGTTTCAACAAGTTATCGAAAAACTCCTAAAATTTTCTCACACCGTGCACCTCTATTAAACACTTATAAACTAAGAAACACACAAAACCAGCTAGCGTGTGAAAGAAGCATGTGAACAAACAGCAAAATATACAAAAATAACTAGACAGCAAAACATAGCAACTAAATATAGTTTTTGGCTGGTGCATGCAAGGCCCAGATTTGAACAGACATGTCCACCGTGGCCTAAACCTTGTCCAGAATTACTACAGTGCAAAGAGCAAATCTGGGCAGAATTGGGACAGGGACAGTTTAAGGCATCTTGGGATCAGTACTGGGCATGAACATGTTTTCCATTGGTCTGAGACTGTCTACTGTGGAAAGTGGATGCAATATCCAGCAAGTTTTTATGGATCTGTGCCTTCCCTTGGTTTGTTTGCTCACAATAAATGAACATTGCTCTGTGTCTTGGGCAGCTCCTTCTGAAAGGAAAGCAGGTGGGAGTTGGTGCCAAGGAGCTGAAAGCTGCAGGCACAGCCTGGAGTGGAGGAAGCTCAGATTTGCACAAGGCTACTCTGCCAGGGCTTGGATGAGGGAAATGGTGGGGTGGGGGTAGGGACAGAGTGTGATTGATAGTCAGTCATAAAGGGTCTTGATTTTCATATCTGTTCAGATTGCATGGAGAGGTGCTTGAGATCAGTGTCAACCAGGGATTGCTGATATCCACCTATAAACAGGAAAAGAATAAATGGGAAAAAGATATCTTTTTTTTTTTTTTTCATGAAATATGTTTTGAATGGTTTGAAATCTTAAACAAGTCCTGCCTTATGCTCAGGTTTCTGGCAATAGCTCTGTTTCAGGCAACATGCATCCCAAATTGCTCTTGCTAACAAGTTTTTCAGCATGGCAAATTAGGTCTATTATAAATGAATTGTTTACTGAATGGCCTTAAGATTAACAGACAAGAGACTTTAAATGGACTACTTACTGCACAGGATAAACAAAAGAAGTACAGGTACGTACAAACACAGTGCACAATGAAGTTACCTATATTACATCTGGTGAAGAAATAGCAGATATCAGGAGTCAATGTCACTTACCACCGAATTGATGAGGGAGTGCACATGGAGCCCTTTCACTCAGCTTCCAGAAAAGTAACCATGAAGATGCATCCAGACTTAGGGGATTAGCCCTACCCGTTTCCAGGGACTATGCAGAAGACTTCTGCTTTGTGAGAGTTTTGTGCAACACTTATGGTTTGTAAAGTGAAGTGTGTGTCATTCAGAAATTCAAGGCTTATCTCCCTTCAGTCTGCTCTCAAGGCAGGATGTTCATGGTCAGCTGGGAATTCCACCTCCCTAGCACCAGAGATAACTCAGGACAGGACAGTTGTCAGGCCTGGGTTATCTCAGCAATTCTTGAGATTAGGAAGATGCCCTGAGTCATGGCCCAGCTGATGGGCAGAACAGATGAGCTCTGCTGGGCCATAGGGGAGGTCCTGCTGCAAGAACCTCACGGAACCTAGGGTGCATTGTGACATTGTGATGCCTCATGGAACCAAGGAGACCATGGTGACACCAATGAACCTCATGGAACCAAGGGTGCATTGTGACACTTTGGAACTACAGAGACCATTGTTGAGTACAGAACCTCATGGAACCAAAAGTCCATTTTGACAGATCAGAGACTCATGGAACCAAAAAGAGCATTGTGACACCGTGGGGCCCCATGGACCGAAATCTTCATTATGACAGTACAGAACCTCATGGAACCACGGGGCCTTTGTGACATTGCAAGGCCTCAGGGAACCAAGGAGTCCAAAGGTCTCAAACATTCCATGCAGAGTTCTGCCTTGGGGAAGGGGAACCTCTTTGGTGGCATCTTGGACTTGGCACACAATTGAGGAGTGTGTCTGTTTTCAATATGGAAATTAGAAGTTTTAGACTGCTTCCAAAAAAAACAAGGAAAATGCATCTTTGCCTGAGTGCAGCCAATTCTCCAAGCAAAGCAGGTTCCAGGTGAGTGAGGACAGACAGGATGGGGTTGGGCAATGTGGAGCAAGGTTGTCCACACTGGGTGAGACCTCAAGGCACAGCTTCTCTGAGCAGGCCAGACCTCCTGAGAAGAGACCCAGGATCAACATCAATCATAGAATGCTGTAATCACCTCTGCTCTAAAAAGAACAGTAATAAAACACACCCATTAAAATAAAATAAAATTATTAAAGAGCTAAGAAGCTGTTTGAATTATTTCTCCAAAACGATAGTAGGAAAACTTCCTGATGAACAGCAACAGACCAGAGGGAAGTCAAGGCAGAGCCATGGTTTTTCAGGACTTGCTTGATCCCAATGAGCCCCATGGTGCTTTTGGTGCCGAGCCCTTGAACCTCAGTGCCAGAGAGGAGATGGCACAAACCTTTCCAGGAGTCCAAGTCAGAAGAAAACCCAAAGTTTCTCAAAGCAATAATGGGTACCACTGAGGTCGAGCCCCAACACAGGCTCTTCATTGACTCCTTGGAGGAGAGAATTGGAGACCATGATGGCCCCAAAACCTATCAGAGACTGAGAGAAGAAAGGAAAAAGTAAAGTACTTTAAAAAACTAAAGTATTTCGAGCATTAATGAGCCCCACTGAGTGTTGTTATGAGAAAGGCTCTCAAGGGACTAATTAAAGCAGATAATTGGAGGCCATGATTGCACAAAGATCTCAGAGACTCCAACACAAAAGCAAAACCCAAAGTCCTTTAAAAAACCTGCAGTCCCTGGGAGCATGAAGGAGCCCCCAGGGTCATTCCTGACCAAGGCTCCCCAGGGACTGGTCCCAGCAGATCCCTGAGGCCACTGGGATGTGGGGAGATTGTGAGGGCAGGACAAGGGGTGACAGTGCCCAGCTTTGCTGGGGCTGTGCCAGGAGGCCCCAGTGGCTCAGGACAAGGTGTCTCCTCAGGGTCCTTGGTGGCACAGACCCTGCTGTGCCCCAGGGCACCAAGACTTGGTTTCTCTTTGTTTCCATCTGTCATCTCTGCCTCCAATTTCCTGGTCTAACTGGAACATGGGGACACTTTCTCAGTCCTGTCCCTCAGCAGGACCTATTAAAACTTGAAGAAACTTTGGAGTCGGATTCTGACTTGGCGTTCTTGAGAGGTTTCCTCACCTCCCTTTCAGGGACTGATGCCTCAGCACAAACCCCAAGAGGGTCATTAAAGTCCTTGTGCTGTGTCTGTGCTGCTCAGCTGGGCTGGGCTCCTGGCACAGAGGGGCATCCTAGAAAACAAGAAGAGCTTCAAAAGCACATTTCTCTTGATGAGCAATTCATCTCCCAGCTCAGCAGAACTGGTGCTGCAGCCATCCCAGGCACAGCACAGAGGCACAGAGAGCTTCAATCAGTCAGGACTGCGAAGGTGCTCAGAAGTGACTGGGGCAGAATCACTCCCAGCCCTTGATACAGGAAGCCTCTGGCTGCAGGACAATGCAGCTGCAGCTCCTGGAGTGACTTCCTAAAGCTGGAACATTCCAATGCCTGCAGACTCTGTGAGTACAACGGTCTCAGTATTTCTGGTGCAGGGGAAGTGAAATGCTCATGAATCTCTGATATGCTGAGGGTTTATGATCAATTACAGAATATTTCCAAGACAAGGATTTTGATAAAAATGAGGAAATTTCCTAAGTCTTTGTATTCAGTTTCCTACTAATGGAGAATAGCAGGGAGAGGGGGATCAATATTAAAAACATTATATATTGTGACAAGTGCCTGAGACATCAAAACTCTTACTTTCAAAGATCACTTGTGGGAGTCCAGAGTATTCCTCTGGCTTCCCTGGAAGGTTTAAGACCCCCCTGGTGGGGTCCCCAAAGACCCTCGAATGAGACCCAGGTGTCTCAGGGGCTGGATTTAGCTCCTTGGAACAATTTACCAACATTGAGAGAAGAAATGCAAGCCGCAAAAATAAATAGAGTGTAAATTAGACTGTTAGAATGTAGAATTAGCAGATTTCTAGAATGTTTGTGATAAGGGACACGTGGCCAACATGGAGAATTGGGGGTGTGGACACCTCTACCTCCTTCTTCTCCGTGTCATCCATGCTGGGTGACACGCTGGCACTTTTAGATTGGATGAGAACAGAGCTGGACGATGTAACAAGATTGTATTGTGTCCTGGGTTGGTGTTGTGTCTGCTCCTCTCCCGCCCCCACACCTCTCTGTCTGCATGGAGCTGCTGCCGGTGCCCTTTTCCCCCCCCGAGGGAGGTGGTGCCCCTGGGCTGTGCTGCTTTGCTTGCTGCTGCTGCCCGGCTGCTGCTGTTGCTTGCTGCTCGCTTGCTTCTGCCCCGCTGCTTCTGCCCCGCTGCTTCTGCCCCACTGCTTCTGTGCCGCTGCTGATGCCCCGGATCTGCCCCAGCTGCTGCCTTCCCCTGCCCCTTCTCTCCTTCAGCTCCAAGATCTGTACCAGCTCCGGACGGGACCTGAGCATCAGAGACTGCCTCCGGAGCCTGCCCAAGAAGCTTCTCGCCCTTCCCAGCAGCGACCGTCTCTCACTTCAGTGAAAACGTTTTTTGTCATCTGGGATTGTACTTTCCTGTTGCTGGGAAGTGTTTTTCTTGTGTTTGTTAATAAACAGGTTTTTTCCACTTTTTCCCCCGAGTAAAATTCTCTCCGAGCCCAGTGGGGGGAGGAATTGTGAGGGGGGCTTATTCTGGGGGGCTCCTTTGGAGGCTTCCCCCCAGTTTTGTCCTAAACTTGGACAAATAATTTGGTGGCCCATACGGGGAAACCAGAGAAAGTGGAAAAAACTGTGTAACTGTATATAATGGTGTTTGGGATGGATTTTGGTATGTGGTTCTGGATACTGAGGTTTTTTGAGGTTTTAATGCCTCTTTGGTCTCTGGGGTTATTTTCCTGCCCGGAAATAGCTCCAGTACTGTCCCTTATTTGTAGTTTTTATACTAGAGGGATAATGACCAAAATATTGATTGGACTGGGCCTGGTTGCAATGGCTTGTAAGAGATTTATGAAGATGCTGGAATCGGTTCCAGGGATATCTTCTGGATCCTGGTTATGGATATGCATTCAGTTTGTTAGAGGAGAAGCAGGGGAGGAGGCTTTTCAGCCTTTGCTTCCCTTTGTCTCCTCTGAATTTTTTACATCATTATTAGGAAATGTGCAGTTCTCCTTGAGTATTAAAGAGATCATCTTTCTGATGTTTAATTTTGTAAGCTTCCTTTACACGGTTTACAGTTTATATAAAATCAGGGCTGAGATTTCTAGAGGTGCTGGTGCGACTCCTGATTTAGCAGCAGAGCAAATTGTGAGGAGTCCTGAGTGGTGTGGGAAATGGCAGGACCTGGGCCAAATGTTAAAGGAATTTTCTGATCCTATGGTTTGGGATTTTTCACATGAACAAATTCAGAACCCAGCTGAGGTGGTAAAATATTTGAAAGAGAAATGCCACAATAGCTCTAAGGAAAAAAAGATTACTGCAGTGAGCTGGGCTCTGGCGTATGCTTATTGTACCCTGTTAGATAGTGGAGAACAACAAACAAAGGAAAGGGAACAGGGAGATAACATAGCTACTATGCCAGCTACTCAGGCTGTAGTTAACACGCCAGGCTCGAGGACAGGGGCGAAATTAGAAAGTTAGCTTCAACCAATGGCTGTGGCTACTAGTACAAGGAGTGGAAAGTGCACCAAGAAGACCGATCGGCCAGTGGAGGATGATGATGAGGATGCAGGAGAAGGACCTTCAACGCCTCCTGATATAAAATCAAGAGTTAAAACAACTAGTGTGAGATCAGAGACTACTAATGAGTCCCTTTCCCTAAAAGATCTTCGTGGTTTAAGAAAGGATTATACAAGACGGCCTGATGAATCCATAATTAGTTGGCTGGTCCGGCTTTGGGATGCGGCAGGTGAGGCTACCATCCTAGATGGCACTGAGGTGAGACATTTGGGATCCCTGTCTCATGATCCAGTCATCGGTCAAGGAATGATGAGGGAGGCTTACCCTCAAAGCCTCTGGGCACGTGTTTTAGACAGCGTGGCACAAAGATATCTGTGTGCTGATGACCTGTATACGCAGCAGACCAAGTGGAAAACCATAGAGCAAGGGAACCAACGTCTGAGGGAGATGGCAGTGGCGGAGATTATTTTTTCAGATGATATAACAACTAGGAACCCAGAACTGGTACCATGCACACCTGTAATGTGGAGAAAGCTGGTGCGACTCGGGCCATCTGAATATGCGTCTGCTTTGGCAATAATGAAGAGGGAAGAGATATATGAAATGGTGCTGGACATGGCGAAGAAGCTCCGGGCATACGTGGATGCTGTGCATGGCCCAACCCATGTCAGAATCACCGCTGTGGAAACACGATTACAAAATTTAGAGGACAAGATAGAGGAAAATCATAAGAGGCTCAGGGAGGAAATTAAGGAGGACCTCCTCCAAATTTCAGCTGTACAGATTAGAAACCCTGGCACCCAACGTACACGTTCTCCTGATGGGGAGAGGAGGTACACCCCCTGGGCCGAGCTATGGTTTTTCTTGCAGGATTCTGGAGAGAACATGAGGAGGTGGGATGGAAAACCTACGGTTGCTCTGGCACGACGGGTGAGAGATTTGAAGGAAGGCAAGATTGAAAGAGGAAGTTCCATCCGAAGGAGAGCCGCTCCTGTTGCCCGTACTCAAAGTGCCAAATATGATAGTGATAATGACGTGTCTGACCCTCTCAAAGGTGCTTCTAGGATGCATGCCCCAGGAAAGAAAGATAAACAGGCTTAGAGGGGCCCTGCCTCTAGCCAGGGTGAGGCGAGGGAAAATCGTGTCTTTTGGACTGTGTGGATTCGGTGGCCTGGCACATCGAAACCACAGAAGTACAGAGCTTTAGTTGACACAAGAGCACAATGTACGATAATTCCATCAAGATATGTGGGGGAAGAATCCGTTTCTATTGCTGGTGTAACAGGTGGCTCGCAGGACTTCACCCTGGTGGAAGCTGAAGTGAGTTTAACAGGAAGGGATTGGAAGAAACGTCTTATTGTGACTGGTCCAGAGGCCTCATGCATTTTGGGCATAGATTACCTTCGGAGCGGGTATTTTAAGGACCCAAAAGGCCTTAAGTGGGCATTCGGGATAGCAGCTGTGATGGCAGAACACATCCGGCAATTGAACACCTTGCCTGTACTGTCTGAGAATCCCATTACAGTAGGACTGCTGAAAGGAGAAGAGCAACGAGTGCCAATTGCCACTTCAATAGTACATCGCCGCCAATATAGGACAACACGAGATGCTGTGATCCCCATTCACAACATGATCCGTGAGCTGGAGAGCCAAGGGGTGGTGAGCAAAACCCACTCACCCTTCAGCAGCCCCATCTGGCCTGTGTGAAAATCTAATGGACAATGGAGACTGATTGTGGACTATCGTGAATTGAATGAAGTGACTCCACCGCTGAGCGCTGCCGTGCTGGATATGCTGGAGCTGCAGTACGAGCTGGAGTCCACGGCAGCAAGGTGGTATGCCACCATTGACATTGCCAATGCGTTTTTCTCCATTCCTCTGGCCGCAGAGTGCAGACTTCAGTTTGCTTTGACCTTGAGGGGCGTGCAGTACACCTGGAACCGACTGCCCCAGGGATGAAAACACAGTCCCACCATCTGCCATGGACTAATCCAGGCTGCACTGGAAAAGGGTGAGGCTCAGGAACATCTACAATATATTGATGACATAATCGTATGGAGGAACACAGCAGCGGAAGTGTTTGAGAAAGGAGAGAAAATCATCCAAATTCTCCTGGAAGCCGGCTTCGCCATCAAGAAGAGTAAGCTTAAGGGACCTGCTCGTGAGATCCAGTTCTTGGGAGTGAAGTGGCAAGATGGACGGCGTCAGATTCCTACTGATGTCATTAACAAAATTACAGCTATGTCCCCACCTACTAACAAGAAGGAGACACAAGCTTTCCTAGGTGCCATTGGCTTTTGGAGAATGCACATCCCTGAGTACAGCCAGATTGTGAGCCCTCTCCACCAGCTCACTCGCAACAAGAACGATTTCCACTGGGGCCCTGAACAACAACAAGCCTTCATCCAGATTAAACAAGAGATCGCCCATGCAGTAGCTCTTGGCCCCGTCAGGACAGGACCAGATGTGAAGAACATACTGTACTCTGCAGCTGGGAACCATGGTCTATCCTAGAGCCTGTGGCAGAAGGTGCCTGGTGAGACCCGAGGCCGACCCCTGGGATTTTGGAGCAGAAGTTACAGAGGGTCTGAAGGGAATTACACCCCAACGGAGAAGGAAATTTTGGCCGCCTATGAGGAAGTCCAAGCCGCTTCAGAAGTATTGATACGGAAGCACAGCTTCTCCTGGCACCCCGACTGCCAGTGCTGGGGTGGATGTTCAGCGGAAAGGCTCCCTCAACCCACCATGCCACCAGTGCCACATGGAGCAAGTGGATAGCCCTCATCACTCAGCATGCCAGAATCAGGAAATTGAATCGCCCTGGGATTCTGGAAATAATTACAAACTGGCCCAAAGGTGAAAGTTTCGGAGTCACAGATGAGGAACAAGAACCAGTGACACGGGCTGAAGAAGCTCCACCATACAACGAGCTACCGGCAGAGGAAACACGCTATGCTCTATTCACTGATGATTCCTGTCGTGTCGTGGGGATGGACCAGAGATGGAAAGCAGCTGTATGGAGCCCCATACGACGGGTTGCAGAGGCCACTGAAGGAGAGGGTGGATCTAGTCAATTCGCCGAACTCAAAGCCCTCCAACTGGCCCTTAACATCGCAGAGAGAGAGAAATGGCCGAAACTCTGTTTATACACTGATTCCTGGGTGGTAGCCAATGCTCTGTGGGGATGGTTGAAGAAATGGAAAGAGGCGAACTGGCAGCGCAGAGGAAAACCATTTTGAGCTGCTGAAGAGTGGAAAGACATCGCTACTCGATTAGAGAGGTTACCTGTTAAAGTTCGCCATGTAGACGCCCATGTCCCCAAAAGCAGAGCCAATGAGGAGCAGCAAAATAATCAGCAAGTAGATCAAGCTGCAAGGATAGGGGTGTCGAAGATAGACTTAGATTGGGAACACAAGGGAGAGTTGTTCCTAGCTCGATGGGCCCATGATGCCTCGGGTCATCAGGGCAGAGATGCCACCTAAAAGTGGGTATGAGACCGAGGGGTGGATCTAACCATGGACCATCTCTCAGGTTATCCATGACTGTGAGATGTGCGCTGCCATCAAGCAGGCGAAGCGGGTGAAGCCCCTCTGGTATGGGGGGCAGTGGTCTAAGTATAAGTATGGGGAGGCCTGGCAGATAGATTATATCACACTGCCTCAGACCCGCCAAGTCAAGCGCTACGTCCTGACCATGGTGGAAGCCACAACTGGATGGTTAGAGACGTACCCAGTGTCTCATGCTACAGCCTGCAACACCATCCTGGGCCTGGAAAAGCAGGTCCTGTGGAGGCATGGCACCCCTGAGAGGATCGAGTCAGACAATGGGACTCATTTCAAGAACAATCTAATTAACACCTGGGCTAGAGAACACGGTATTGAGTGGGTGTACCACATCCCTTACCACGCACCAGCTGCAGGTAAAGTGGAAAGGTACAATGGATTATTGAAAACCACCTTGAAGGCATTGGGTGGGGGGTCTTTTAAAAACTGGGAACAACATCTAGCAAAGGCTACTTGGTTAGTTAACACCAGAGGTTCCATCAACCGAGCAGGTCCTGCCCAGTCTGACTCCCTTAATACAGTGGATGGAGATAAAGTCCCAGTGGCCCATGTTAGAGGTCTGTTAGGAAAGGCAGTATGGGTTAATCCTGCCTCGAGTACAGGCAAACCCATTCGTGGGATTGTCTTTGCTCAAGGACCAGGATGCACGTGGTGGATAATGCAGGAAGATGGAATAACACGATGTGTACCACAGGGAGAACTGATTGTAGGATGAGACAGAAAGACATATGTAAGTGTTGAAGGTCTGAGTAAGTGAAATGAGAGGAAATGTGTAAGTGATGAAGGTTTGAGCAAGTCAGATGAAAGCTTTACGTTGTAGTTACTGGGTGTATATCCCAATCGTGTGTAACGTTCACAATGTGGGATAAGGGGTGGAATGTCCTGGGTTGGTGTTGTGTCTTCTCCTCTCCCGCCCCCACACCTCTCTGTCTGCATGGAGCTGCCGCCGGTGCCCTTTCCCCCCCCGGGGGAGGTGGTGCCCCTGGGCTGTGCTGCTTGGCTTGCTGCTGCTGCCCAGCTGCTGCTGTTGCTTGCTACTCGCTTGCTTCTGCCCCGCTGCTTCTGCCCCGCTGCTTCTGCTCCACTGCTTCTGTCCCACTGCTGATGCCCCGGATCTGCCCCAGCTGCTGCCTTCCCCTGCCCCTTCTCTCCTTCAGCTCCAAGATCTGTACCGGCTCTGGACGGGACCTGGACATCAGAGACTGCCTCCGGAGCCTGCCCAAGAAGCTTCTCGCCCTTCCCAGCAGCGACCGTCTCTCACTTCAGTGAAAACATTTTTTGTCATCTGGGATTGTACTTTCCTGTTGCTGGGAAGTGTTTTTCTTGTGTTTGTTAATAAACAGGTTTTTTCCACTTTTTCCCCCCGAGTAAAATTCTCTCCGAGCCCAGTGGGGGGAGGAATTGTGAGGGGGGCTTATTCTGGGGGGCTCCTTTGGAGGCTTCCCCCCAGTTTTGTCCTAAACTTGGACATATTTTATTGGGGGTCATTTGTAAATACCTAGTACGTAATTTAGACTATAAAAGATAAGTCCTGCCTCTACCAGGCAGATTCTGCCTTGGACATCTAGCGAGCAGACCGCTGTTCGCTGGACAAAGCATTCCTGAGATATGGAAGAATAAACAACCATGAAAACCTCTAAGAACAGCCTCCTGCAGTCTCTCATTGATGGGCATTGGAAAGAGCTGGGTTCCAGACCACCTGCATGTCCTCCAGAGGTGATCTCAGGTCTAAGGAGACACCTCGGGATGTGACAATCACTTAGTTCAGAGGAGATTCCTTATGTGCTTTTAGCCACTCCTCTGCCCATGGAGAGCACCTGCATTCTCTTTGCTGGGCTCATAAGGCTCAGTCTAACCTGTCCTTTCTCCAAGCTGCAAACAGAACCTGCTCCAGCCAGTCCCCAGCAAACAGGTAGGGTTCTGTAGGGCCACGGAAAGTGCACAAAGTTTTGAGGTTTGTGAGTGCTGGCAGGAAGAGATCAGGCACAGGGAAACAGTTGCAGGAGGAAAATCTCCAGGACACAGAGATTAGGGAATGAGAGAAAATAAAACCAGAAATGTTGTGGCAGGGGGAGTTTAGAGATCTCCATAGGAACCCCTGCAGTGCAGACCCTCTCTCTGAACAAGCCCACTCCCTCCTGTCCCCAGCCAAGCCTCTGCCCTCATGGCCGGGGTTCCAAGGGGGGAAGCCCCTCCAGGCAGAGCTGCAGCAGAGCCATGGGGCAGCTCTTCAGCTCCGAGCCCAGTTCCCTCTGCAGAGCACAGGGCTGGGAGCAGCTGCTGGCACTGGGGGCTCTGGGAGGGGGGCACAGCTGGCTCAGGGTGATGCTGTCCCCATTGCCTGGCTGTGGGCAATGCTGTCAGTGCAGCCAGGGAAGGAGCTGGATCTCCCTTACTCCAATGCCATCATTGGGACACTTGGAAATCTCCCTGACATTTCAGTCCAAGCTGGGAGCTTCAATCCGGGATGCAAACCTCTCCTAGAGCATCTTTGAGTTACAAGATTCATGGGGAAAGGCAGAGATGTTCTGACATAGAAAACGCTTTTGGGTTGGTGAAATGAGCAACGTGAGTCCTGGGACACAAAGGTGGAGCTTTACTGTGGTGGATCACAATGATCTCAGCAGTATCTTCTGATTTGTTAAGAGAAACCCTCCTTCTGACAAGGGTGTAAGCCCAGAGAGAATCTGAAAAGGTCAGAATGACTCACCACCTCCCTTCACTCTCTATTCATCACTTTGTCTCACGGAACATGCTCTATTCTACCTGAATCCAGCAGAAATGCCAAGGGTTTGATAACCAAGAATACCAGGAGAGACACAGGGAGAGCTTATAAAGAAAACCCCAGAACTCTTAAATGTAAAAGGATATCTGTGAGTTCAGAGCAGTGTGTATGGAAATGGCTTTGATTTTGGTTACAGATACCACCTTTAACTTTTCACTGTCCTTTTCTCCATGGCCGTACCTAATGCTCAGCAGCAGCAAATGTCCAACAGCAGCTCCATCAGCCACTTCCTCCTGCTGCCACTGGCAGACACATGGCCACTGCAGCTCCTGCACTTCTGCCTCTTCCTGGGCATCTCCCTGGCTGCCCTCCTGGGCAACGGCCTCATCATCAGTGCCGTAGCCTGCGGTCACCACCTGCACACCCCCATGTTCTTCTTCCTGCTCAACCTGGCCCTCAGCGACCTGGGCTGCATCTGCACCACTGTGCCCAAAGCCATGCACAATTCCATCTGGGACACCAGGACCATCCCCTACTCAGGATGTGCTGCTCAAGTGTTTTTCTTTATGTTCTTCGTTTCTGCAGATTACTATCTCCTGACCATCATGTGCTACGACCGCTACGTGTCCATCTGCAAACCCCTGCACTACAGGACCCTCCTGGGCAGCAGAGCTTGTGCCCACATGGCAGCAGCTGCCTGGGCCAGTGGATTTCTCCATGCTCTGTTGCACACAGCCAATACATTTTCCCTGTCCCTGTGCCGGGGCAATGCCCTGGGCCAGTTCTTCTGCGAAATCCCACACATCCTCAAACTCTCCTGCTCAAATTCAAACCTCAGGAAATTTGGGCTTCTTGCACTCAGTGCCTCTTCAGCACATGGCTGTTTTGTGTTCATTGTTTTCTCCTATGTGCAGATCTTCAGGGCTGTGCTGAGGATCCCCTCTGAGCAGGGACGGCACAAAGCCTTTTCCACCTGCCTCCCTCACCTGGCTATGGTCTCCCTGTTTCTCAGCTTTGGAGCACTTGCCTACCTGAAGCCCCTCTCCATGTCCTCCCCATCCCTGGATCTGGCCCTTTCAGTTTTGTACTCTGTGGTGTCTCCAGCCCTGAACCCCCTCATCTACAGCCTGAGGAACCAGGAGCTCAAGGCTGCAGTGTGGAGACTGGTGACAGGAAAATTTCAGAAACGTTAAACTACTGGCTAATTTCTGTAAATCACTTTTAATACAGTAATTGTTCTTGGGTCTGGTAGTGGGTTTGGTTTTTCACCCTTTGTTTCAGTTTTTTAATGTTATCCACTAAGAAATGCCCTTTTCTCTCCATCTTCCTTGTGGCCACAGACTCTCAAAAAGGAGATATGCCCTCAGTGGCTTTCAATGAAATAAATATCTCCCAGCAAAGATTTCTCCAGAGATGCCCCTTTTGTTCCCTTCTCTGGAGCTACAGCAGCAATGTCTCTGTGCAGAACTGGGGCAGATCAGTGCTGGCACAGCAACTGTGCTTAGCAGCAGCAGCAGCACTTGGTATTGCCAGTGCTGCTCCTGTGCCACTGCCCCGCTGCCCTCCTGCCCCTCGTGTTGCTGCAGGGCCTGAGTGCTCTCGGGGCCGGGCACAGCCCTGGGGGTGGCAGTGCCGGGGCTGCAGCAGGGACAGGCCATGGGCACTGCTGGGGCAGCGCTGATGCCTCAGGGCAGGGCCTGGGGGCTCCAGGCTCCTTGGCCAGGCTCTCTCCACAACACTTGGCCAGGACAATGCTGAGCAGAGAAAACCCCCATGAGCAGCCCCAGGCTGGCCATGGGCAGGCTGGGGGTAAACAGCACGGCTGGTGCTCTGCAAGGTCCCTGCAAGGGGGAGACCCTGGCAAGGAGCAGCAGAGCAGGGGCTGATCCATCCCCACTGCACTGGACAGCCCAGGGCAGCGTCCCAGAGCGTCCTCATGCACCTGCCAACAACATCCCCCCTCTGCAGCCCTGGCCTCTCCCCCAGCTCACACAGGTGCCGCATCCTTGCAGGCACAGACACGGCAGCACTGGCTCAGGAGCCCCTGTTTGCACTGCACAGAGCAGGCATCAGCACCCCCATGGTGCTGCTGTGGGGAGATGGAGCTGAGTGAGCACAAATGCCATCAGCCCCTGGGACCAGCAAGGGCTGGAGATGGGAGGGAAACCACTCAGGTTTATTGTGGCCTCTGCAGTCAGCCAGAAAATTTGTTCCCATGAGCTGTGAGTTTCCTGTCTCACTGTGGATGTTGCTGCTCAGAGCCAGGGCTGCCTGGCACCCACCCCCTGCCAGCCCTGAGCGTTTTCCTTGGCTTCACCTTTCATTCTTTACTCTTCCTAATAAACTTTTATCTGACTGCCCCTCCCTGTCCCCTCCAATGCAAACAGCCTACACTCCCCATTTCAGTTCCTGAGTTGGCACCATGGGAATGTCCCTTGAGGACCAGGATCATCCTCCAAGTGCTGCAGGAATTGTCTGCAGCGTCCTGCAGTGCCTCCTGCGGCTCCCTTGCCAGAGGCAGCACAGGCCAGGTGGGTCACATCTGGGCTGGTGTGTCTGGGTGTGGGACTCCCTATTCTGGGCAGTGAGGAGGGGCTGGAGAGGCTCTGCAGGACAGACAGGATGGGCTCTGGGGCTGTGTGGAGAAGCTGAGGGACCTGGGCTGCTGGACCTTCTGAAGAGGAGGTCCAGGGCTCATCCTGCAAGTACTCCAAGGGTGGTTCCAGAGAATCACAGAATTGGTGAAGTTGGAAAAGGCCTTGGAAATCATCAAGTCCAACCTTTGCCCTGAAACCACCTTCTCTCCCCTAAGCCTACTCCAGGATAAACAATACCACTTCTCTCAGTCACTCCTTACGGGACTTGTGTTCCAGACCCCTCACCAGCCTTGCTGCCCTTCTCTGGACATGCTGCAGCATCTCCATGTCCTCCTTAATTTGGGGGGCCTAGAACTGGAGACAGCACTCGATGTGCTGCCCAACCAGTGCTGAGCACAGGGGAAGAATCACTGCCCTGTTCCTGCTGGCCACACCATTCCTGATCCAGGCCAGGTGCTATTGGCCATCTTTGCCACCTGGGCACACTGCTGGCTCATGTCCAGCCTCCTGTCCATCAGTGCCCCCAGCACACTTTCTGCCTGGCCACTGTCCAGCCACACTGTCCCCAGCCTGTAGCACTGCAGGGGCTGTTGTGGCCAAATTGCAGGACCCAGCACTTGGTCTTGTTAAACCTCACATTGTTGGATTTGGGCCCTGGATCCAGCCTGTCCAGGTCCCTCTGCAGAGCCCTCCTACCCTCCAGCAGATCCACACTCACACCCAGCTTGGTGCCATCTGCACATTTGCTGATGATGGACTCAATTCTCTCATCCAGATCATCAATGCAGATATTGAAATCCACGCTGGCTGGCTCTGATCCCTCAGCCATCCTGTAGGTGCCCTGTGATGGCACTCAAGGTGATCTGTTCCATCACCTTGCTGGGCACTGAGCTCAGGCTGACAGGCCTGGATTTCCCCAGATCCTCCTTCCAGCCCTTCTTGGGGATGGGCTCACATTGGCACCTCCAGTCCTCTGGGACCTCCCTGGTGAGCCAGGACTGATGGTAAATGATGGAGAGCAGCTTGAGGAGCTCATCCACCAGATCCCTCATCACCCTAGGATGGATCCCATCTGGTCCCAGAGACACCTGTGAGCATCTGAGTGGCTCAGCAGGTCCCCAGCTGCTTCCTCCTGGATTGCAGGGGTCTGTTCTACTCCCTGTCCCCATCTACCAGCACAGGAGAACACTTGTCCTGAAGACAGTCTGTCCTATTGGTTAAAACTGAGGCAATGAAGGGGTTAAGTACCTCAGGTTTTCCTCATCTTTGGTAACCATACTCCCTCCAATAAGGATAGGATGTTCTCCTTCTTCCTCCTTTTGCCTTTAACGTATGGAGAGAATTATTTTTGTTATCCTTCACAGAAGTGGCCAGGTCCTAACTGAGCTTTTACCTCTCTCTTTGATTTCTTTCTGAATGACTTACAGACATTCTTAAACATTTCCTGGGTTGCCTGCCCCTCTTTCCAAAGGTGATGCACCCTCATTTTTCCTTTGTTGCCTAGAGGAGCTGGAACAGAGATCACACAGTGTTAAGGGGAATACAATGGGTATTTATTGAGAGGCCTTCAAAGGCCACACCTGGCAGTACCAGTGTCACAGTGTGGCCCCTGCCCTGCCCAGATGGTTCCAAGATGGAAGCAAAAGAGGGCTTGGTCACATAATCTCACATCTTCATAGACTTTAGTCTGTTTGCATACAGGAGTCAACCATCCAATAAATAGTCTCAAATTGTAAGGTTTCATCCTCCTTGCCTCCTGGCTGGCCCTCCCTCCTCTTTTCCCGTTGTTTATGCTTAGGGCCTGGAGTTAGAAGAGACTGTCCTTGACTCAATAGCTGGAATCAGACTATTTTTTCTTCATCACCCTAAGCACAATGGAAAAGCGTATCCAAGCAGAACAGAAAACTCAGATCTTAAGGCATCATTTCCCCCCTTTAGAGGCTCGACAAGACCTCTACCTTGTCAAGCCTCTATTCTAACTTTTATTAACAGCAAGCACCCAATGACCGACAAGTGTCCAATAACAATAAATATCTAAGAATAGATAAGTAAATACTAATAAACATATACCTAATACACATAAACATCTAATAAGAATAATATCTTACACAATCAAATATTTTATAAAGAAGAATAGTAATTAAATACAAAAGAGGAATCACTTGAAATGTGTTATCATTAACATCAGTCTTTGTTGTTACAATTGCTCAGGAGCAGAGGCTCTCTTAATTCTGGAATAGTGAATCCAGGGTCCTCTGTCAGCAACTTTGACCACAGTAAAGGTTGCCAGCAGGACTTTAAATAGTCCTTTCTACTTGGCTTGCAAAGGATCACTGTCCCACCATTTCACATAGACCCAATCTCCAGGTTGGAACGGATGTGCAGGTGTGTCCAGTCCTATGGGTCTGGGTAGCACGATGTAACTGTGGAGCTTCTGTAAAGTGGAATCTAAAGCCATTAAATAGTGCTGCAAATCACATTTCCACTTCAAATGAATTTCACCTGGAATGTGTGGACTTTGATACGGTCTGCCATACAGTATTTCGTAGGGACTGATGTTACCCCTCCGCCTTGGTTGGATGCGAATTCTCAATAAAGCTATAGGTAGGGCCTGAACCCACGTCATGGATGTCTCCTGACAAATTTTACTAATTTGTCTTTTAAGAGTCCCATTCATACGTTCAACTTTACCACTCGCTTGGGGTCTATAAGGTGTGTGTAGATCCCAAGTAATTCCCAAAATCAGGCTAACGTCTTTAACCACTGTAGCAACAAAGTGTGGTCCCCTATCTGATGATATTCCCAAGGGAATCCCAAATCTTGGAATTATGTGGTTAAGCAAAACTTTCACCACCTCCCTAGCTGTGTTAGTGTGACAGGGGTCATCTACTGAAGGTGTCAACTAACACCTGTATGTACTGGTATCCCTCTTTGTGTGGTAACTCTGCAAAATCTATTTGCCAGTAATCCCCAGGAAGGTCTCCTTCCTTTGTTACTCCTAACACAACTCTCTTTCTTGTGTTGGGGTTGTTTTTACAGCAAATCTCACATTTACTTACTACTGATCGTATAGTATGAATAATTCCCTTCCCTATTACTACCTTTCTTGGGTGTTTCAAAAGGTTTTCAACCCCGAAATGTGGGGTTTCGTGTTCTCTCTGAACTAATTCCCAAAGGATCAGGGGTGGGACTACCACCTGGTTTGTCAGGGTAACAGCCCATCCACCTTCTGTGATTTCAGCTTTAAGAAATTTTATTAGTTTGTGGTCTGGTCTGTCATATTTTGGTGTATATCCAAACAAATCAATCTCTTTTTGTGGAATTACTGCAAGAATACCTTTTTCTGCAATGCTTCTTGCTGTTTTATTAGCAAAACAATTTCCCAGTTCTGGAGTAGTTTTCCCCTTTTGGTGACCTCTACAATACATGATAGCTACTTCTGCAGCTCTTTTAACGCTCTCTAAGAGGGCAAGTATTTGCTCAGCATGCTTGATTTGATTACCTTGAGCATTCAAGAGTCCTCTCTCCTTTCAGATGGCTCCATGGGCATGGACAACACTAAATGCATATTTGGAATCAGTCCATATATTTACCTTTTTTCCCTTACTCAGGTCTAGAGCTCTTGTTAGTGCAATCAGCTCAGCTTTCTGTGATGACACATCTGCTGGCAGGGCCTTTGCCTCGATCACCTTGTCCTGTGTGGTCACTGCATAGCCTGTCATCATTTTACCATTTTTCTTGAAGCTGCTTCCGTCGGTAAAGAGTTCCCAATCTGGATTCTCCATGGGCACGTCTTTCAGATCTGGTCGGCTGGAATAGACCTCCTCAATTATCTGCAAGCAGTCATGCTCTAGCTCATTGTCAATTAAGATGGAGGACAGAAACATGGCAGGGTTAACAACGGAAGTTATTTTTAGGGTAACATCATCTTGCTCTAACAACAGCGACTGGTATCTCAGCATCCAGTTGCCGGACAGCCAATGTCCCCCCTTCTGTTCAAGGACAGCTGCTATAGTAGGGGTACATACACCACAATGTGTCGCCCAAGGGTGAGTTTTCGGGCCTCCTGGATTAAAATGACAGTGGCTGCCAAGGCCTTTAGGCACCCCGGCCAACCTTCGGCAACACTATCCAGCTGTTTGGAAAAGTAGGCCACAGCTCTCCGCTGGTTCCTGAGATGCTGTGCTAGCGCCATATTCTGTCTCTCAAATGTAAAAAGTTCAAAAGGTTTAGTTAGGTCTGGCAGTCCCAGTGCTGGAGATGACATCAGTGAGTGTTTCAGCTGTTTAAAAGCTGCTCTAGTGTGTTCAGTCCATGGAATAATTCCTCTCTCGGCTGCTTTTAATGCCCCATATAGGGGTTTTACTAGAAGTCCATAATTTGCTATCCATAAACAACACAAACCTACCATTCCCAGGAAGGCTTGCATCTCTCTCACTGTAGGGGGCTCTGGGAGTTGACAGATGGCTTCTTTCTGTTCCTTGCTGAGTTGTCTGTGTCCACGGGAGATCTCAAGTCCCAAATAGACGACTGTTTCTTTAGCAATCTGTGCTTTATCTTTAGAGACTCTGTACCCACTAAGTCCCAAGAAGTTTAATAAACTTACAGTGAATCGTATACAGTCATCTCTGGTCCTGGCTGCAATCAAGATGTCATCCACATATTGAAGAATAACTCCCTCTGGCTCCTGTTTTTCCAGTCTTCCAATTCCTTTGCTAGCTGGTTCCCAAATATGGTTGGGCTGCTCTTGAAACCTTGGGGTAAAACTCTCAAGTTAAGTTGACATTTCTTCCCTGTCTCAGGATTTTCCCATTCAAAAGCAAAAAGGTCTTGACTATTTTGTCAATAGGAATGCAGAAAAAGGCATCTTTCAGATCTGTAACAGTAAACCACCCTAATTCATCTCTTAGTGTGGTCAAAAGTGTGTAGGGATTGGTTACTACTGGATGTATATCCTCCGTAATTTTGTTTTTGATTTTGATTGCTCTTAAGTCTTGTACTAATCGGTAACTCTTACCATCTACTTTCTTAACAGCTAAAATGGGGGTGTTGAATTTGGACTCACCTTGCACTAACAAACCATGTTGTAGGAATTTTTCAATTATAGTTATCAATCCCTTACGACTTTCTAATTTTAAGGGGTATTGTTTCTGCCTTACTGGTGTTGCTCCTGGTTTGAGTGCAATACTCACTGGTTCTGCGCATTTGGATCTTCCTGGGATATCACTGGCCCATGCTATTGGATTTACCACATTTTCCACTTCAGTGGGGATTTCACTGCATTTTTCCTGTATAAAAAGTGCAACAACTTGGACAAATTTAGATTCAGCAATTATAACTTGCACACTCTTTCCTTTTCTGAATTTAATCTCTGCTTCCAATTTTTCGAGCAAGTCCATCCCCATCAATGGTTTGGGGAGTTAGGCATGTAAAGGAATTTACATGGGTTACCTAATGCTTCCCCAGTTTGAATTCTAAAGGTTGGAAAAAAGGCCGTGTTTCAGTTACCCTAGTCGCTCCAACAACATGTACAGTGTGGTGACTTCCTTTCCCTTCTAAGGTATTCAACACAGAATATGCTGCTCCGGTATCTACCAAAAACTCGATATCATCTTTCCCCAGCTTAGTCGTAACCAAGGGCTCTGCTGGGGGAAGAACCCTTGGTCACCGTCACTCAGAGCCTGAGCCACTTGGAGTTTGTACTACTGGGAGCTGGGAAACCGAGGATTTTTCTTTTAACACTGGACAGTCCTTTTTCCAATGTCCCCACTTTTTAGAGTATGCACACTGGTCCTTCTCTGTAGAGGAAGCTTTTTTGGATGACTTTTCCTGAGTTGCCTTCTTACTAGGTTGGGGTTTAACCCTTTCAGTTGGACCTCTATCTCAAAACACCTCCCAGGCAACCTCTAGCAGTTTCTCCATACCTCAGACTCCATCTATCTTTTGCAGCTTCCTTCCTATATCCTTTGAAGCCTGACCCATAAATAACAAAACCACATGTGCTTTACCATCAGCTGATTCAGGGTCTAGATCAGTATACTTGATAGCGGCTTCTCTTAACCTGTTTAAAAAAATCAATGGATGATTCATCATAATTTTTTCTTGCTTCATAAAGCTTTGACCAATTTATATCTTTAGGTACACGATGCTTTAACCCATATACCACAAGACTTTGGTATTGTTTTAGCCTCGCCATATGTTCTGGTATATTTGGATCCCACCCAGGATTTTCAAGGGGGAATATCTGAGTGACAGTATCTTGGAGTAGTCCACTGGCTATGTTCCCCTCCACTGAGGTTGGGATGCCTTTATTGACCATTTGTCTCTCAGTGGGATCAAGTACTATATCTAATATGGAGTTCAAATCTGCCCAGTCAGAGATCTTGAGTTAATAGCCCGTTCTACTAATTTTGCCACTTTATCCGGGTTCTCTTTATATTTCCCCACACTAGTTTTCCACTGCTTTAACTCTATAAGGGAGTATGGGACTTTCACATATATCAGCCCTTGATTGCCAACTGCTTGTCTTAAGGCGGCTTGTAAAATTGGTTCTCTTTCTTTCTCCCTTTTGGATCTAGTACAATGAGCAATTGGACTACGTTCTCTGAGGGCTTTTCTTGCTATTCTTCCCCTCCTTCACTTGTTTATGGCAGCAAAAATTTCGTCCGTTTCATCATCCTCTTTTTCTTCCTCAGACCATTTGAATAAGAGCTGTCTGAGTCTGTTGTGGCCAACACTCTACCGCAGCTGTTCCCCATCCTAGAAAGCACCATGCAAGGCCTATTGCAGCATTGCTCCTGGGCTGTGTGTCTGTGATCTTTGATGGTGTCACCTGTGGTAAAAAGTCTTCACTGAAAACCATAAAACAAAAGTTGCTAGAAGAGTTAAAAAGATTGTTGCTCATCTTACCGTTTTATCCACTCGTTCGTTTGTTAGTTCTTTGATCAAGTTGCTATGTTCTTTTCCCCAGTTAAATGTGTAGTCCCTATGTAATTTAAACACCGGTTTATTGTATTTCCCTATCCCGGTTACCTCCCACTTCCGCCCTTTCCCTTACCTCATTTCTGGCCTGCTGCTGCCTGCCTGCCTATCAAGTCAGCAACACTCTATATGTAAATCTCCAGAAGCTTCCACCATTACCGGAAGTTGTTGCTAAAGAGAAAATTCACGAAAGTAGTCAACCAACACCGAACCCAAGTCCACAGATGACCTCAACTAACAAGCTAAGGCACCTGCAATATGCCCTTTGTAACTGTTTAATCACCACGATCTAAGGAGTAGCTGAAAAGAGTAACTCCCCCCCAGACCAACAAGCCACTCTGGAGTTGTCAGCGTGCTTGTGAGGACGGAACTCCCAATCCTGCCTCAGGACAGGACTGCACAAGAACCTCCTCCCAGCATTGGACTGTCAGCAGCAGCAGGCATAGGGCCTCCCTGTGACCCCCATTAATAAAAGAGCTGCTATTTAATAAAGGCCTCGGCCCTGCTTTATTTATAGCAATTTGGGGGCTCCTCCGGGATTGGCCACTCTCAGAAGAGGACGTCGGAGGGGGAGGCGCTGTGGGTCAGTTGGCCACCCCGGACCCGGAGCAGCGCGAGACCAAGACAACGCTGGGAGCGTTGGTAAGGAGACCGGTGGTGGGCACAGGAGGCGAGCGAGTGTTGTGTGAGTGAGACGGGGGCTGGTAGTTCAGACTCCCGAAGGGAGTGTGGGCCCCCGAGTACCGCGGTTCCGGACTCCCGCGAGGGGGCCAGCCGGGAAAAGGGGGAAGCGAGTGAGGCCTACCAAGGCCTGGAGTGTGAAAGAGGCGCCTCCTGGGGTAGTAGTCCCACCCCTAGACCTCCGGGGCATGCAGAAGGGTAGGGTTGTTAGTGTGTGTGGCACGCGGCAGTGGTTGGGCTGGGGCAAGCGAAGCAAACCCTAGTAGGCCTAAGTTTAAGAGGGGGGTGCAAGAAGGGGCAGCCGGCACCCCGCTGGGACCGAGCCCCCAGGGACGAGGGTTTAGGAAGGGCTATCCAGGCTCTGCTGGGACCTAACCCAACTCCCACTGAAAACTGGGAAGAGTAGAGGGAGGGGGTGACCGGGGCTCCGATAGAGACCAGCTCTATCCAAGTTCTCACTTGCTTAGGAGTGGCACACAAGGTCTGGGTGCCTCCAGGTGTGTGGAGCCATAGATAGGTGTGAGTGGCACGCAAAGTCTAGGTGGCTCTGGGAGTGCGGAAGCCTAGACAAGTGTGAGTGGCATGCAAGGTCTGGGTGGCTCCAGGCGTGCGGAGGCTTAGACAGGTGTGAGTGGCACGCAGAAGGGGGGTATAGGGAGGGGCAGCCAGCACTCCGCTGGGACCTAACCTGAAGAGAAAAAAAAAAATAGGAGTTTATAATAGGAAGGAGGTGGACCCCAATAGCGACCAGCTCTTTCCTGTGCCAGGGTTTTGTTGCCTGTCATTAAATTTTCCTTTCAAGTAGAGGCACCTTATATTCAGTTAAAAAAAAAAAAATTATACCATAAGTTAAAGAGGGCCAGACTTTTGTTAAGAAAAAGTTGTGGGTTTTTTGCCTGTCAGTCTTATCTGTTTGGGTAGAGGCACAGTTGAGTTTCTTGTTAGGCCCAAATAAGTGGAATTCCCCGTCTGTGTAAAAGAGCAGAGTGTGAGTGTAGCAGTAAGTGTAAGTGAGTGAACGGTAAAGAATGTGTGTAGCAGTCTTGTGTGTAAGCGAGCCTACTGTTTTAGAAATCAATATGGGAGCTTGTATAAGCCAAAAGAGTAGAGGAAAAGAAAACAAGAATGTAAAGAACATCCCTCCTGATAGCCCTTTAGCAATAATGTTAAATGAATGGGATATTTGTGAAGCTACTAAAAAGTTAGATAAAATAAAAATGATCCACTATCGTGTTGAAGTATGGCCAAAGTTAGATCTACCGGGAACATGGCCATGGTTTGGTACCCAGCATCCATGGATGTGTTCGATGCTAAATTGGTATTTAAAAACTTGGGGAGGATCAAATATAGAACAAATAGGATACACAGCTTGTTGGAAAGGAAATACAGCAAAAGAAGAACCAGTAAAGATATGTAAAGTAGCAGAGAAAAAAGGACAGAAAAATAAAGAAGAGAAATACGAAAATAAATGAGACCCCCCTTGATCATCTTCCCCCTCCTCCCCCGCCTGTCAATGCCCTTGATCACCCACTTCCTCCTCCTCCGCCCATTACTTCCTTTGAATCCCCTACCTCTTTTCTGCCCACCAACGCCCCCAACTGCCTTCTTTCTTCTGCTCCATCTGTCAATCCTCCTCCTACCTCTTCTCCGCCCACCAACGCCCCCAACTACTTTCCTTCTTTTGCTCCGCCGGTCAATCATCTTCTTTCCTCTGTTACTTTCGTCGAAACCCATCTCTCTCCTCCATCTGTCAATGCCCAAGGTCCTCTTCTTCCTCCTCCGACCGACCACAACTCCCAACCCTCACTTCAAAGTCCCACATCTCCTCAAGTATTTCCAGTTTCTTTTCCTCCTCAACCATCTAGCATAACTCTTCCATCTTCCCTTAGTACCCCTATCCCAAACCAGCCTCTTTTACCTATGTCCCCACTTCCCAACTTGCCTTTATCCCTAGTATCCCCACAAACCCCAATTCCTCCTGCCTTGGTTCAGGCCCCTCCACCAGTAGCCATTCCTTCACCTCCTCCCAATTGGGAACTGAGTCTATCTCCGTCCAGCAGTAGCGCTTCCTCCAGCAGTCAACAGAACCCTACACAGGCACAAAATAGTAAATTTGCAGAGGGACCATGTTATAATACAAGGTCAAGGGCAGCAAAAGCAGGAAGGATGTTCCCACTTAGGGAAGTCCCTATGGGAGGAATAGAGGACAGACTTGGATTTGTAGACGCACCGTTGACGGCCTCAGAAGTGAGAGGATATAAAAGAGAAATCGGGAATTTAGTGGAAGATCCCGTAGATATTGCAGACCAGGTAGATCAGTTCTTAGGATCTGGTATTTATACTTGGAAAGAAATTAATTCAGTTATAAATATACTATTCAACCCAGAGGAAGTTAGAATGATCAGGGAAGCCGGTCTACGCATATGGGAGAGGGAAAACCGGCAAGGACCACCAGGTGACTATAAACTACCTCTCGCAGACCCAGGATGGAATCCAAACCAAGAGGAGGGGAAGCGGAATATGATTGACTATCGAGCCTTAATAATTAGGGGAATAAGAGAGTCAGTTCCTCGCCAAAGTAACACCAAATTGGCATTTGGGGCAGTACAAGAGAAAGATGAGACCCCATCCGCGTGGTTAAATTGGTTAAGGAAGAATTTTCAGCTGTACTCTAGTATAGATCCTGATAGTCCAGACAGCCAAGCAGTATTGAGAGTACATTTTGTCACCAAATCTTGGCCTGACATCTGAAGAAAATTAGAAAAGATGGAGGACTGGCAGGAAAAAGGGATAAATGAACTACTTAAAGAGTCTTTAAGGGTGTATCTGAGGAGAGAAGAGGAGAAAGCAAAATCGAAAGCCCGAGTGATGGTAGCTGTGGCCAAGGAATTTATAAATGCAAATGGAAATAAGCCAGGAAGACCATGTGAATCTGGAGAAGAAGGACCTAAGATAGTGCTAGACACAGGAGGTCTTAATGCCAACCCCTGGCAGAAGCTCAAAAAGTTTCAGGGCAGATGCTATTACTGTGGTGAAGTAGGTCACCCCAAGAGGTTCTGCAAAAAGATTGCCATTGATGAAGCAATAGAAATGGAAAAGGGAAATTTGGAGGAGATCCTGAGAAAGGAGGATTAGGGGTGTCAGGGACTCTATCCTTTAGGGGACCCAATGAAACATCTAAATGAGCCCTTGATAAACCTCCATGTTGGTCCCCAAAATTTAAGTTTTGAATTCTTAGTTGACACGGGAGCTGACAGGTCTGGTTTGAAAGCTCTTCCAGTAGGAGTCCATATTAGTGATCGCACATGCGAAGTAATAGGAGCTGAAGGGACACCCTTCAAAGCACCAATAATTGAAGGAGTAGAATTGAAAGGAAACTTTAAACAGTGTGTGGCAGAGATGATTTATTTACCATATTTAGAAGAGACTTACAAGTTGAGTTAGAAATAATAATTATTCCAGAAAATGGAAAGATGGTTGTACGAATTATGAAATTGACCAAAAGAGATATGAGTGAAATAATTCCCCAGGTATGGGCAGAGGAAGGGAAAACTGGCTTTTTAGACATCACACCAATAAAAGTACAAATGCAAGAAGGAACCACCCCAGTCAAGGTAAAACAATACCAGATATCAGAGAAGGGTAAAGAAGGACTAGCTCCAATTATAGACCACCTTCTGGCGGAAGGTGTGTTAAAACCATGCATGGCCCCCCATAACACCCCAATTTTAGCAGTCAAAAAGGCAGAGGGAAAATATAGATTGGTCCAAGATCTAAGAGAAATTAATAAAAAAATCATCGTTAGACACCCTGTGGTGTCTAACCCTTACACACTGTTGAGTAAAATTCCCAGGGAACACGCATGGTTCACCAGCGTAGATTTAAAAGATGCCTTTTGGGCATGTCCGCTAGCAGAAGAATGCCGTGACTGGTTTGCATTCAAGTGGGAGTACCCAGGAGGGAAGAGAAAACAACAATTAAGGTGGACCCGTCTACCTCAAGGATTTACTGAGTCCCCCAATCTTTTCGGACAGGCTCTAGGAGAACTATTAGAACAGTTCACCCCCAAAAATGAAACACAAATCCTCCAATATGTAGACGATTTATTAATATCTGGAAAAGAACAACAGCTAGTCAGGACAACTAGTATCAAACTCCTTAACTTTCTAGGAGAAAAGGGTTTAAAGATATCCTGAAAAAAATTGCAATTTGTCGAACCAGAAGTAACATACCTTGGTCATATAATTGGAAATGGATACAAAAAATTAAGGCCCGGAAGATTTCAGGCATACTAGCCATTTCAACCCCAAAAACCAAACACGACATTTGGAAACTTTTAGGCTTGTTTGGATACTGTAAATTATGGTTAGACAAATATACTCAAAGTGTAAAATTTCTTTATGAAAAATTAGTAAACCCTGAACCCGTAAATTGGACTGCACAAGATGAAAAACAATTAGAAGAATTAAAAGAGAAATTATCTTCAACCCCAGTCCTAAATTTACCAGATCTCAAAAAGGAGTTTGAGCTATTTACCAACACTGAAAGGGGAGTAGCTTACAGTGTACTAACTCAGGAATGGGGGGGTTGTCGGAAGCCAATAGCATACCTCTCTAAATTATTAGATTCAGTGGCAAAAGGAT
The DNA here is from genome assembly GCF_029582105.1 of Oenanthe melanoleuca. Classification (NCBI taxonomy): domain Eukaryota; kingdom Metazoa; phylum Chordata; class Aves; order Passeriformes; family Muscicapidae; genus Oenanthe; species Oenanthe melanoleuca. The sequence continues at coordinate 4,260,378 of NW_026612650.1, read as the reverse complement.
GGCCACTATGTCTCCAAGCAATTGCTGCTGCAGCAATTTTAATAGAGAATGCACAAAAACTGACATTGCAAGGAAAACTTAAAGTATATACACCACATGATATTAAAACTGTCCTCAGTCAAGGGGCCCAGCAATGGCTAACAGAAGCCAGAATACTAAAATATGAAATCATATTAATGAATACAAGTAACTTAGAATTAGCCACCTCTAAAAATATAAATCTGGCCCAATTTCTCTCAGGGGAACCCTTACCAGAACTAAAGCACAATTGCCTAGAGCTCATAAATTTCTAAACCAAAGTAAGAGAGGATCTAGAGAGTACACCATTGCCATATGGAGAAGTATTGTTTACTGACGGTTCATCTAAAGTAGTAGATGGGAAAAGGGCATCCAGGTATGCAGTAGTAAAAGAGGCAGAAGGAAAAAATCTAGAAGTGATAGAAAAAGGGAAGCTACCATCAAATTGGTCCGCACAATGTTGTGGAATCTATGCATTAAAAAGAGGGCTAGACTCATTAGAAGGAAGCCAGGAACCATTTATACTGATTCAAAATATGCATTTGGAATAGTTCACACATTTGGAAAAATCTGGGTAGAATGCGGGTATTTAAACTCAAAAGGGAAAGATTTAGTACATAAGAACTTAATAAAATCAGTATTAGAATCTTTGCTCAAACCAACAGAAGTTGCAGTTGTGCACATCAGAGGGCGCCAGAAGGGAAATACCTTGGAAGAAAGAGGGAACAGGTATGCTGACAAAATAGCGAAAGAAGTCTCATTAAGTCCCAAAAGGCCTATAAAAGTCTTTAAATTAAATGAAACACCAGAGAAATCAAAAATTACAGAGCCCATTTTTAGCGAAGAAGAGTTAAAAATAATAAAAAAGTTAGAAATGCATCAAGGAGATCAAGGAGAGTGGGTAATGAAGGACAGGCGCAAATTCTTGAATAAAGCTCTAGCCAGAAAATTATTAGCAGAAATCCATGAATTGACCCACTGGGGTGTTCAGGGGTTATGTGACCACTTCCTCAGAGAAAATTTTTGTATTTGAATATATAATCTGGCTAAATCAATAACTAAAAGGTGTCTAATTTGCCAAAAAGCGAATCAAAAAGTTATGCGAAAAATTGAATATGGAGGAAGAGAATTAACCTCGAGACCATTCCAAAGGGTACAAATTGATTTTACAGAAATGCCCCCAGTTCAAAAATATAAACATTTATTAGTTATTGTGGACCATCTTACCCATTGGGTGGAAGCCTTCCCCACCATTAAAGAAATATCAGAAGTGGTAATAAAAATAATCCTTGAACAAATTATCCCCAGATATGGATTACTTAACCACATCGACTCTGATAGAGGCCCACCTTTCACGTCACACATATTACATCAGGTCATCAAAGCACTGGGGATGAAATGGAGGTTGCATACTCCATGGCATCCCCAGAGCTCCGGCCGAGTAGAAAGAATGAATAAAACCTTGAAAAATGTATTAACAAAATTAATCGAAGAGACTCAAATGAATTGGCTCAAATGTCTGCCTCTTGCTCTATTACACATTAGGACCAGACTGCGTGCAGATATAGGGGTTTCACCCTATGAAATGATGTTTGGGCTTCTGTTTTTAATTACCCCCTTTAGCTCTGCAAGTTGCCTAGAAGGAGAAGCTGCCACCCAGGAGTATTTAAGAGTCATTGGAAGAACAATAGAGCAGCTAAAGAGAAAAGGATACCTACCCCAAACTTCTCCCTTAGATTCAAATGCTCATCAGATCAACCCTGGGGACTGGGTTCTCATAAAATCCTTAAGTCACACATCTCTATCTCCTAGGTATGAAGGCCCCTTCCAAGTCCTCCTAACTACACACACTGCTGTAAGAACAAAAGAAAGTGGTTAGACACACATATCTCATGTTAAGGACCAATTCCACCTCCCCCTAGTGAATCGGACTCCACAGTATCACAGCCAAAGGCACGTGAGTGGACCACTGCAAAAGGATCTACAGACCTCTGACTTACCTTTAAGTGGAAAGAAAAGGACAGCTAAAAAGACTTGAACAGGTCCAATTTAAGGACAAAGTGTTACTGTAACGCAGTTTATATTAACTGTTGTTGTTATAACGTTGTTGTTACATACCTGTAGTAGTATTTTAAGTTCCCACCAGTTCACTAAGTTCTTGTTGTTACAAAATTGTTGTATCATACATCCTTCTCCAATTTTAAGCACCACTCAATCCTCCCTCAAAATCCTCAAATTAAAATTTTGCCAAACCATAAAAACTAATTCCCCTACAGAACATTTTCCAAGAACACCTAAATTAATACACAAAAGGCATGAGAAAACTCTGGGAAAGTAAGATCTTACCTGAGGGGATCCCCACCTCCAAGAAGCAAGCCCAGGTGAGACTGAAAGCAGTTCATACCGGACTCTTGAGAGGAGTATTGCTAGCCTTGCTATCAATGTAATAAGCAGCAAAGAGGCTAAATGCAACAAGTGTTACCATCCGATATTTGATGGGGAGACCCAAGAGTCCCTGATAAGAATTCACACTAATGTGAACCCCAGCTGTTTCAATCATTCCCAGATTTCCACCTGTCAAGAAAGTGGAAAAATGTATTGGATGGCTAAGAATACTGCCACTTTTCGGCAGCGGTTGCTTGGGGAGTGTCCTATAGGGGAAGCCTGGTTTTGCTTTGAACACGAGAATAACCAAGGAGAATTAATAGATATGATCAAAGAAAAACAATTAGTAATAAAAACCAAAAAGGAGGACGAATTAGAAATACCTTTAGGGAAAAATTTATTCATAGATCTAGTTGAAAGAATTAGTAAAGAATTAAACATAAAAAATTGCTGGGTATGCGGTAATACGCAAATGTCCAAAATTTGGCCATGGGAAGGGATCAGTTTAAGTCCATTGGAAATTCTAAAATAGAAGCAAACTAACCAACCATATCAATTACCTGGACAAAAAAGGGAAAAAGAACAGTGGAATTTAAGATATAAAGTTATTGGAGAAGAATGTATTTAAAAAGTTGAAAATAAAAAACATTTGTGAGAACAATGCCCTGCAAAAGGTATCTAACTACAAAGAACTCAATTACAAGGTGGATACCTCAAGAGCCAAAATTCTAATGATAGGAACCCAAAACTCAGAACATAATTCAGGTAAAGAAATCTTAAACCAATATCTAAAACTACAAAAATTATACCCCCAAAAAACCGAAAATTGCGATTTGATGTGGGTCAAAGACCCGATCAAAGAGAAAGAGGGGGGATTGTGGTAAAAAGTCTTCACTGAAAACCATAAAACAAAAGTTGCTAGAAGAGTTAAAAAGATTGTTGCTCATCTTACCGTTTTATCCACTCGTTCGTTTGTTAGTTCTTTGATCAAGTTGCTATGTTCTTTTCCCCAGTTAAATGTGTAGTCCTTATGTAATTTAAACACCGGTTTATTGTATTTCCCTATCCCGGTTACCTCCCACTTCCGCCCTTTCCCTTACCTCATTTCTGGCCTGCTGCTGCCTGCCTGCCTATCAAGTCAGCAACACTCTATATGTAAATCTCCAGAAGCTTCCACCATTACCGGAAGTTGTTGCTAAAGAGAAAATTCACGAAAGTAGTCAACCAACACCGAACCCAAGTCCACAGATGACCTCAACTAACAAGCTAAGGCACCTGCAATATGCCCTTGTTTAATCATCACGATCTAAGGTGCAGCTGAAAAGAGTAACTCCCCCCAGACCAACAAGCCACTCTGGAGTTGTCAGCGTGCTTGTGAGGATGGAACTCCCAATCCTGCCTCAGGACAGGACTACACAAGAACCTCCTCCCATCGTTGGACTGTCAGCAGCAGCAGGCGTAGGGCCTCCCTGTGACCCCCATTAATAAAAGAGCTGCTATTTAATAAAGGTCTCGGCCCTGCTTTATTTATAATATCACCTCCCATGGCAGCTCCCTGGCCTTCAGGGTTGCCATGGCATCTCACAGGCCTGAGAAGGGAGGAGGCGTCACTTCCCCTTTGGGCAGTACAAGGCCCTGTCCCCCCGCCCCTCCTCTCGGGGCGGCACCGGGGGCTGCACGCACTGGCTCTCTCCTCCCTCTTTCACGGCCCTTGGGGCAGTGCCGGAGACAGTGGCGGGGCAGTGTGCCTTGCTGCCAGGGCCTGCCTTCCTCCTCCTTCACTGATGGGGCCCTGCCTGAGCCGCTCCCCCCTTTTCCCCCTTTGGTGGGGTGCGGGAGGAGGGGCCATGCCCTGACCCGAGCTCACACCCAGCACAGCCGGGACCGATCCTGTTCTCATGGCAGTGCAGCCAGCTCCATCTTTGCTTCCTCTGCATTTTCATATAAACTACTGAAAGCTGGCTCCTGCTTTTTACTTTTTAAGACTAATATATATTCTTTCTTCTTGTCTCGGTCCTGCTTACACCCTAATACCAGAAGGAGCCAGGCATACTGTAACTCTTCAAAAAATTTGTCTCCACGTATTCAGGATATTAAATTTGATATTAATTTTCGATCTAAACTTCCAAACTTAGGCCAGGTTTCTCCATTATCTAGTTCATACACTGGCCACATTTAATCTGAGAGTCTATTAAGTTTAGGTTTTGAAAGCATAGACTGTTCCCCAGTCAGATTCGCCCAGCTTTTCAATATTAATTCCAAAGGGCTATCTCTTGGAATACTATCATTATCACATTCTGAAAAGAATGTACAACCCATTCTGATACTCTAAAATAAGCGGCAAAGCACAAACAGTCAGGATTTGTACTCACAACCCTCAGAGTCACAGCACAAACAATAATCAGTTGCACCACCCTTTAGCTTCAAGCCAACAGCACTGCAATTTAAACATACTCTTTAAGAAGGCGTTCCTTATTACCCACAGATAAAGACCACAACAATTCTGCTTAGAGCCCTAAGGTTCGCCAAAACAAATTTACACTTTACAAAATTACAATTTACAAACCCTCTTAGTACCTAACCCAGATGTTAACAAACAGAATACTCTTTTATTCCATCATTTACATGCCTCTGTTCCCATGGTTCTTGGCTCTGATACCTCTGGACCTCTGCTGGGCTTTTCCAGGGCTGCCAGCAGGGCTTCAGTCCAGGGATTTTCCAGATACCTTACCTCTCCTGGCTGGCTTGCCAATCCTGATGCCTCGAAGAGCTGGAACAGAGATCACACAGAGTTAAGGGGAATACAATGGGTATTTATTGAGAGGCCTTCAAAGGCCACACCCTGGCAGTACCAGTGCCACAATGTGGCCCCTGCCCTGCCCAGGTGGCTCCAAAATGGAAGCAAAAGAGGGCTGGGTCACATAATCCCACATCCTTCTAGACTTTAGTCTATTTGCATACAGGAGTCAACCATCTAATTAATACTCTCAAATTGTAAGGTTACAATCTCCTTTCTTGCTTCCTGGCCCGCCTTCCTCTTTAGGGCCTGAAGTTTGAAGAAACTGTCTTTGAGTCCATAGCTGAAATCAGACTATTTTGTCTTCATCACCCTGAGGTGGGGAAGGCACTTAGAGGAGACTTTTGCATCTGAGCCGCGACTTGAGGCTGTTGTCAAAGGATGTATACGGTTCAAGAGCACTTGGGGGGAGCTTGGGGGGGCTCTAACCAGGCTCTTTAGGACGCAGGGCATGTCAGGAGTTTTAGGTGCGGTAATTGTCTAATGAGGGGCTCTGAATTTTGTTGTGAGGGGCTCTGAAACCTCTGAGGATGACAGGGGATGAATTCGCAGAAGTGGCTGTAACGGGCATCTATGGAGTTGGGAGCACTCAGGCAATCCGGGGATGCTTTTGGGGGATCCCCAGTTCCCGAATGGGCGCTGTGGGCTTACTTAGGGATCACGGAGACTCTCGGGGACACTTATGGGACATGTCGGGGGCAGATACTGAGATTCTGCGGTGCGTGGGGCATGACGGGAGTTGTAGTCCCAGCCCCAGTGGGGCTTTATTTGGCATGACGGGAGCTGTAGGCTAAAAGAAAAGATGGAACCAACACCAGGCACCGCCCCCGAGCCCCCGATCCCCGATCCCCGGCGCGGCTTGGCTGCGGCAGTGATGTGCGGAGGGGGGAACAGTCCGTTCAACCCCTCCAGTCCTCCCCAGCACAGCCCGTTACAACCCAGTACAGCCTAGTGCATTCTCACTGTCCCTCCAGTGCAGGAGGCCCTCTCCCCTGGCCCGGCCATTACAGCCCAGTCCCTCCCAGTACACATTAGTTCATGCCCGGTCTCTTCCAGGTCCCCCCAGTGTCATCCCAGTATGCCACAGGGTCCCCCACTCTTCACCACACCATCCTCAGTGTCTCCAGTTTGTCCCAGTATCCCCCATTATCACTCCCAGTATGTCCCAGTAGAACTCTGTGTGCCCCCACAGTCCAGCCCAGTCCACCCAGATTCCCTCCCAACATTACAGTGTTCTCATGCTGTCCCAGTTCTCCCCAGTATCACTCCCACGATGTCCCAATGTGTCCCACAGTGTTCCCAGTGTTCCCCAGTATGTCCCAGTCCTCCCCAGAGTTTCCAAGGAAACTTGAACTTCTCACGGTTGCTGTGGCGCCAAACCCAGCAGTGGGGTCAGTGCAGTGTCCATGGCCACAGCCCCTGGCAGTGCCCAGTGCAGGTTGGGATGATGATCCACCCTCACAGCTGGCCCAGGGCAGCTCTGCAGTGGTTTTGGTGGCACCTTGGACTGACACACACCTGAGGAGTGTGTCTGTTTGCAGTAGGGAAGATTAAGAGTTTTAGATTGCTCCAAAAAGAGAAAAAAAATTAAAAAAAAAAAAAGGAGAAACATCTTTTTTTCGTGAGCGTAGTCAGTTCTCCAGGTCCCAGGTGAGTGAGGACAGACAGGATAGGATTGGGGAATGTGGTACGAGGTTGTCCATGTTGTCTGACACTGGGTCAGACCTCAAGGCACAGCTTTTCTGAGCAGGTCAGACCTCCTGAGGAGAGACCATGGATCAACATCAATCACAGAATGCTGCAATCATCTCTAATCTAAAGAGAACACTAATAAAATATACTCTTTAAAAGAGGAATGAGTATTTCGAAGGAACTCTTTGAATTATTTCTCCATAACTGGAGTGGAAAACCATCATAATGAACTGCACTGGACCAGAGGGAAATCAAGGCAGAGCCATGGTTTGTCAGGACTTGCTTGATCCCAATGAGCCTCGTGGTGCATTTGGTGCTCCCAGGAAGCTCCAAATAATATTTTGGAAATACTGCCTGTCTCTCTGCAGCACTGCCATTGCAAGTAGCTGCCTCTGTCCCAGGAGCCCAGCCCAGCTCAGAGGCACAGACAGAGCACAGGGACTTCAATGAACCTCTCGGGGGTTGGGGCTGAGTCACTGAACATCAGTCCCTGAGAGGGAGCTGAAGAAACCTCTCAAGAATTCAAAGTCAGATTCAAACTCCGAAGTTCCTCTTACTTTTACTGAGTTCCACTGATAAATATGAAGGGGAAAGTTTCTCAGGGGTCGAATTAGAGGAGAAACTGATGACAATCATGTCAGGTTAGAAAAAATAGGGCAAAGGAAGGAAAGAAACCTCTGAAAAATTCAAAGTCAGATTCAAAGTCCAAAGTTACCTGAAGTTCTAATGGGTTCCACTGAGGGACATGACTGAGAAGGTGTCCCCAGGTGCAGGTTTATTGTTTATATGTTATATTTTTTAAGTGTGGGTTTACTGCTTTTATGATATATTTTTTAAGTTTGGGCTTATTTCTTTAATGCTACTTTTTTGGTGGGGATTTTTTTCTTTTTCCAAATGAAGCATAGAGTCGGGACTTCTGAGTTGCTTTAGAAGGTGTGATTTATTTCCTATACAGGCAGAAAGGTGAAGCTTGTCTTACAGATGGCCACAGCGTGGCTTAGAAGTCACAAGACTTACAAGTACATGGTCTTTTAAGGATTTATTAACCAATAAAACATTGTCAACAGAGATATTTATGTTTCTAATTCAATACTAAATATTTCGTCTTATTGGTTCACACTACAGTGTGAACTTTCTTATCCAATTGTATCTTGACAGACAAAACTTACATTGCTTCACTCTAAAACTTCTTGTTACCTTTGTAACTACCTTTATTTATTCTGTATCTTAAATTCTAAAGCTAAACCTACCTCTACGCAACTGTGTTTAATTCTAAGCTTTGGCTTACAGATCCAATGTTCTGAGAATTCCTTGCATTTTGAATTCCAACACCTAGGTTCCAGTTAGAGCAGAACACTGGAGGCAGTGATTACAGGTGGGGACAAACAAGGGAAAGGTGACCCTGATGCTCAGCAAACCTAGATGTGTTTCAGGAATGCAAAGAGCCAAGGGCTGAGCCCCAGCCCCTGGCAAGGAAGATCCTGTCCCTCCCTCATTGCTCAGGGCTCTTCCCGGGCACTGGGCTCTGGGGATGTGCAATGTCAAGGGCAGGACCATGGGGCGGCCCCTGCCAGGCTGCTGAGCAGGGATAAGGAGGCAATGAGGCCCCAGCACAGCAAGGCTCACTTGTCCCCTGCTGGCCTCAGGCCCAGGGCCAGCAGCCATGGCCCAAGTTCTGCAGCAGTTGGCTCTGGCAGGGCCTTTCAGCTGCTGCCCATCCCTGTGCCCTCTGCAGCCCAGGCTGTCCTACGGTGTCCATGCCCTGCGCCTCTGTCCCTGCAGGCTGTCATCATCCCCCGGCTGCCCTACCTCGCTGGCCCCTTCCTTTGCTGACAGCTCTGCGTCCTGCCTGCCTCTGCCTGGCCACACCAAGCTTGGTCTTGATACCAAACTGGTTATTTCCATTTTTAATATGCCTGTGAACTTTAGCACAGGAACAAGGCATGTATCTGGTCCAACTTTCCCAGCAGGATGGCTGGAAGAGAAGAAGTAGACCTCTGGCTCAAGAATGCCTTGACAGCAAAACAAGGACCAAACTTTGGAATTTGGTGTGGGTTTTATAGAAAAAAGTAAATTGTATTAAAAATTTATTCACCAAATACTAGCAACACAGTTATATAATGGCATGTCCATGTAAGGTTAAGAGTTATCCCAAATTGGACCTGAGGCCTGAAAAAAATTATGCCCCCTTTAGCACCAAATTAATGTCATGGAGTCCTATTATTATATTTTGGATATTTGTGACAGTGGAGCCTCAGAGAACCAATGAATCAACAATTACGCTACAGAACCTCCAGGAACAAAGGGGCCTTTTGACACTGTGGGAGCTCATGGAACCAAACCCATTTTGACAGAGTGGGGCTGCATGGAACCTATGGTCTATTGTGACACTGCAGATCCGAGGAGACCATTGTGGCACTGAGAAACCTCATGGAACCAGAAGTACATTCTGACAGAAAAAGGTCTCATGGAACTAAAAGTACAATGTGACACTGTGGGGCCTCATGGATCAATGGTCCGTTGTTATATTGCAGATCCAAGGAGGCCATGGTGACACTGTGGAACCTCCTGCTCCCATGGGTGCAGTGTGACACTGCAGGGTTCCACAGAACCAAGGAGTCCATTGTGACACTGCTGAACCTCACAGAACCACAGTGACCATGTTATACTACAGAACTTTGTGGGACAAAGGGTCCATGGTGACACTGCAGAACTGTTGCTGAGAGTAGGAAAAATCATGGAACTAGAAGTCCATTGTGACCATTGTGACAATGTGAGGATTCATGAAACCAAAGGTCCATTGCAGGGCTTCATGGAACAATGGAGACTTTTATGAAATGGCATCAAACAATTAAAGAGGTTGGAAAAGACATTTGAGATCTTCAAGTTTAACCTCTGACCTAACATCATCTCACCAACTAAACCATGGATCTGAGTGTCACGTCCAGTCTTTTTTTAAATGCCTCAGGAATGGTGACTCCAGCACCTCCCTGGGCACAAGATTCCAGTGCCCAGTCAATTTTTCAGTGAAGTGTTTTTTCCTGATGACAAACCTAAACTTTTGCTGGGGCATCTTAAGTCTGTGTCCTCTTGTTCTGTCAATGGTTGCCTGGGAGAAGAGACTGACCCCCACCTGACTACAACCTCTGTTCAGGCAGTTGCAGAGAGTCTCACTAGAGACCATTGTAGCCATTGGGGCCACTGTAGCACAGCAGGACCCCATGGAATCAAGGGGAGCACAGTGACAGTTGGGGCTCCATGGGACAAAGAGGCCATTCTGACACCATGGAACCAAGGAGGCCATGGTGACACAGGAGGACCTCATGGAACAATGGTGACCATGATGACACTTTGAGGCTTCGTGGAACGAAAGGACCATCCCAAATGAAATTGCAGGACCTCATGGAACCAAGGGCACAAGAGTGACACTGTGAGGCTCCAAGGGATGAAGGGGGCATTTTCACACTGCAGAACCATGGAGACCATTGTGACACAATAGGGCATCATGGAGCTGAGGGTCCATTGTGACACAGCACATGTTCATGAAAGCATGGTGGCCACTTTGAGACCTTGTGAAACCAAATAGCTGTTGTGGCATTTCAGGGCATTTTTGAAACAAGGGGACCCTAGTGACATTCTGGTGCTGAATGGAACCAAGGGGACCCCTAGTGACTTTGTGGGGCTCAATGGAACCAAGGGACCATTGTGACTCTATAGGTTCTCATGGAATCAATGCTCTGTTTTGACACTGCAGGGCCTCATAGAATCATGGAGACTATTGTGACACTACAGGTGATGACTTGGAGTGGCTACCTAGAACAGGGGTTAGACAATGTTAAGAGAATAAAGTGAGTACTTATTAAAGGCCTTCAACAGATACACCTTGAGCAGTCAAAAGCTTCTCAGCTACACTCAAGATGGACAGTGGTTAAGAATTTTTCAGACAGATAGAACTTTGCATATGAGGTTAAATCCTCCAATTACAGCTTCAGGTAATGAAGCCATATTTCTCCCTCCGCCAATTCAATTTTGTATATATTTTTGGGGGCTGGAGGCTGTAGGGTGTCCTTGAGTTTCAGAGGAACTGTTTTGTCTGACCAAAATGTGAAGACAGTTAAGTAACATTTTCAATGGAGTTTAGAGTTATGCACTAATGCAGTACATGATTTGAAAAATATAAAGCTAAAATCCTGAGGTATCACAGGCCTCCTTGAACCTGGGGGCCACTGTGACACTTTGCAGCCCCTTGGAACTGAGAAGTGACACTACAGGGCTCCATGGATCTAAAGATTCATGTAACAGTGCAGGACCCCATGGAATCAAAGGTCCATTGTGACACTGCAGGGCATCATGGAATCCTGGAGGCCATGATGACACTTTGAGACCTTGTTGAATCAAGGGGCTCTGCAGGCCCTTGTGGAACAAAGGAGACCCTTCTGACATTGTGAGTCCCCATGGAACCAAGGGTCCATTGTGATTCTGGGGCACCAAGGAGACCCCTGTGACACTGCAAGGCCTCATGGAAACAAGGGACCATTGTGAAACTTTGGAGCCCCATGGAAACAAAAGGCCAGTGTGACACATTTGAGCCTCATGGAACCAAGGATCCAATATGACTCTACCATTGTAACATTTCAGGGCCCTGTGGAAACAATGAGACGCTATGGCACTGCAGGGCCCCATGGATCCAAGGGAGCAGGTAACAGGTCTGGTTGGCTTGGCCTGACTGGTCCAACTGCCCTTGGCATGCCCATTGCCATGCTCTTCTCATGTGCCCCTTAAACACTGAGGCTCTGGGTTTTCCTTCAAATGAAAAAGAACTGTCCCTCTTCCACAGGCACTCATGGGTAAAATTTATATTTTTCCTCCAAAATTAATATCCTCAAGAGTTTCTCCTAGACAAAAGCTGCCAGGACACACAGGTCTGGCTGCCCTTGGCTTCTGATGGTCACCTTCATTCTGCCCTGAAACACTGGGGCTCTGTACTTTCCTTCTTGTGGAAATGAATCATATTTCTTCTCCAAGTGCCCATGGCCAAAATTGGGATTCCACCTCCAAAATCTTATGTCCAAAGATTGCCCCTATACAAAAGCTGCCATTACACTCAGGTCTGGTTGGCCTTGGCCTCCTGAGGGCTGGCTCTCACCTGCCTTCCAAATACAGGGGCTGCATGCTTTTCTTTCTATGAAAAGAACTGGCCTTCTCCTCCCAGCAAAATGGGCTGATACTGGGATTCCACATTCAAAATTCCCATCCATCCAAGGGCCACTCCCAGAAAAACCTGCCAGGACAGACAGGTCTTTCTGGCCTTGGCCTCTGGTAGCTGCAGTTCATCAGTCCCTGAAACACTGGGGACCATGGTTTCCTTCCTGTGGAGACCATGGTGACACTGTGGGCACCCTGTGGAACCAAGGGGGCATTGTGACACTGTGGAGCCCCACGGATCCAAAGGCCAATTGTGACACTGCAGGGGTACCCCATGGAACCAAAGGGAGATGGAACAAGCCTGGCTGGTTTCGCTTCCCAGGGGTCACTCGACAAGTCCAGCTGATCTTGGCATATTCAGGGCTGCCTCCCATTAGCCCATGGAGCACTGGGGCTCTGTGCTTTCCTTTCTATGGAAAAGAACCATCCATCTTTCCTGGTGCCCACAGCCAAAACTGATACTCTCCCTGAAAAATTCCCTGTATGCAAGGCTTCTCCCAGACAGAAGCTGCCAGGACAGGATGGAGAGTTCTGGCTGGCTTTGGCTTCTAGTGGTGACCTCTCACCCAAGGAAGTCCTGCGGAAAGTATTTGAACAGGTTTGACTACTGGAACACCCAGAGTCTCTCATCCTCTGAAAAACTCAGATGCTTTTCTGATCATATGCCTATTTTTCTCATTGTCTATTATGCATATAATATTATTTTCAGCAATAAAATATTATTCTTATCACTCTAACAGTGTTATCTGACACAAAAGACCTCCTCTACATATGGATCCCGGTCACCTGTACAAACAAACACAATAAAGAATCCAGCAGGATTTATTTGTCTCTGTTCCCCTCTGTCACATCTCTGGAGCTGGAGTTGCAGCCCCGGCACTTGGGAGGGCTCAAGGGGTCACAAGCTCAGCTCCCACACAGAGAACTTGCAGACCCTGGGGTGCCCCTTTCAGCCTCAGTGTCCAGAGCCTTTCTGCAACCTTCCCCTGGAGCTGCTGCTTCCCTGCAGCCCTGGCCATGGACAGCAGCAGAACCTGGTGTGTCCCAAGCAGCAGTGCCAGCTCAGGGCCCTGTGTGGAGCTGGGGCTGGGCCAGCAGGACAAGCCAGCCCAGCCAGCCAGGACACACTCAACTGGGGAAAGGGATGTCCAGGGAGAGGAGCAAGGGAGTGTTTCTGTGCCTGCAGGGAGGAACGCAAAGGAAGCTGCTGCTGGCCATTGTGACACTGCAGAACACCTGGAAACAAGGAGAGCATTGTTACAGTGGGAAAACATTGTGACACGTGGCACCTCACAGAACCAAATGTCCATGGTGACACTGCAGATCCCCTTGGGATCCAGCAGACCATTGTGGCACTGTAGGGCATCAAGGAACCAAGTAACCATTTTAACACCGCAGAACCAAGGGGAACAAGGGGCCACATGGAACCAAGTATCCTTTGTGATGCTGTGGGTCAAGGGGCCATTGGGACACTCTGGGGCTCTGTAGAAACAAGGGGCCACTGTGACACTTCAGGGCTTCATGGAACCAAGGAGAGCATTGTGGCACTGCAAGGGCTCATGGATTCAAGGAACCCTTGTGACACAGGTGTGTCCAATGTTCGTTGTGACATTGCAGGGCCTCAAGGAACCAAGGGGCCATTATGACACTTCAGGGCCTCCTGAAAGCAAGAGGATCATTGTGGCACTGTGGGGTCTGGTATAACCAACAGTTAGTGTGGCAGTGCAGGGCCTCATGGAACCAAGGGACATTTTAAAGCTGCAGAGCCAATGCACCTTTGGGACATAGTGTGGGGCCTGATTGAACTGATGAGAATATCATGACACAGTGAGACCTTATGGAAACAAGGATCCATTGTGACACTTTGAGGTCTCATGTAACCAGGAGTCCACTTGTGACACTGCAGAGCCAAGGAGATCATTATGACACTGCAGGGTCTCATAAAACCAAGGTGTCATTGAGTAACTTTGGGGGCCCATGGCAACAAGGCAACCATTGTGACATGATGGGACATCATCACAAGCATTGTGTGGGCTCTCCAGGTGGAGATGGCTTTTCACCTGGTAACATCCTACCCTTTGAGGCTTGTGAAGCTTCTCTTCTCTTCAAGGCTTCCTAAGCCTCACAGTCTGCTGGAATTCAATGCCCTCTCCATCCTACACCAGCCCTGCACTTCCCTCCTCCAGCCTTCCTCTCCAGCGCAGCCATGGAGGCTCTTTGGGCTCTTGAATTTTCCTGTAGCCACAAAGCTGTGCCAGCTGCCCTGAGCTCTGTGCAGCACCAAGGGCCTCACCAGCCGGCTCTGGCCCCACAGCTCTGCTCAGGGCAGGGGGCTCTGGGCAGTGGCCCCACGGCCTCAGCCCCTGGCATGGGCACAGCAGCAGCTGCAGCTCAGACAGGACTCAGCCCCAGCCATGGGCAAGGTGCTTAGCAAAGGCAAAAGGAGGCTCCCTGTGTGCCCTGCTCCCCTCTCCCTGAGCTCCTGAGAGCTCTGCAGCCCCTGCTGCCATCCCATCTGCCCAGGCCAGCACAACAGCCCGGGCCTTGGGTCCCTGCAGAGCTGCTCCTGCTCCAGGCCCAGGGCCCATCCCAGAGCTGGGGCAGCCACAAAGCTGTGCCCATTTCTGTTCATTCCTGCTCTGATGAGGATGGATCCTCAGCCACTTGGAGGTTGCTGAAGAAATTTACTACTCCAGAGGCCTCTTCTTTGTTGAGCTCTTCAGTTCATAAATTCAGTGACAAAGACTCATAAACATTTGTTCCAAACACCCAAACAAGAAAAGCCCCTGGGAATAATTTAAATTTTCAATTCTTCTGTGGTTAATTAGAAACATTTCAGTCGTGTATTCAAAGTGAATATAATATATTGAAAACAACACAGAGAGAATTGATTTGTCTTGTTGTTTTTTACTGTTTATACATTGATATCAGCAATGTCCTATTGATATTGACCCACAACACCTCTTAGTGCAGACTGAATAGATATGAAAATCAAGACCCTTCGTGGCAGACAATTATTAACACTTTATCCCCACCTCCACCCCAGCATTTCTCTCATCCAACTCCTGGGGCTCCTATGGATGAGGAATGGTGTGACCAGCAGGACCAGGGCAGTGATTCTTTCCTTGTGCTTGGCACTTGTGTGGCAGCACTTTGAGTGCAGTGTCCAGTTCTGAGCCCCCAATTTAGGAAGGACATTGTTATATATGTGATTCGTGCTAATTAAATTGTAACAATATTGGCAAAATTGTTGCATTATAATTAATCAAAAATTGTATTTAATTGTTATCAAGCAAAAAGCAATAAAGGAAATGGTTAAACAAAGCAGAAAAAATTTGTCTTCCAGATGTTAGGTGGGACGCAGGATAGGAAGGGATAGGTATGAATAACAAGTATCTAGAAATAGGTTTTTGACCTTGACTTGAGCCAAACTGGGATGATTTCAAGCCACTGGACACTGGACTAAGGCCTGTTTTGGGAATATATATTTATTATATAACTCTAAGCTCATTGCACCTGCGCCACCTGCAAGGTCAAACAGCGAACACTGAGGAAGACCCAGAGCCTTCATTGGAAACAAGAGCCCAAAAGGAGGAGACACCCCGACCACTGGTGAAGCATGCACAACACAACACAGTGACGTAGATTTTAGGAACAGAAATGAGGAGGAGCTTTCTAGAAGATTCTGTATTAATATATATTAGTAAACAGTATATAAGTGAGATTTTTAGCTTGACTGATTTGGTGTGGTGTGAGAGGAATGGCCCTGCCCGTACCCCCAGTCGGGGAATCCCCCAGTCGGTTTTGCTTATGCTTTATTCAACTGAACCATTGGACCTCTATTATACTTAAATTGTTGCTAAATTTTCTATTTACTTGAATTTATATAACTCATATACTTTGATTGCATTCATTTATATACAATTGCTATTATTAATAAATTACTGCTAAATTTCAACTTTGTTGTTTGATTAATTGGACAAAATCGAACACATCCAATATCCATTTATAACAACTGCAAGAAAGGAGTTTTTCTTTGTTTCTTTTAGTCTACAGCTAAATGTGCATTAAATGTACAAGCCAACGTCTCTACAGCCCCTCTGTGCATTAACTGCCCAGCCAACCTGCTTGAGAGGAAGGATCAGGCCTGCTGTGTTTATGTCAAAGTTATGATAAGTAAATTACAAGCTACCTGTTACCTTTTATTTTTACCAAACAAGAAACCTGCAGCTGAGTGAGAATTGCCACACCAACTACATTTTTTGCTGCCTTAAAGGTGGTTAAATAATATGTTGTCTTTTCTTGTGGATAATAAGAACACTTTATTCCTTCACCTAAAGGTCTGTCTGATGGGAACCACTAGTGGAAGTTGTACTTGGTGGTGGAGGTCTGGCTGGGTAGGACATCAGCCACCAGTGCTAATGGTTCTCTGCTGAGAAAATCACTCCAAAAATGTAAATGCTAAAGAAGATGCATTTTAGATAATCTTAGAAAATGAGGGAGGGATAAACAAGGCAGCTGGGACTCTGTGGCATTTTCTGATTTGTGTAGGTCCTGTTCCCCTCTTGTTACCAGCATGTGTGCAAACAGTGGCCATGCATTTTGTGCTGATTAGCCTGACAGTTCGAAAGATCAGCTTGGTGTGATGTGGAATGGAGGATACAATTAGGAAAACAGGACCATATGTTATAAGGACCTTAGCTGGATAATGAGAATGGAGGGAGATGAAAAGTGTGTTCCAAAGTCTCAGTGAAGTGATTCGTTTAGCAAACAGAGGCTGTCAAATCTCGACTGACTAGACAGAAGGGCTGCTGCATGTAGTTATTACTGCAGAGGATTTGCAGAACATGATGAGCAAATGGCAGATAATTTCACAAAGCAAAGATAAGTAAGTTAACAAAGACAAAGTCATCAAGAGTGTGCTTGAACTGAAAACAGCATTGTCATGGGCACTGGCTCTCTTTAGCTACAGCACTTAGAGTTAATAAATAACACTCGTTTAAGGAGAGTGAAAACCTGCAAGATGCAGGTAATTTATAAATGGTTTGGAAAGTGAAGATCAAACTGATCTGAACTTTCCACACCAGTTTTTCTCGTGGATTTTCTTGCTAAGTTTTCACTCTAAGTTTTTCTTACTCAAGATATGTGATCCTGCTTGTCAGAAGGCTTCTTCCCTTCCCTTTTCTTGATAACATTTTTGAGAAGTGGAAAAAAAAGTGCCAAGAAACTCAAGAGCAATGTGGTCAGGCATAGTTAGAAAAACTTGTCTTCAGAATCCATCTGATCTCAAGCCTTTTTGCCCTTGTCTGTATCACCTTGTCATGCCTCTTCTTTCCCCAAAATCAGGGATGGCAGCTGTATGTAGGTGCCTATGTGAACTGCACATCCTGTAAACCTCTGGTCATAACTTCTGCTCTTCTCAGACACTTTTGGTTGAGCTCCCCAATTTTTTTCTGATTTACAGCATCCATAACTGGGTGGTTTTCACCATTCTGCAGTTGTGCAGATGATTGTTCCTGTTTAAGCACAAAATTAATTCCTACTGATTTTTTTCTCCTTTATTTTTTTTTTTCAGATAAACTTCACCACTCAAGATCATCTTGATTTTTTTAAAACTTGTTTTCATATTCCAATGTGTTTGCAGTTCCCTTCTGCTTCATCTTAGGTGTAAATTTTATAAGTGTGTGCTCTGACCTTCACTGGTCACTAATAAAACTTATCCTTACAGGAACCTGAGGATGCTGCAGCTCTCTCAGGAGCTGCTGCCAGGTCTGACTTGACCCTTCAGCCCCTCCTGCCTTCCCTCTCAGTGTGTGTTTGCTGGCAGTTTTTCACTCTCCATCCTAACAAGCTCATTTAAGTTGTGTTAGTGTAAGAAAAGTGCATGAATGTAGCATGAGTCCTTTACTGTGGTATAGGAAAATAGTTGACACAATTGACAATGAAGAAATTTGTCCCAGTTGTGTTACAGTTCTTGATGAACTTGTGTTGGTTGTTACCCATTTCCCTAATGTCTTCTGAGTACTTGCAACAACTTAACTATTTGTTCTAATTTCTTTTTAGGAGAGGGGTTAAATTGGCTGGCTTGTAAACCTCTGACTCTTCTTTTGTGCTTTTGTGTGGTTTAGGTTTTTGTCTCCCCAGGGCCTTGTGGGTTTTTATGTTTTAAAGGTCTTTGACATTTTCCAGTTTTCCTTTTCCTCACTCATTTGCAATGCATTTAAGCTGACAGACTTGAAGTCAAACAGAGCCACTCATCATAAAAGATTATGTTGTAAAACCTTTTCCAAGTGTGCACAATAGATTTACAAATGTTTTTCAAAACCTACATGCTTCATTTTTCAAAACATCAACAAAAAAAAACCAAAACATTGGGAGCAGAGAAACACAAACACTTCAGAGAAAAGATGAAACCCACAGAAGATACTGGTTTGTTGTAGTATTAACCTGCTTATCTTACCAAAGGTTATCAAACACTTTAAAGAGACCTCTTCCATTTCCTGAGTGATTGTATTTTTTCTCCTGTGATGCTTTCATTCCTCTTACAAATCAGGATTTTTTGTAATTGTTGCCTAATTAAAAACAAAACAAAACAATTACCTCTAATAAAATAATGATTCCTACTTGAGGCCATCACCTCTCCCAGCTAATCATTAATCCCAAGGAAATGAGACAGGCTTGATTTTTATTCCTAAAATATATTGCTTATGTAATTTAGAGCTTCCTAGAAACAAATTTCTTGACTGTATTCTCATCTTCCTGGTTCACCTAAGAAATTGTGCATGAATTTATCCCCATGCAAATTAAAAGAATATTGCAATAAACAAATTTAGGGTGTTACTCAGAAAAGTAAAATAGTCAGAATTTAAACCAATAATGGAAATAGCAAATTTAATTTTAAGATACGGTTGGGGCTATAACAAAAGGATTTTTCTAAACAGAATGGCTGTCCAAAGGAGGGGGACAAGTTTTGAAAGCACCATGGTGAAGCCTTCTATCTGTGTTACTTCATCTTCCAGTTGTGTTTTGTTCATGTATCAGAGTTTGTGAGCAGATCCTCTCAATTTTTTACATTTTTTTAAATTATGTTGATCTGAATTGCTAAGTCATATTAATGTAGATAGCTTTTAAAAATTAGTTCTATAACGGTATTGAGAACAGTTAATTCTATAATTAATTGGAACATTTATCCATCATTACTGAGATGCAGAAAGAATTTAATCACAATGAATGAGAGTCCTTATATATGAATGGCTGTTGAACTTGGAGAGTTTGGTCTACGAAAAATAAGAAATAATTAAGGAAAACATACATGTCAACCAGAAATTTTGTCAATGCTTTAGAGGTGATATAGGCTTCTAAATTTCTCCCCATTTGCAGAGGAGAAAGACAAGAACACCAAAACTTCCTCTTTGTTATATTATGAGACTAGATTCAACACTGAATTCTTTTATACCTGGAAAATCCTTTCGTTTGAAACTCTGTAAGAAAAAAGCAGGCAACTGTGTCTCCAGTTTCACTTTAAATAGTTTGAACACTCCATGAGTAAAAATGAACAGAAGATACAGCAAACCATGATATGGAAATGTTTTATTTCAGCCTTCTGAGTGATAAGAAGATGCCTCTGTCTTCTTAGAGAGCTTTATTTTGGCAAAGAGATAAGAATTTAACAGATGGGTTGTGAAATTGTTAATGTATGAACTGTACCTTCGGTGGACTCTGTGTCCTTTCTTTCATGACTGTCTTGACTCTTAAATATACGTGACAGCAATACCCCTGAGTTTGGTCTGTGTTTTGCAGCTGGAAGTGCTGTGCTAAGAACAAGCTTCACAGCTGGGTGGAAACCCTGACCTTGCTGTCATCCATGGTTATGTGCTCAGCAACTTCACCAGCTCTCACTCTTACACAGAATAAAAAGGAAAAGAAAAAAGGCAAATTACTGAAAACCTCTCTAAACTCTTTTTGGTCGCTGGACAGTAATTTACAGTGAATTATTTGATTCAAGGACAGCCTGTATGAGAGCAACCCAGCCTCATGTACATGGAAGGGGGTGGAACTGGATGCCTTTGAAAGGTCCCTTCCAACCCAACCCAGCCCATTCCATGGTTCTGTGGTTCATGTCCTCGAGATGTAGTGACAGTGCCCTGGTGTCCCAGGAAAATGCTGAAGTTCCAGTGCAACCCACAGGTGACCAACAGCAC